>NC_092422.1:145127320-145430350 GCF_036169615.1 Heliangelus exortis | reverse complement strand
GCATTGGGCCCTGTTCCTCTTAACAGCTCTGTATTTTGGCTCAACAAACAGCTCTGAAAGAGGATCAGGGACTTAGGCATCAGCTCAAGCTTATGATGCAAGAACTCAGCTGTGTGGAAGAGCTGGCCCTGGAGAGGTGCAAGGATGCCACTGGGCAGGAATGAAGCAACTGGCAGCTTCACAAGGCTGGTGTTCTGCTGAGAAGCCAAGATGCAGAGAAGCTGGTAATACATGGAGGACTGGCCTTGGTACAGCATTTATAAGCCTCCTTCTCTGGAAAGTGTGCTACAGTCACCACTGCAGCTTGGCATAGGAATTATTCACCAGTATTAGCAAGGAAATGAAAAAATGGCTTGCACATGACACCCATCTTACCATCATTATATTTTAAGATTAAAACTAATGGAGGATGAGCAAAGAAATTTCTAAAGAAAAGCCATGAAAGACAGGAAGCAAAATGCCACATTTTTCTTTATTAGAGACAATCATCAGTATATCAGAGCCTTTTTAAATCTTCCAGAGCAGCTTGGCCATGGATGCCTTTCTTTCAGGCACCCATAGTGATGACTGAGTTCCAAAAACAAATCAAAGAGAAAAAACAAAACAAAATAAACATCTCGATCATAAATTAATGCCCTTAAATAACTTCTCTTACTACCACTAGAATTTAATGACAGAGAAGGCAAAACCCTGGCCTCTGAGAAGCACACCCTGCCTGGCAGTTGTGCTGCCCACTAAAAGAGAAAGTGCCATCTGCACCTGGGATCAGGCCACACAGGTGGAGAGAGAAAAGGAAGGAAGAAAGAAGCAGCCTCACCTTGGTTCTCCTTTCCCTCCTTCCCCCTGTGCTGTGGAATGGGATGTTAGCTACTGTTTCTGGCTGGCACAGAGGCAGCACAAAATGGCTGTGGAGACAGAAGAGCAGAGTGGGAGGGGTGGCAGGCTGGTCACTCATGGCACTGAGAATCTCCAAGATTCTGCCTACAGGCTGTGCTGTTTTCTCTCCACAATATTTCCTGTCTCTCCTCTCTAGTTTAAGGATGGGATATCTCCTTTGTGATTCTAAGGTGGTTCTTCCAGGCACCTGCACAAAGAAAAGAGTGTGCAGGACTGGCTGCACATCCTCAAGAAGCACATTTGGCAAGGAGCCATGAGAGGAAAAAGATGGAAAGGAAATTCATGCAGCTTTGCTGTTATTCCCAGGAATTTGCCTGCCTCATACAAGCACGTTCACCTCCCCATCTCTGCCAAGTAGGAGGGCTTCTTCCTGAGCCAGCTCCCTCCTTCCCACAGGGCCACATCCTCCAGGATTCTAGACTTGGGGTGTCACTACAGAGTATGCAGGGAGCAGCTCAGGGAGTATGAAGAAAATGGCAGCCAGGGGAAAAGACTTCCAGATCTTTGCAGAGGGGCTGCAGCAGCTCAGCATGTCAGGCAGCTCCTGCTCCAGCTCCAGCAGCCCCTGCTCTGAGAGCTTCCTGCAGTCCCTTGGATGGAAGGCTGATGAGATCTTATAATCTACCACCACCCGTTCTAGGTATCACCTTGGACTTGCTCCTGTTTCTTGAAAAAAGCAGCACAGAGAACTTGGAGTGCTGGGGGTAATCATCCTACAAAAATTGGTCCTGCAACCCATAGGGACAGATGGAAGAGACAGAGGAAGTTAAAACAGGTCAGAGAATGGAAAGCTTCAAGACAGCATGCAGTGGGGAGAAGACGACAATGCTGGTGCTAACATTTTCCCACAGGACAAGGGGAGGGCAGAGGGGGCTGTTCTAGCCATTTGGAATCATCTCCAGATATTTAACTGGCCTCCATGTGCCAGAGGGGAGTGGGGCATCCCACAAGCTGAGCCATGTCCTATTTGTGACAGAGTCACAAAGAGGTGTCATGGGGCATTTTTCCTCCCCACACCTCAACACCTCTGTTGGGCAACAGAGGTTTCTGGAGGAAAAAAAGAAATAACCAGGCAAAGAAGCAAGAGAACAGAGAAGAAAGCAGAGGCTGGGTCCAGTCCAACCGGCTACCCCCACCCAAATCAGAGGAGGAGTCTTGAGGCTGGACATACATAGAAAGTCACGGAGGATGAGTTGCCACATGAAATACATGTTTTTGTAACAGTCTGCAAAGTCTTTCCTCTGGCCATCTTGGCATGCTCAGGCATCATCAATGAGCTTTTCACCATTTGCATCCTCCTTCCCACTACCCTCTCTCTCGCTTCCTTCTTCTTCATCTTCTGCCCCATCTGTGTATGTGTCCTTCTGCCCATAGCTGAGAGTAGTGCGGGCAAGATCCACCTCAATGGGAAAGACATCTGCATCTCGGAGCACCGCGTAGCAGTCGTCATAGTACTTGGACATTGTGGAGACAAAACGCTGCAGCTGGAACACGATGTCTTGCACTGTAGTGGAGGACAAGTTGGGAACAAATCAGGCAAAAAAACCTTCAAAAGCAGAAGATGAAGGCTGTGACCAAGCTACCCTCATCACTATTAATTTGACTCCTACGCGCTAATCCCTTTTGGCACTTGAGGATGGGTGTCTTGGGTACAGCCCCAGAAAGGTTCTTCATGAAGGCCAAAGATGTGTCTGCCTGACCCCTTCAGGTGCTGGATGCAGCAGTTGTACTCACCGTGTTTCTGGTCCAGGAGCTCTATTTTCTCTAGCACATCCTTCCTCATCTTGGCAAAGCGTGTGCGAGCCTCCTGCCGGCAGCGCAGGATCAGGCGATATTCGTAGTTCCCAGTGCCGACACGGTACAGGGGTTCACCCAGAGCCTGCCAAAAAACACAGAGGCATTTTAGAGACTCCCTCAACAGTGCTTGTACACAGTTTGCCCACTGCTGCAGGCTCAGAGTGACTCTGGGTTACTACAGCCCTCTCAAGCTTACTAGACCTGCAGTCAGGAAGCATCACAGAGTCACAGAATGGTTTGGGTTGGAAGGGACCTTAAAAGGTCACCCAGTCCGACCCCCTGCAGTGAGCAGGGACATCTTCAACTAGATCAGCTTGCCCAGAGCTCCTTGAAAATGTTTCCAGGGATGAGGCGTCCACCACCTCTCTGGGCGCTATGTTACAGTGTTTCACCATCCTCAATGTAAAAAATTTCTTCTTGTATCTGCTCTGAATCTAACCCCTTTTACTTAAATCTATCATAGGCTTAAAAAAATAAGCCTGGTATTTTAAAAAATAACTGATACGGGGAACACTGAGCCACATCAACAAACTGGCAGTTAAGACCACAGTTAATACACTCCAACCACATGAAAGAAAAGCATCACTGCTAAGCAAAGACAAAGACAGTGATAGATAGATAGATAGATAGATAGATAGATAGATAGATAGAGAGCATCTGTCACTCAGTTTAATTGCTGGGCCAGTGTTAAACCTTGACAGACAGGTAGCTTTCAATCCAGCATGGAAAAGTAGAATTGCTTCCAATCTGAACTATTAAAGCAGGCACTATGAAGAAGTCTCAACTCTGAGGGATATAGTAATTTATTTCAACCACACAAAAAATTCTGCCCTTCTGCAAGCTTCATCCTATTTTCATTGCATGACATATCATATATACAGGGAACCCTGTTGTGTGGTACAACCATCCAGGCACAACACTGGAAACCAGTAAGGGGGGACCTACATGGTGTCCCAGAAAATAGTTTTGAGAGAAAGGGGTCAGATCTGTCAGCAAAACAGCATTATTCTCTAGCACCTGTGAACATAACATACATAAAAATATGCCTTACAGACTATGGCTTGGTAATGCACGCTGCACATGCCAGAACCCAAAAATGTTACTCTGCTGGGCAAAACTGGGATACTTTCCTTCTCATTTAGCAGGAAAGATATAATTAAATCTTGTGTTAGGAAAGTTTTACTCCTTCCTGGCACTGGGAACTGGGGATTCCAAAAATTCAAATTCCTGCTCTGAGATTCCAGTACCTAGGACAAAACAAGATCTTACTCTTATGCAGGGGAACTGGGCACATAGGGGAGACATTTAGAGATTTTAAACAGAGCTGATAAGGATTAGTCGTAAAACTTTAAACCCAACAGCAAACTGTTTTACTGGAGAATGTTGCCAGTTTATTTTTCTGATTTAAATTACTTACTTTTAGGGAAAACCCTATTGTTAAAAGAGATCCATTTATCAGTTTTCCAAAACTACAGATGCAGCTTTCACATGCATTTTGCCAGAGCAGCTAAACCTCCATTTCTCAGAAACAAGTCCAGAATTAATGATAAGCTGTAGACTACACACAAACGCAATCTGTGAAGATAACACCTTAATCCTCCTTGCACAAGCTAATGTTACTTAAACACTGAGACAGGCAGCCACTGAGCAAACACACTGCAAAGGAGATGTCTTCTCCCTCTACTATTACACAGCCCCAGTGATTCGTGACAGTTATGGGAAGTGTTTCCTTGGTAGCATTGAAGGATCTCAAATTTCTATTATGCTAAGAACAAATGTGTGTAAAACTTAGGATGTATTCACTAGTGCACACAGGAACAGGAGGGATTTTGCAATTACAAGGCAGAGGGAAGCTGCAGAAACAGGATATGCAGTTGTCATTGCCACAGTACTGGTACTCACAATGCAGCTGTACTCTTCATCATCCATCTCTTTGACTTTCAGGCAGTAAGACTTTGTAGTATTAAAAAAAAAAAAAGGCAAAAAGCAAAACAAGAAGGAAATATTAAGAATTAGAAGAAACATATTAAGAATTAGAAGCAATTTCATTATCAGCCATAGCCATAGGGTTGTACCATTTCAAGCCCTCCTTCAATGCTACAGTTAGGGACATTTTGGGAAGTACAGTGGGATCAGAGTATATTAAATATTCCAAGTGGAAAGAAAATCTATTTAGGTAAAGATGGGGAGAGAGAAGGTGCTTATTATTTCTATTACAGGAGCAAATACTTTGGAGAAGTATAACGTAAGTAAGACAAAAATCCTGTGTTCATCTACTGTGTGGGAAAACACAGTACCAGAAAAGTATGAGAAGGCAATAAATAAAGAAGGGGAAAAAAACATGAATTGTGGGAAGGATTGATGTGGGAAGACATGCTGCCACATTCACCTGCCTTAGGGCTGCAGCTCCAAGTACTTCTCTAAACTATTAAAAGTAGATTCCTACAGTTATAGAGCAGATGCACTTAACAACCCAACCTTATTTTTAGGGATGTAAAAATCAAAAGGGGAATGGAATGGAGAAGTGCGAAATAAAACATGGTCTAAATGAAAACAAACATGATGTGACAGTGGTTTTATTTGGGTAAAGAAAGACTATCCAGAACTACCTGAAAATAGGGACTACAATGCTGGTGAGCTATTTAGGGGAGTTCAGGAGCATAAATTGCACAGGAACTCATTACAAATAAATAAGCAGATTAATTTGGTCATGTAGAAAATAAGTCACGTGGATTCTCTCTTACCAGTGAGAGCCAGTAGGTCAAAAGCAAGGTGCAGCAATCTGACTAATCCAGCAGTAGACAAAAAATTGGAAAAAATAACACCTGGACTGTGGAAGGATGGATGTGTGATTGTATAGGCTCTACGTGACCCTCAGGGTATGATTCTAGACATAATTTCAACCAGCACTAAAAAAAAGTAAAACCAAAAAGAGTGGCTCACCAAATATTCAAACTTGACATCCAGGTATTTTTTGATAGTCAGCCTTGTGTCAGGAATGGCTTTATTCAGGTATGTATTCAAGTCAGTAAGCATCTGCAAGGGAAACATCCAGTTGCTGAATGGAAGACCAAAAAGCATGACGAAAATTCAAATGCAACCTTCCAACCAGCACAGGTCATGAGACTGCCTCGAATTAATTCTTTTTAACTAGAGCATATCTGAAAGAAAATATTTGATCTTGACTCAGAATTGCCACGGTTGGAGCATTCATTACAGTAACTGGCACGTGGTTCCAGCATCAGAAATGCATGCCTCGCTTCTAGGCTGAATCAGTCTTCTTCCAAATAATCTTGTTTCATTTTCCACTCTTCCTGGAAACCACTCTCCCTGAATCAGACATCCCCCACCCAATGCTGTCCATACAACATGGCACCTAAAGTGGTGCTCACTCAAATCAACATTTAACCCTCTTTTTTCTAAACTAAGTGGACAGATCCCCTGGAGACTCTCACTCAACTATACTCACTGAAATCCTTAGGTTGTTCCTTGATTGCTTATCTAAACCCTTTTAAACTTAGTGACATCTTTTAATTATGGGTACCAGTATCAGGGAAAAAGGCTGTAGGTAGATCTAGGTAGATCAGATCTACACTGATCAAACTATCCCCTCATCCCCAAAGAGAAAAAGAGAGGGACATAATCATGTGCAAAAATCAAAGACTGATACATTCACTATGTTACCTCCTAGCTTTTTCATGAAGAGAGTTCCCTGAAGGGAAGCAGACGAAGACAGTTCTTCCCACAGTGAATGAACTTTTAAGATCACACCTTTAAAGACAGGCTTCTGTCTTTCTAGATTCCCCTCCTCTCCATACCCTTAATTCCTATGGTTAAATTCTTTACCGGCTTAATTGTTTTCAGAAGGTGAATCCCAAACTTCTCGATGTTCCGATGGGCATCAGCAAATTTCACAAAGGCTTCACTGGCAGCTGGTTGTGGCTCCCGTACACCAATGACAGAGAAAACATCCCCAAATGCTGGATAAGGGTAAAAAATAAAAACAGCTGAAAGAAGAGGTTGACCCTGGAGAAGAATCTTGCCTCCAGAATCACAGCTCTTTCCCATGACCTTACAATTAGCTGGAGAATGATGCCACATATTGCCTAAAAACTGGAGGTTGGCGAGGTATTTCTTTAGTGTCTCCTGTGAGAGACAGGGCCTCTGTTATTTTCATGACCACTAATGCCAGAGGAGCAGCCCTTCCCAGCTCATTTCTGCAAGGCTTGGTTTTTGTTGAGTGACTGAATCATGCATCTAAGCACAGACTAAAACCTCTGAAACTGGGTGTCAAAGATTTCTGCTCTCTTCATTCAAGATTCTTTACCTCGGTGTGTCTGGGATAGCTCGAAGAAAGCCCTGAGAAGATTTTTGGTGTGCTCTGTCAAGCCTGTGATGGAAGACAGAAAAAACAATTAAGTCATTAAGTCATTAGTCCTTCTTTACCATTTGATATCCAATGGAAGACAAAATTTACCTTTGTATAACTCTGCAGTCCTCTCCAGCTCCTCTAATCTCTTCACTAGTCCATCTAAAATGGAAACAAGAATCAGAATACAGAATCACAACAGTCCAAACCAAGGCATGGTTAAGATCTGACTGACTGGAAAAACACCATTTTCATTTTTTTGGTTCAAATTTCTCTCACCTCCAAAGCCTGTCCCCAGGCCCAGGCTTTTAAAATAACTGCCAACTACTTTTACAGTGGGGTGTCATCACTTACCAGTATTTGCCACTTTAAATTATTTTGACCTGAGCTAACCTTTAAATGGCCCCAGTGACAGGATGCATCACTCAGGAAGGGCAGAGGCAACCACAACAGCGAAGTATAGCAGAAGGAAAGAATTATGAAGGAATAATGTAAGCGAACATAAAAAGTTTGTGAGCACAAGAGGGTGACCATTCCCTTAAGGAAATGTCCTCCTGGACAACACTTACCATTGCAAAGAATGGCTCTGCTTAACCCCAGGGCATCTGCTGTCCCGGAGCTCATGTTCTCTACCAGTCGATGCTTTACCTTCTTCAACACTAAAGGCCAAAAGAGAGCAGCAAACCAGGATCAGCAGCATTTCTGATGCTGCATGAAAAACTGCTGCATGATGTGCATGAAAAACACACTGGCATGCTTCACCACCTGCTCAGGGCTTGAATAAACTGCCCTTAATGACCTTAATAATGACCTTAACTCGTTATTGAGGCAGTAAGCAGAAAAAGAATACCATAAAAACCAGATGTTCAGTCCAGCTCTGCACAGGCCACCTCCTATCTTCTGTTCTGCTCTCACAGCCCATATACTTCAGCCAATAGTGTTCCAGCACCTGGAGACTATTCTAATATATCCCTTTGATATAAGTTGCCTCTCATGATATTTGGAACTAAACTTTGCTCAAGCCACATGCTGTATTACTGTAACTAAAGTCAGGAGACAAGACTGAAAGCATGACAGATAATATTTAATGCTTGAAGTTATTTACTTTTGCTTACTTTTATCTTTTGCATCTTAGCTAAACCCTTCCCTTGATGGAATTAATTTCTGCCTTTCGAAGTCATACCCTGAAAATTACTGGAGACAGTTATGACCTCTTTGGAATCAGATCACTAAGCTACATTTATTTAGAGGCAAACTTGCAGGGGTGCCAAGTGCAGCTCCCAAGAATTCAGCTGGACTCACAGTGTTCACCTCTGGAAAATACCATATTCTCACTGCACTTCAATTTCCCCAAAAATCCATCTCAGTCCTCACTATCTTCCTGAACCCTCATCAATTTATTAGCAACTTAATCACCATGAAAAGAAACAAAAGCAAAAGAAATAGCTAGATCTTATTAGGAAAGTGAGAAAGGTAGACCATATAATGAAGACAGCTGTTTAGTCTTACTTGAAAACACACATTTAATTTCAGAAATAGAACCTCCTTTCTCTCCTATAAAATTTTGGTTGTACAAATCTCAGTGCAGACAGGCACCGAGATCATCACTGCTCTCCAAGCTGAGAAACTGCAACCAGTGTTTTTGATAGATACATCTCTATGTACAGAAGAAACTCACAATAGATCAGCATAATTTAGGTGTATGAAAAATAGTTTAAAAGAAAATAACTATTATCTAGTTGAGTTTCATCATCTATGCAAAACACAGCACAGAAAGACAAGCTTCCTACAACAACAGTCAAGCCTCAATTTAACTTTCAAGACTATTTCCAGAAGTCGGGGAAGTTTTTTTTTAAACCTGTAATTCTCTTTGACGATATCCATCTGAAAATGACTAGACTAGGAGGAAGACTGAAACCAGAATTTTACTTTGCTTTAAACTGGGGCCAAGCTTTCATCCCTCCAGGTCACTTTAACACTGTATGGAGAAAAAAACCCAGTCTTACCTATATCCAAAGATTTGCCCTGTTTTGGGTCAGCCTGAAGCTTGTTGTAGTGAATTGTCACTTCTCCCTGTAAAAAGAGCAAACCCCAAACCGCTGGGCTGGAAGCGAGTAGCAGTGTCTTCCTTTACCAGTAAACAATAAACTGCCAACTCTGACCCAGAACTGGGTCAAACTATAACCCAGTGGCCCCCTCCTACCTCTCACCTTTACCATCTGTATCATCTTGGCCACCTCCACCTTGGTCTTCCCTTTGACAGACTTCCCGTTCACTCCCGTGATTTCATCTCCCGCTGCGACGGTGCCGTCCAAAGCTGCCGGAGTGTTATCAAACACCTAGTGGAGAGGAGAGAGGGCACAGGTAGTCTGGAACCAAGAGGAAGAGGAAGGTGAATGCAGGGCTGAAGGTCAAGAGAAGGACAATTAGAGTCCTCCTGTTTTAACTCAGTTGCAGGGCTGAAGGTCAAGAGAAGGACAGTTACAGTCCTCCTGCTTTAACTCAGTTGTGTTTTGTTCATGGTGAACTCGCAGGTTTTCCCCTTTTCTAACCAAGAGGTGAACTGATCACCTCCTTCTCTCAGGACATTCTTGCCTTCAGCATGTGCTTCCTCAACTCCATCATTTCTTGACGTTGAGCGTGTCACACCATTCCCCTGTGAATCCTAACTTGCTCTCCAAGGACAGTTTCCAATTCAATTCTTCCACACCCACTAGTTACCATGGTGAGGAGATGATGTTGTTAACTGGAAACTGAGATGTCTCACCTTGAGACAACCAAATAGCACTGGGCTCCCCCTGCTCCCCACCTCTCAGGCCAACACTGGTGTACAGAGATGGTTTAAGCTTCCTCCCTGAGTGCCCACCTGGACAATGTAGAGGCAGGGGCAGTACTGTGCTCCTCCCCCAATGCTGATCCCGATCAGGTTCTGAGAGTCCTTCTTCAGGGTCACTGTCCCAGGTACAGTGGGGATCCCCCTAGAATGGGAAAGAGGGGATGAATAACCCAACACAGGAGACAGAGCTGCAGGAGCCTGAAACACCTCCAGTACCTGAGCCGATACCAACTGGAAACATACTGGGCAATGCACGCTTGAATTCATCACGTTATCATGGCCACAGAGTCTGTCAGCACAGGCCAGCAGAAAGACCTTCTGGGCCATCTTTTCTGAGACTATGTGGAAGGATTAGAAGTGGGAGAAACACCCTCACCCACCAACAGGCACTGAGGAAACACTACCATGTTTTAGGAAGTGTTTCATCTCCTCTGAGTGTTGCAAGGCAAGGAAAACCTGCACAGCATCCATGAGATGCAAGTCGGGTTCACTGGTAACCTCACCAAACCAATACTTTCTTAAGAAATGCCAGTGTTTTCCTCCTTAGAGATCTCAGAGATTTCTCATAAACTGGTTTGGGTTGGAAGGGACCTTAAAGATCATCCAGTTTCACCCCCCCTGCATGGGCAGGGACACCTCCCACTGGACCAGGTTGCTCCAAGCCCCATCCAACCTGGCCTTGAACACTACCAGGGATGGAGCAGCCCTGATCAACTGAGCCCAGAATTTCTCTCCTCTTCTTCCTGCCTCTTACTATATCCCCTCCACTATAAATATTTTTCTTTCTGGCTCAGATCACTGATTTACAGAAGATTTTTCACCAGCGCTTTGCAACGAGAAACTCGGGGTGGTCACTGCAGAGCAACAGGAAGCATCCTTTGCTCACCAGCACAGAGATGTCCCAACCCCAGTCCCCAGGGGCATCAAGGAATCAGGACTTTTAAACCTTTAGTTCTCTTTGACAGTATCCATCTGAACATGACTAAACCAGGAGGAAGACTGAAGCACGTTCAGGGACCAAGCCTGACTCTTCAGCACACAGCACCAGGTGCTGGTCACTCTACCTGTTCTCATGAGGTTTTGGCTGCCAAGACCTTTTCTACTGCTAGCAAAAAGACAGGAAAAGACGAGCAAAATACTCACAGCTTATCTTCTTCAATATCATAGTCCAAATCTGCAAACATTTTTCTTTTTAATGTTTTTTTTTTTTTTTTGTGGTTACGTGGAGCCTGTTCACCTGAAACTGCTTATTCCAAGCTCCCTGGGAAGAAAGAACAAAGCTCCAGTGAACCCCGTGATCTCAGCAGAAAACGGCTGAGCATCAACCTCTCACGCTTGCCAGCCCCCTTCCCCACTATCTTTAGGGTTTTGGGGTTGGGTTTTTTTATTTTTTGGGGGGGAATATCGCACTATGGTCGAGGAACCCATGTGAGGTGGGAAGGGGGAGGTGTCTGTGTCCCGGCGGCCCGAGGCCTCAGCCCCAGCCTGGCCTGGAGGTTTGGCGAGGGATGAGGCGGGGGGCGCCCTTGCAGGGCCTGAGAGCGGCGCGACCCCCGGCTCTCGCCCCCATCGAAACCGTTGCCAGGGCAACCGCGGAGGGAGGCAGGAGGGGGTGGCCCTGAGGGGGGATGGGGGAGGCCCGGGGGGGATATGGGGGGGTGAGGATGGGGGGGAAATGTCCCGTGGCTCACCGGAAGTGGCCGCCTGGCGCGCGGCCCCCGCCGCCACCTGCCCCCCGGCGCTGTCACCCCGCGGACACGTCACCGCCGGCGACAGACCGGAAGCGGCACGGCGACCCCGCCGAGCCCCGCCCCCTCCGCGCGCGTCCCGCCGCGTTGCCATGGGGACGGAGACCCCGCCGGGGAGGGGCCAGCTGGGTCCTCCCGCCATCTTGAGAACCACAGGGCTAAAGAGACCTCTAAGGTCACCCAGTCCAACCTTTTATCAGCACCGTAATCTAACT
Organism: Heliangelus exortis; assembly: GCF_036169615.1. Taxonomy (NCBI): domain Eukaryota; kingdom Metazoa; phylum Chordata; class Aves; order Apodiformes; family Trochilidae; genus Heliangelus; species Heliangelus exortis. The sequence continues at coordinate 145,418,488 of NC_092422.1, read as the reverse complement.
ACTAAACCATGTCCTTAAGGACCAGGTCCAAATACCTTTTAAATGGCACCAGGGATGGTGACTCCACCGATGTCCTGGGCAGGCCATGCCAATGCCTGACAATCCCCTCAGTGAAAAAATGTTTCCTAACATCCAGCTTAAACCTCCCCTGGCACAGCTTCCATCCATTCCCTCTGGTCCTATCACAGTTCACTAAGGAGAAGAGGCTGTTACCCTCCCAACTCCAACCTCCCTTGAGGTGGTCGAAGTGTGCTCTAAGGTCTCTCAGCCTCCTTCAGACTGAACACCCGCAGCTCCCTCAGCCGCTCTTCACAGGATTGTGCTCCAGGCCCTACATGAGCTTTGTTGCCTTTCCCTGGACACGCTCCAGCACTTCCCTGTCCCTCTTATAGTGAGGGCTGTGGGCTGTGGGGTGCGGTGGTTCGGTGTGTCCTGAGGGGAAGGGGTTCCCCACCTGTGGTGCTCAGCCGGTGGAGCCCTGCCCTTGGGAGAAATTACCCTGTATTGTGCCTCCCTGATGGCTATAGAATTAACCTGATACATTTTTGTTGTGATTGCAAATCTACTGTGTATAATGTATACTGAAATGAAATTCTGTTTTGTGAAACAACATGCCCTACGAAATTCACAATCTTGGGTAAATGAACCAGAGAACTATCAGCCAGCAGCCTGCAGGTTGAGATAACAGTAGCCCAGCCCTGCTCATGTAACTCCTGAAGATTCTTTTTCTGACACTAAACAATAAGATGTTGATTCGGGCTCAGCTGTGTCCAGGCCTTTTGCATGTAACTAGATAGCAAACTGAAGGAGCTAAGGGCCTTGTAAATGGCAAAGACCAATGGAGAAGGAACTTGCAGGATGACTTCTGTGAAGACCAAAGACACACACCCCCAAGAATGCAAATATTACATTAGTTCCAAGAAATCTGATGTTTATTTCAATGAGTTTTATACCCCTGTATCTAGTAGTACAATATAAGCCATACCTGTTGTTACTCAGGTCACGCACAACTTTGAGAACTCTCTTGTGCATCCTGCACTGCAATAAAAAATGCCTGCCTTCTAAAATCTAAAGACAAGTGTTAGAGGGCTCTTTCAGCAACCAAATTTTACTGTATCACCCCCACCCCCATCTTCCCTCTTGACCTTCCCCATCTCCCCCCTCGATCCTGAGGCCCTCAGGCCCCTCCAGCCACCACATTGAGCTGAGAGGCAGTGTTGGTCAGCATGGTAGAGTGGGGCCTGCAGCCCCTAGCCCAGTTTTTGGGCTACATCCAACTCTGCTTTATGTTTCTGAAGTTCCCCGGTCACAGCAGGACACCCTTGGGCTCAGGAAGCTGCAGAGGTGTCTGCAGCTGAGGATGAGGTTGGGAACCACTGAGCTGAATGGGTTGAAGGGTTTCAAGGTACATCATGGCACAGCAGCACCGTGGCTGCTGTCATCCGTGGACTGGGTGAGCTATCAGCTGTTCTGTCACCAGGAGGGGCATCCAAAGTGTGCCCACCTAGAGGAAAAGATGCTCGCTTGCACTGGTTACTTGGAAAAAGACAGAGCTATTACCAATGGAGGGTGATGAACCCTGTACAAATACACCCATTGCTGGCCTCCCACAGGAGGGTGGGGACAGAAAGACATTTGTGAATGCGGACACATCTTGGACTGATGGTTCAGCTGACTGCAGGGACACAAAGAGCTTTGAAGTCAGCTGGCACAATTGTCCCTGCTTCTGAGACCAGTGGCAACCTGTGGAAGCAGTGACTGGGAAGCCAGTCAGCACAGGTGTAGGCAAAACCACAGCAGGGCCATGGGTACCAGAGGGTTGCCAAGCTTCTGCATGTTTTGCTCCTCCGCAATGTGTGTGTGTGTGTGTGGGGGGGGTAGTGGTTAGGTGTTCACATGAATTTTCTGACTCCATTGAGTCAGATGGTGCCATCACTGGGAGAATGCTTTGATTCCCCAGAAGAATGAGGCTGCCTGTTGTGTTATGTGTCATCTCTTCCAGCTGCTGCTGGCTTCTGAGCAATTACCAGGCTGCCAAACCTGACTTATTGACGCAGATTAAAAAAATAAAAATAAAAGTGTGCTCTTTGAACTGAAAACTCCTCTGTGACCAGGAACAAGGACTGGCCAACAATAATGACCTCTCTTGCTGGCTGAGAGGGTGGTTAGTGTTTGCAGTGTGCAGCCCCATGAATTTCTCAGCTGCATACATCAAAACACCAACAGAAACCACCCACGATTCTGGAGTGCAAAGGCAGGAGTGTGATGTAGTTAATAATCACTTTGAAGTCCTGAGTCTAAGAGGTTATTTATTTATGAAGGGAAGCTGAATGAGAAGTGCAGTCCTCCAGGTAGGAGGTCCCGAAGAGAAGAGGCTGACATCCTGACCCTGGGTGCTGACAGGAGTTTTACATCAGTGAAGCACCAGAATTGATGAGGTAGGCCCTGATCCCTGCACGTGAGGAGCTTGCTGGGTCTCCGTGGTACAACAGCACCTGACTGTGGCTGAGGATAACACAGAGAAGACAGAGCCAGTTTCTTCCTCATGCTTTTGTACATCAAGGGTTGCAAGTTACAGCATGGAAATTCCAGTTATTTAAAAGGAAAAAAAAAAAGTAAAAATATTTAAGGGTGGGTAAGAACTGTTGCAGCAGCCCAGAGAGGTGGTGAGATATCCATTCCTAAGAGGAATGTGACCAGACAGATCTGCAATGCTGTGGTGCTGAGAGAGACCCTGAAACATTTGGAAACATTTCAAGTTTCAACAGGGTAGATTTAGACTGACATCGGGAGAAAAAATTTCACAGAAAGAGTGGTCAGACACTGGAACAGGCTGTCCAGGGAGGTGGTTGAGTCACCACCCCTGGGTGTGGTTAAAGGTTGTTTAGATGTGGTGTTGGGGGGATATAGTTTAGGGGAGAACTTTGTAAAGTTGAACTCGATGATCCCAAGGGTCTTTTCCAACCTGAAAGATTCTATGATTTTGTTGTGTAATTCTCTTTCAAATTCATGGGTCAAAACAGCTGCTCGTGACTTTCTGTTCCTTAAATACTTAGTTTGAGATGTATTTAAAAAAAAAAAATCTGCCTCCCTGTTCTCCTCAGAACACATATATAGCTTTGCTACTGACAGCTGGGGGTTAACAGAGGCAGGAGGGAACCTGCTACCTCTGTGCCACCCACAGCCCTGCAGTGGCTTAGGCGGTCTGGGGAGTCCCACGGGGTCCCCGGGCTGCTTCATCACCCTGGGCTTCGGAAGGTGACTCCGGGAGGAGGTGACCAGCACCAGTCCAGCCAGATGGGTTTCATTTCTAAAGGAGGGAGCTCCACCGTGTGGGCACTGCTGAGAATCTTCTGCTGAGGGAAGGTGCCTGGATTCAGGCGTGATGGGTCTGCAGCCGTCGGGTATTTCTCCAACTTTACAGCAAGGAGGAATAAAAAAGTTTCCCCCGCACCTCGGAGAATATCTGCATAACCTGAATCATTGCTCAGAGCCTTCTCCATGGCTGGGCAACAGGACACTTAAAAGTGACAGGACCTCATTTCACCTGGGTCTACTGCTGCTGCTTCATCTGCTGGGGGAAAAAAACCTGAGCAGTGAACATCTCCTTTCCTGGCAGCTCATGCCATTAGCAATAGAGACAAGAGGCAGAACTGGCCTGGAGTAAATTAAAAAACCAGACCTGCTGACACTGACAAGCCCAAAACCTGTAGGTCTGATGTGCCTTGCTTTTGTGCTGCTCCCCTGATGTGTGTGTCCTTCAATATGTTCCTCAAGCATCAGCCTTTGTACGCGTGTGCTGACTGACCCTGCCTTTTGTGTATGGTTGTTCCAATATGTTCCAGATTGAAGGGATTCTCTCTGTGTGTGTTGGAGGATAAATCTTCCTGTGCCCTAACGCTATGGCTGCCTCAGTGCTAGAAATCCGTCCAATCGCCTTTTCCCAAAGAGAAAAGTAATGAATTACTGCTGAAAGTGACAATCTAAAAAAACCCAAAACAAAACAAAAAAAACCCTGGCTGTCCTGTATTTAAAAAAAAATCCCAGGAACATCTTTGTTCTCAAGAATGAAAGTGATTAGTTACATCAAAAAAAAAATCTAAAATGCAGCTTTATCCTGGAAAGGGGGCACACTGCTGACTGTGGCTTGGATCAAGAGGGCTCAGTCTGCGAGTACAGACATTTTTGCACCCCCAAACAGACGATCCGTGGAAAGCCAGCTCAGGTTCTGGGAGTCAAACTCCTTTCTGCTCATCTTTCATCATGTGTAATAAGGAGTCTGCAGGCAGATCACACATTGCATGACCAGTTTAGCTTCTTGGCACTCAGATGCATTTCTCTGTACATGGGTCTGTGCTGAATCTCATGTTTCTGGCTGCTTTTCTGCTCCTATTGCCAGCTTAGTATCAACACAACTAACACTGAGCTAACATCCTCCTTGACTGCTGTCCCTCCAGCCACCTTGTCTGGTTTTGGAGGGGACTTTCAGTGGGGGAGTGCAAGGATTGCATTCCCTGCCCACTACTACACAGCTTGTCTGCCCTGTCCTTGGCCCACTTCTGCTGGGTGCTCCGGACTCCTGCAGACACTTCCACAAAGTGCAGGTGGGGAATGGAAGTGCTGGTGGCCCCACTCAGGTGGATTAGGGGACAGTCATGTGCAGAGGTTGCTTATCACATGCCAGGGTGTGTATCTGCTGCTTGCACGGGCATCCTGGCTCTACCAGCCAGGATGAGGATGGGATGAGAAACAGAAAACATGGCTACAAATGACCTGGCTGCTTCTTTCCCAAGATGCACATCTTACTGCTTACATCAAGTTCCTCCCAGAATGAGGTGTACCTTCAATTCATTCTGACAAACTGCAGATATCCTTCCCCATGAGGGCACCAAGCTCCAAGTGTTTGCCCCACAGAATTTCATCAGAATACAGTATTGCTGTCACTTGGAGCTAAGACTAACTTTTTTGGTTGGTGAAATTTCATCTTTTTGGAGGGAAAAGCAGGATTTTTTTGTGCGTTGATTACATTATTTTTCTTCCTGTGTAGTTTAATTGTCCCTCCTCTGAACTTGCCTGCATTTAGGATAATCAAGAGTTTATACAGAAGGACGAAGGCTGGCAAAATGGACAATGCTCCATGGTAGATGCATTATGTTTCCAGAACCATCAAACACATTTCATTCCCCCTTGACTTTGTCCCCACAGATTTCTCCTCCTCAAGGAGATAGGTCTCAAGAGCATCACTTTGTACACAACACCAATCTACTGCTCAGTGCTGACTCCCCTAAAGGTCCAGCTGTTACCTGTATGAAAACATTACATGCAAAGGCTTAAACAAAAATAAAATAGTTTTTCTAAGACTCTGCAGATAGAAAGCATGGCTCCTGACTTGGCTGATTATTTTTAACTTATGAGGCAACTTTCAGCCTTTCCAAACCAGGGGCAAAGCCAGGAGTACTGCCAGCCTGGTGAGGTGCTGTCACTCAGAGTTTGTGGTCCTTGGGTTGAGTCCTTGGTGTGCAGAGCCCTGCAGTGGAATAGCGATGGGGCATATGGGGGACCACATTTTTTTGTGAGCAGTGGCAGGGTGGAGGGTGGGAAACAGGCAGACACTTGCCCTCGTTATGCATGGGTCTAACATGCCCAATTACCCCATCCTCTCCTCACCTCTGCCATGTAAAAGGCTCTTGTTGAGAGTGGTCATAATTCACGGTGAACACCCCGCCTCCCCCTTGCTCCCTTCACACCCCCCGCTCTCCATTTTCCTTCCAGAAAAAAATGTGTCTTTGATGAAATGAAATGGCTCAGTCAAAGAACCCCTCAAATGGTTGGGGACCCCTGCACTTGGCCACCCTTGCCCACTTCCCAGCTCTATTTCTGGCTGAGTTTGGAGTTTTAAGTGGGCTGACCTTGTGCCCTGGCTGCCCCGGGGGTCAGTGATGAAAGCGGATGGAGGCTTCACAGTCAGGTCTCTTGTGTGTGACTCTTTTGTTCCCAGGACAGGGGTGTGCAGTGCCTGGGACAGTGCTTAATTGTTCGGGGGCACTGCTTTACCCATCAGGCCCTTCTCTGGGTGGCCCCAGCCCTTCTTGCTCATGCGTGGGAGGGATGCAGCTTCCCCACTCGGGGTAGGGAGGAGGAAGCAGAGTCTGAGTCGCTCAGCATCATTTCTGGCTTTTCATCAATCTGTGTAATAAATTTTGTGGAGTGCCAGAGAGACAGGGGAAAAAAAAAAAAAAAAGAAAAGAGAAAAGGAAAAAAAAAAAAAAAAAAGAGAAAGAAAGAAGAAAAAAAAAAAGATAAAAGATAAAAAAAGAAAAAAAAAGAAAAAGGAAAGAAAAAATTTAAAAAAAAAATTTTTAAAATAAAATAAAATAAAATAAATAAAAGAAAAGGAAAAAAAAAAAAGAAAGAAAGAAAAGAAAAAGGACTTCCTAGCATTTTGTGACTTCTGCCTGTCACTGGGTTCATCCTCCTGCTTGTCTTGCTGTGCAGGCAAGAATGACATCACCTCAACCTGGCCAGCTGTGCTCTGCAGGATGCACCTTGGCACTAAGAACTCCCTCTGCCCTTCTGCAGGTGTCTAGTGAGGAAAGTCCAGTGGATCAGGCTGGACACACTGGACTTAGCCTGAGTGGAGGCGATGGGTTTGGACCAGGGAGTGGAGAAGCTTTGGGTTGGGGCACATCAACAAAGTTCTGTGGTGGTGTGGGGGAGCAAGCCCAGGGCTGGAAGAATTGAGGCTCCTGGACAGCTTTGCTAGACCTGAACTGGGCACCCACATCTGGCACTGCCCTGAGGCCATACAGAGGGGCAGGGGTTTGCTGTTGGTATGCATGGGGAGGGGATGATGCTGGAGAACCTGTGGGAGTGGTGATAAAAAGAGTTGAAGTGGACAAATGGACAAATGTCCATGGTGGAGGTAGGTCAGCAGAGCTCAGGATGAGCATGTGGGAAGCCTTGTATCACTCAATAACTCTTTGGCTGACCCCTCAGCATCTTTCTTTTCATAGTGAGTCCTTTCTGTGCTTTACATCTTCATTACAGCTGGAGGCTGGGGCAGGAGCCTCTGCAGGAGGCCCTCCTCTCTCTGCAGTTTCGGGGAGTGACTGGGCAGAGGAAATGGATAAAAGGAGCAGAGGGTCAGGGTTTAATTACCCCATTGTGAGCAGAGACGAGTGATGGACAGAGACTGTCAGTGGGTCACTGATTAGCTGCTATGGAGCAGACAGAGGAGGAGGGAAATGTGATGAGCCCCCGGGACAGATCAGCACTGGGGAGAGCCACGAGACACAAAGATGGCAGCTCATGATGGGAGCCACTTCTTGTTGTTTCCTCCATCCTTCATCCTCCTCTTTGTCCCAGCTCCATCAGGAGCCCTGTGGGCTCAGTAGCCTCCTGCTGGGCCCTGGCTGTTTCACTGGTTAGGGGCAAGGGCTGCCGGGGTGGAAGGTCCCCCAGGGGGATGGACAAGAAGGCGGAACATCTCCTGCAAACTGCACTGAGTCTCCCTGCAGGGAAGTGGCACAAAAATGTGGAAGGAGGGAAGAAGAGAAGGAAGAAGGAAAGGGAGGAGGGAAGGAAAAGAAGGAGAATGAAGGAAGGGGTAGCTGGTGGCTGAGGTATAATGCACATGCCATGGTCCTCTGGGCAGGTGTGAAGGTCTCCTGCAGAGAGATCGACCCAACCAACGTGGAAACCAGGCTGCCTGTACCCAGCCCCACTGCCTCTCCACTGCCTCCTTTGGTCATGGCTGAATATCTCAGGTCTTAAACCTCTCTCACCATGGCATTCCTGGCATCTGTTGGCTCTGGGCCTACGGGAGATCAGGATTACTCTCTTGGCAGATTTGGTGACCTGGTTTAGTGTAAGCTGACTGTAGAAGTAACAAGTTTCGGTAAGTCTTATCCCTTCTGCTTCCAACCCCATAGGCACTTCCCCCTCCTTTTCTTCTCACACCCCTATCAAGCTCTTGTTTCTAATCCCACAGCAGTATCTCTGAGCTCAACCTCCCAAGCCTACATCCTCAAGAACTCAATCCACTCTTGTCCTTGACCCCGCCCTCAGTCCTGCCATACAATGCCACGCCAAAACCTTCTTCCACCAGTCCTGTTACCCTCAGTCTCAAGACTCCTTTCTTCTCCTACCCTTACAGTCCCTCTGCACATCCTCTTTTAGATTCTGACCTTCAGTTACTAACTCCATCCACAGTTGTCCTCCAAGGTCCTGCTTCCCATGTCCCTTCTGCCTATCACTCTTACCCCTTACCCTCCTTTGCTTGACTTTCCTCACTCATCCTTTACCCCTCTTTCCTGTCCCCTTCACCCCTCACCTCCTGGGTTGTTTGCATGAATCGTCTCTGGAATCATGAGATCACCGTTTTTTTCTGTCTCTGTCAGTGGGAACATCACATTAAGGAGCGTGGATACGTGACCGGGGGCCATTGGGGTGACTCTGGCACCCCCTCTCCCCACCCTCCCAACCCCTCTCTTCTTCTGTATCAAAGGAAGCTTTGTTGTCCAAAAGCAGAAAGAAAAAAGCAGATAAAAAAGCGGAACATGTGATCTCATTTGCTTTATTTAGCCATCCAGCTATCCCTACTCTCTTTTCTTGATTCATCCAAAATTATCTAAGCAAGAACCCATAATCCATCCTGGGGCTTCTCGTCAGTGAAAGACATGGTGGCAGTTTCTTTTTTTTCCAAAGGGACTTCAACAGCTGACCTCTTGGTGTCCTCAGGGTGGAAAGGTGACCCTGATGGGGCTCTTTAGGCAGTGTTGTGTCTTTGTCTACAGTAGTCTCCACTACAGGACTGTAGGATTCCATCCTGTGAAGGGGAACTGGAACCAGGGAGGAGCAAATCCTCTTCTTTGTTTCACCATTGCTAAATTAGGGTTTCTAAGATGATCCAGTGAACCCCTGATTGCTACTTCAGGGGCACTGCTTGGTGGGGAGGTTTATGTTCGTAGCGTCAGATGCACAGCTTTTGAAATAATTAATATTTTGTTGACTAGGGTAAAATTCATCTCCTTGGGGTGCTTCGGTTGTCCTTTAGGATGAGGATAATGAGTGTTTATCTGCTAAGGCTGTCTGTACCCTTCTGATAAGCACCCTGTACAGAAGACCTACTGTGGGAGCAGTGGGGCACAGCTGGGCTCGCAGTAAGGATCTTTGCATCTGCATTGGGATTCATTTAGATGTTATCAATCCAGGAGGCAGGAAGAGGATTATTATATATTTTTAGTTATTACATATTAGATGTGTTTGATGCATTACACTGAAAGCTGCTCTGCATGTAGTTTCCAAACAGATACAGTTGACTTAGCACAAATCTTTATTGTGGGCACAGTCATACAAATATAAGGAGTTCGTCAGTGCACTGTTTTCATGATGTTTTAACCAACTTGGTTAAAATCCACTAGACAAGAAGTCCTTCTAATGTGGGAATATAATGGCCCTTTTATCTGTATAGTCCATTCCCCTTCTCTACAGGAATAAAAATCCACCAGATAACGCCTTACATCCACAGCTTTGTATGTGTGTGTGCGGGAAGTCTGAAGGCTGAAATGTAATTATTGTTTCTAGGGCCGTCCAAAATAGTTAAAGCACTGAACAGGAGAAGAGTGCAGAAAGCTTGCCTGATGGAGCCCAGCAGCATTTGCTGTGTTCACCTAAAACTCGACACGGACTGAGATGGAGTTGGGATAAAGGGAAGGTAAAAGAGTGAAGAGGGGCAGTAGGGAAGAAGATGAACAGAAAGGCAGAAACAGCAAGATTTGCTTCAGGTGACTTTCTTGCAGAGGGCAGTATCAGTGCAGGATATACTTCAAATGCTCTAAAAGGTAGGGACATGGGGATTTGGCTGGGAAATTATTTCTTTGCAGAAAGGTCGTTTTGGAAGTTGCAATGACTTTAGTGTCATGTGAACTTTCACATATCTCTGTGTGTACGTGTTAAATGTCTCGGTGAAGCAGAACGGGCAAAGAGACTATGGCTAGAAGGATGTCTGTGGGAATGCTTGAGGTATAATTTCAATGTGGTGCGGGAAGATGTGATGTCCATGGGGATTTGCCACCCCTTTTCTGTGTCAGGAGATCATGCATGAGAGGATTTACAGAAATGGTGGGGAGAGATTGTACAACACTACAATCCATCCAACAAAGAGAGCCAGCTCCAGCTTACAAACAGCTGAATGTGGAGGCAAGAAAGTACCTTTTTTTTTTTTTTTTTTTTTTTTTTTTTTTTTTTTTTTTGGTGCTTCCCATATCTTTTTTAATAAATGCAGGGTTCCTATAGAAATCTAGACCCACTGAAGTGACCACTGGACTTCTGCCAGTTCTGGGTCTCTGTCATTTGATTTTCCTGAAACAGACTCCATGACTCTGTTCTAAAGACATTTCCATTAGCATCTTGGGCTGTTTCAACTTATATCCTGCCCTGCTTTGTCTGACTCATTTTCCCCCATTTCTAGGAGAAGCCCGAGGGAAGGCAGAGGGCCCTTCACATAGATGCTCAAGTTCTCTATCAGATAATAGATGAAGAAATATTTGCCATGACCGAGCTATGGTCATTTTTTGCCATTCCTTAGTCACTTGGCAGCCAATGGAGGGAAGAGGCGAGAGCAGGGTGGGGGAGAGTAAATGAGACAGAGGGACAAGAACAAAAGATTCTTTTGTGGTACAGAGAGAGAGAAAAGGGAAAGCATCACCAAATGCCCAGAAGCCATGTTTGTAACAAGAGACCTATTCTCTCAGCTACTTGGAAAACAACTTGGAGTAAAAGGCTCTGGTTGAATTAACCCTTCATTGAGGTGATTTACTGAGAGTGCAGGGAAGAGGCAAGGCCATGGGAGGCGTAATCCTTGTGACGAGGTAACAGCGTTGGCTCTTGCGCAATTTAAAGCAGGGATTGGTTGTCTGGGAAGAGGAGATAGGGGTGACTCTGGGTGGTTTGACCATACCAAAGTTATAAAATGTCAGATGTCCTTTCTTCCTAGGAGCTTTGGTTTTGGTAAATATCGCTGGAGGGTTTTTTGAAGCATATGAGGCAATGCCTCTTTTCTGTTAACATTTTTTCTAGGGACACTGGGACTTCAGACTGTGGAGAGAGAAAGGGAAACACCACCCCTAAAATGTATATTTTACTGCAGCATAACCTGGTCCTATCACAGCGTCTTTGAATTCAGTTCCTCTTGCTGGCCTTCAAAAACTCTGTTCTCACAGAATGTATCTTTCTTGCTTATGTCTTTTACTGCCCTTTGGCTGAGAAGAACAGAACCTGGGTTTCTCCATACAAGTGAATTAAAGGCAGGCCAAATCCCCCATCCCTAAAGAAGTAACCAGTTTTATTTCATCGTGAACACTCTCCCTTAGCCTCCTTCCTGCCCTTTCTAAGGAGGCTTCTTCTTTCAATGAATGGATCTTTGGGTGAAATGGGACTTCTGTGATGATGGCACGAGAAAAAGCTCTACTCAAGGAAAGAGAATCTGCACCCATTTGAAGATGAAATATGGGACATCAGCCAGGTCAGTTTGTACCTGAGCTTGCTTCCATGTGCTCTTCACATAAAAAGAAGTGAGATATCCAGATCTGAAATAAAAGCTTTTTCTCCCCATTACAGTACAGAAGTGAGAGCACCCCCACGCCTGCGATATCTTCATCTAGTGCCAGGCAGAGGGAAGAAAAAGCAGTTTGGAAGCAGAAAGTCAGTGCTCCTCTCCTCTTCCCTGCCTCGCCAGTACAGGAGCAGTGTCCACCCACCATGGGTCACCCATCCCCCTTGTGCAGATGGGGAGAGAGCTGTGGGTGCCCACAGAACCCGCAGTCAGGTGGGCTGCCAAGCAGATGTGAGAGGCACACGACATTAGGGTTGTGCTTTCGTAGATAAGGGATCACATGGGGCTTGTGCGCATGTGTTAGAGCAGCACTTTGAAAACAACCAGGAAAATCATGTGGCAACAGAAGCCTGCAGCCTCCCAGCCCTCCCCCACTCCCTAACCTTCTCCCTTCCTTTCATCTCCTTTCTATCTCTCTCTCTCTTACTGAGATGGTAACCACAAAGGCTGGAGCTGAATTTTGCTTCTGCATCCTGGGCTTTGGGGTGTTCTGCGTCCTTTGGGCGTTTATGTTGGCCCTTGATATTGGGATTCCAACCTATCTGTGCCACTCAGACCACCTGTGCTGTATGATGGATGTACCCTGCACCCCTGCCAAGGAAATTTTCAAGTTCAGTCTACTAGAGGGACAGAAGGACGTTCACCTAAAGGGGATGCTAAATATGATTAAACACATTGTTCAATGGCATTTCCACTATTGCAACTCTGAGTCCTCCAGAAATTGACTTTTCATTGGCACTACAGTTTTAATACCTGACTAGTATTTACTCAAGTCACTTTTATGGTCAGAAGAGCAAGTTCTGGATTTGAAATGCAGTTCGGAAACTTAGAAACTTGAAATTTTTCACTGCTCCCTCATGCAGCTCATTTACAGTAGCATGGCAAGGCAGGAGTCTCAGAGTATTGACACCTCATCCAAACAAAGAGCAGGTGGTGTTCTGTGTAGAAAAAGTGCCACCATACTTTCAATAAATGCATGTCTTTGAGCCTTGTCTCCACTAACAGCCTCCTATTGAAATGAAATTCTTGCTTGGGTAAGGCTACCAACCTTGCTGAGTGCAAAGAGCTCAAAGAGAAAGGAAGGAAGTCAGGAGTTTAGGGGGCCATGCCAGGTGAGGTTCAGCCTGCCCCACAGTCCTAACACTTGGGTGGTGTTGACAATTACACTTTATTCTACTGTTCATTCTCTCTATCTATAATTTCCTCCAAGTTGGCCTTTTCTATCTTAAAAGCTCACAATCTTGGTCTTCAGCCCATGAGACCTTCACCTTTCCTGCTTTACATCCTCCTCCAAATGCATTTCTGCTGACCACAGTCTGCTCTTCTTCTGTTTCTCCTGTCCTGTCCTGTCCTGTCCTGTCCTGTCCTGTCCTGTCCTCTCCTCTCCTCTCCTCTCCTCTCCTCTCCTCTCTTCTCTTCTGGAGAAGAGAGGGCTGGTGGGAAGAATTTGTTGGGATACAGGCTCTACTGAAAGAAAAATGATAGGATGCAATGTGTGGGAGAAGACTGAAGAATGATTGCATCTGTATCAGTACAATATAAAGGGCATTTCAGGGGGACTGATGCTGTTAAGCTATTTGAGAAAAAGTGCCACAAGCTGGACATCTGAAAGCCATGGTAGCCTCTGTGTTCTGGGTAAGATCCAGAAGTTTTTACCCGCAAACACACTTCAAGTGTCTCAGAGCTGAGCTTCTGTTGTCTTGTACCTGGCACATCCCGATTCACCCCCTTGCTGGGTTAGATTTTGAGTGCAACTGGACAGGTTAGACTATATATTCCCTGAAGGAAGTATGGCTTGAATTTGGTCAGAATGGCCTGGGTATGGCTGCCTTGGACTGAATTACCCTAGCTTTGAGCCAACTGAGCTCCACTTCCATGGACTGAGTGCAATCTGAATACAGGTTTGAGGAGGCAGCTTGTGATAGGCAAGCTGTGGACAGGCTAGACTTGACTGGGTTAGCTGCCTTAGACTATGTTGAATTTGGAGCTGGAAATAGGACTGGTTTGGGCTGAGGTAAGAATATTTATGTTGGATGGGCCTGGGCTGGTGGGAAGAATTTGTTGGGATACAGTGCTGCTGACATGGGGTAAATGACTTCACTGTGTCTGGTTTAAAAACTTCATTTTGCTTGTACTAGAACCTGTTGCTCCATCAGGGAAGCCATTTCCTGGACCAGCTTTCCATGGATAGGAAAAGATTATTCAGCAAATACTTAAATGGGATCCCAGAAAGCTGACAAAAGGCTTTGGTTCCCCAGTGACCAGCTACTCCAGGCCACCTTCTCTCCCAACCTCACATGTTCATGAGTGAGTGGTTCATGCCAGCACATCTATATCTTCTCCCTGATCTGGTCCATGAGGTGAAATCTGTTCATCACTCAACAACCTAGCCTTAAAAAGGAAAACCCTCCTGTTTGAGAAATTCCTGAACTCGGAATGGCTGCCATTGGCTGAAGTGAGGAAATAGGACATGAAAATCCCTCACATGACTTCTTTTTCAATGACTGGGGTTCCTTGATCATAGAATCATTTTGGTTGCAAAAGAAATTTAATATCATCAAGTCTACCCCTAAGGTAAAAGTTTACCCCAAGTCTACCCCTAAGTATACCCCAGGTTAAACCTGGCTGATGGCACAAAATTTCACAGTCCAGTTGCGGGTGTTGTAATGCAGTGCCACAGTGTTACTTATCAAGGGGATAAAATAAGTACTTAACTTGGGCTCAGGTTTAAGCCCTAGGTAAGGGAAAATTCAGGCTGTTTCCAAATAAATGATGTCTCAGCATCAAAGATTGTACCTGGGTGACCTGGCAAGTCAGTCTAGGTGACAGTGCTGCCAAATCCCTTCCCTTCTCACTGTGTGCTGCCTCTTTTTTTTTTTTTTTTTTTTTCTCCTTTTTCTAAAAATAAAAACAAAACAGGAAGAAATGTGTAGGAGATGGTGTGGTCGTGGGGAGAAGCAGAGCCCCATCTCCTTACACAGCTAGCAGAGAGTGGAGCAGGAGAGCGGAGGGTAGCACAGCGCTGTACAGCTGCAGGGCTGCTCACAACAGGGCAGAGCTCCGGGAGAATGTGCTCTTTGTTCCCTGCCTTTAAAGGGTAAGAGAAACACTTATGCATGGCAAATTAGCCCAAAAATGTATTTCTCTAAAACACCCGATTGTCTGGCCAGCTCTGCAGCTGCAGGGAAGTTCCAGAGAGAGAAGGGGGAGGCGGCGGGAAGGAGAAAGAGGGAGGCAGGGAAGGAGGATTTTGATGGTTGGGGTGGGGGGAGTGGGGGGTGGCGAGATGATTGTGCGAACGAGGGGGAAATTCTCATGCCTCGATTCGAACAGTGCTGAGCAGTGAGCGAGGGGACCCCTGATGGAGGGGCCACGTTGGTGGCCAGGGGACCAGAGATGCTGTGCGGTCTCTCCTGGGGGCTAGGGAGAAGAAAGGGGGACACAGGACAGCTGTGCTTCCAGCAGGGAGGGAGCAGGCACTGGGGCAGCCGGCAGTGCCGCCCGGCAGGTTCAGCTGGGCCATCTGGGCCGGGGTGAGCAGCCAGCAGTGCCATGCTCCTCTGTCACCGTGCTGAGCCTCCGGGGGTGACAGGCTGTGCCTCCCCTCCCTCCCGCTTCAGAGCAAAAACTTCAGAGGTGCAGGACCTGTGCTCTTCCCAAGAGGTGCCACCTGGGTTTAAAATGTCCAAAGTGTACCTCTTGATTAGAAACTTGAGCTGGGCTTATTACGAATTTCCAGCCTACGGCTGATACTAATTTAAAAACTTCCAAACCATTGCTGGCAGACAAGTGAATCCCTGAACTTGCCCTGGGTTTTGAGAACAAAATCTAATGATAAGATTCTTGAAAACTGCTCAGACTGTGAAGTTCATGGTCAGTGTCACAGTTGTGTCCCTGCTTCAAGGGGTGCCACTGGAACCAGCCAGGCCTGCTACAAGAGCAGCTGAGACCTTAGTGTCCAAGAAACATCTGGGATGTCCCAAACACTGTCTGGGATGAGATGTTATCCTCACGTGCATGATGAGAATTTATTTTCTGTTCCACTGTCTGATGATGTGGAAGAAGAAGTGCTCCCTGCTGCAAACTACAGTGCTCTGCAGGCACAACCTTGAGGCAACCTGACTGGTCCTTTTCACTACCTACTAAATGCTCCTGAGGACATCTAAGGTGCAATACGGATGTTGCTCTCAGGGAAGGCAGCTCTGGATGGGCTTTACCTTTGAGGATACTCAGGGGTGTATTTGCCTGCTATACACCCAGTGCTCTGTCATTTCTGTGATGTGAAATGACCTGCTCTGGTCATGCAAGACCATCTCCTTCACAGCCACCGGTGCCATCTCCTGCAGGGGTTGATGAGATTGGTAGATAGCCATAGGTTAGGCAAAGCTTAGACTGACAGTGGGAAAAAAGAGATGCATGAGAGCCTTAGAAGGGCACTTGGCTTCAGTACATCCCTGTGACTATCCAGCTGAGGAGGAGAGCTGATGTTGCCACCGGTTCAAGTTGGAACAGGCAAACTGTACTGTTTCCAGGTTGCTGCTAAACTCACTGTGTCACAATTTTTTTCCAAGGAAAACTCTGCAACTCCTTAGGTTTGTAATCCAGAAGTCCTATAAAGTATCCTCTCTTTGGACTGTAGGAAGGGAAGGTGGATCCAGATGTTTTATCTGAACTGGTGGAAATTATTCATTCCTTCCTTTCAGAAGTTAGATGAAAATGCTATGGATGACACTGGGTATGAGGGTACTTGCTGGATATGGAGCAGAATCCAACTGGGAAAAGCCAGCAAGAGGTTTGAGAATTTTCTGTAGCAGAGAAGCAGATTAGGTTTGTGTTGAAGGAGTGTGATGAGCAGAGGAGGAAGTAGGGAGTTGAACCACACTTGAAATGGAAAACTGTTGAAAACTGTACAATTCTGTTGTCACTACCATGCTCATCTCTATGTGGCCACTGCGGTGCTTCACTCTTTCATTTTATGTTTACATGGGAGAAGAGGGTATGAAAAGTGTTAGCTTTAATCAAGTCAGCATTTTTTCTCAGCTTTGTCATATTTCATTTTCCAGTCAGGTGAAAAGGAGTCCCTCAGCATGCACTGATGCCCATCCCTGCAATGAGGAAGATTCCATCCCCTGCTCTCCTCTCATCCACTTCTATAGTTTTAGACATTCACAGCCCTGGTACCCAGCTCCTCTTATGTCCCTTTAGAAACATCTGAGCTGCAGATGCACTACGTGAGTCGAAGCCTCTGGTTTTTAAGGCCACAATGTTACAGCAGCGCCAGTGCTGGGCTTCATGACCAACCTTCCAGGAGGGACTGGCACAGATCGATGGCTGTCCTGACACAAACATGAAGATCACTTGCAGCAAGGTAGCACTTGGGTAAACCAAGAACCCAGGAATACTCCAGCACATTTCAGGACACCCTGAGACCTCCCAGGGATGTCAAGGGTGTGGCATCATCTGAGGGTGGGAATGACTGGTACCAGGCGAGCATTTATTGGCAAATCATTTGCCAAGAAATATGACTTGAGGAGAAGGAAAAGACTTGCAGATCCAGACCTAATTCAGCAAGCACTTTTGGCTGGAGAGCAAGTGTGGGAGGGGGATTTTTTAAATATCAAAACATTTCATTTCAAGACAATCTTCCTGAATTATTCTGTTTTCTAAATGCCAATCTGCTGCGAGTGGACATTTTCTAAGGGAATTTCAGACATGTCATTTCAATCCATCATTTTGCATTTAAAATTGACCAAGGCTAATAATCACAAAATAAAACCTGCTATTTCAAGTTCAGCAGAATATTTCAGGCTCTGAGTTATGGTATTTGAAAATAGTAATAAATAAAAAAATATCACAGGAGAGGTTCTGTGGATGTCCAGATCAATGTCCCCCTACACAACACCTGTCACGTGATGGAGACACTGGAGCAGCAGCAGGCAGGCAGTGTGACTGGGATAAAACCAGCCATGCAGTGGCCTGATGTAAACTAGAAAAGGCCCATGAGGATGCCAGAGAGAATTTCACTCTTATCTCAGTCAATTTCACTCCGATCTCACCAGATTTATGGTGGGATGTGCACCTTTTCAGAATGTTTGCTTCAGTTCAGCCCTGTGGGTAACATCAGGGCAATGACTAGCAAAATCCCTGTGGCAGTTTTACCATCTTTGTCATCTAGTTTTAGGCAAAGTGGCAAACAAAGTGCTATAATCTTCCAGCTTTGTCCTGCCAGTCCCTATGAAAACCAATGGGCATATGTCAATAGGCAGCTCCAGGGGTAGAAATGCTTGAGCAAGCAAGCAAGGTCTGGGCACAAGAAAATCTGTGCTGATTTGGGAAGAAGGCCTGGCACTTCTTCTGACAGGTGGGTAGGCTGGGATACAGTGACCAAGCAGGCTGAAGGACACTGCCAGTGTTTTGAGAAGATGCTGTGCTCTCCAATTGTCTCTTCTGTAAAAAGGCAGGTTGAGACTCAAGGAAAATGAAGAACAGCCCTCCTCCTCCTTACCTGTCAGCCCCAGCCCCTCGCTCCTGCCACCCCATCCTCTCTGCAAGTGGTCCCCACTGCCCATGAACAGCTCTGGCACGGGTGGGCCCAGCCGAAGCTCACAGCTCCCAACCTGAATAAGCAGCATAAAGCCACAGAGCAGCCCCATCATGGCTCCATCCCGATCCATCCTCCCCAGCTGCGACAGCATCCGCTGTGGGCCCAGACCCTCCACTCTTACCAAGTCCTTCTGTGCCATTTGTCTTTCTGTCCCTCTCTTGTCTGCCCCCTCCTCTTTTTTTTCTTTTTTTTTTCTTTTTTTTTCTTTTTTATTTATTTTTTATTTAGTCCCCTCCTTTTTTTTTTTTTTATTAACATATCGTTACAGGAGCAACAAAAAAGATGGGACAATACAGCCATTGATGAACTGCTCTCGTCCTCCCGTCCCGGTCTCCCCCACTCCCTCCCTCCCCTCCTTTGGTGCGTGCCAACACTCTTTCCACCCGCCCAGGGCTGGAGCCAGCGCCAAACAACCTCTGCTAATAAACAAGAGGAACCAGATAAACCAGGAACACAATAGAGGGATTTGTTACACTTTAGTGATGGTGGGAACAATGTCAACTCCGTGGCGCAGCTGCATGGACCCCCTCCCATCCTCTTCCCCCACTGCCTCGCGCCCCCCGCGCACTCACAACCCAACACTGTGATTTATGAAAGGCCAAAGGTCACCATGCATTAAAGGGCTCCTTTCTTGCATCATTTATTAACCCCTCTATGACAAGGGGTGCTCATTGTGGCAGTGATGGTGGCAGTGGTACAGGGAGAGGGAAAGGGGTGGAGGGATCCATCCCAGCAGCACCAAGCATCTCTTGGAAGATGCTGAGATGCAGAGCTAGTGCTTAAGCCTGGTTCTGCATCAACCTAGTGTCAGGAGGTGGGGAGGAAAAGCTTTGGTGAGAGGTATTTTGTCCACTGAAAGCAACTCACGTGCTCCAGCATGGCTTCGTTCACATTTCACACAGGTCACTGCCTGCCTGACCTGCACTCACTGCCAGGCTGGTGAGCTCAGTTCATGGTCAGTGCTGTGGCTGTGCACACACCTAGGGCTGACATGAAGGCTTGCCCTGAAGGCCACACAGTCCATATGGTAAGGTTGACCTTGGTGCACCACTGGAGCTTTGTGTCACCTTGTGCCACCAGACATAGTGAGGCTGGCCACCAGCAGTGCAGCCACACAGGAAGGAGATGGGTCCGTCAAGTAGTCTGCTCCAAGGTCCCCTTCTCAGGATAGTAGAGATGTGGCCAAAATCTCTCCTTGTTTCACTGTAGCCAGTTGCCATTGCAGATAATCCTTCAGTCTCACCGTGCAGCAATTTCAGTCCTCCCTGTGCAGCTGTGAAGCATCTCTGTGAAACTTCAGTATAACTCACTGGCCTGATCTTTTTCTCCTGAAAGTACAATGAGTGAAGTCAGTCTAGCAAAGACAGTGCAGCAGCAAAAGCTTCAGCCCTGAACTTTGTAGACCCCTGAGCTACCGTCCCATGCCCCCAGTTGTGGAATCCTTCTCTAGGGACATGCTTGCTTGGAAGGACAAACCCCACGGCCACTGGAGGCTGTGGGAGACAGTCAAGTCCTGGAGAGGGAGTGTCTGCCAGAGTTCATGTCCACCATGAGGGCAGTGAGGTTGTGCCGGCGCCTGGTTGCCCATCCCGTCCCTCCTGACTCAGCCAAGGGGAGGCTGTGGTGTTGACAGGCTGGGACATCTTCCCGGCTGGGATGAAGTGAGAGGTAACAAGGAACAAACTGAGGAACTGGTGGGAGCCCTTTGAATATGGGTGTCAAGATGAGGCCCTACACAGGGCAGAGGGGACATGGAGGCTGGGGCGAAGGGGGAGATGGTCCCACCACTCGAATGCCGGCCGGTAACGCTGGTTACCAGCCCGACTGCTCCTGCCCTGGCTTTGGTGCCTCGGCCTCGGGCCGTGCTCCCTCTCTTGCATTCTTCCGGGAGCTGATCAGGGCTTGAATGACACCCCAGATGACTCTTTGCTATTAATTCCTGTGAACAGAAAGGGCTCCTTGTTCTCCCAGTCCTACTCTCTGGAGGAATTACAGGGGCCAAGGCAGCAGGCTGAAGCCTTCTCGACTTAACCCTTCCCCCGGCTCCCCAAGAGCCTTCCAGCAGCCAGAGGACTGGCAGAGGTGAAGATCACCCCAGATCTCCTCAGCCACCTCTGAATAAGCCCACTGGGGTCACCCAGCACTGCTACAGCCACAGGTCCCATTGGAAGGGTTGCCTTTTCTGGTTGTTCTGACCAATATTGTACAATTCCCTTCCTCTTGCTTCCTGGCATTTCTCCCCTTTTGTGCAGATGGAGACCATCCAGCTCCCTACATTAAATTGCACATTATAGCAAAGCTCAGTCCAAGAAAAAGCAAACACAGTTCCCTTCTGCCCCAGCTCCCCACCCCTTCAGTTCTTGATTTTTGGGTTCGCTTTTTAGAAGAACGTCTGGCCTCTCCAGCAGGAGATGAGGGGGTTAACAGCCAGGGAGGCTTCATGCCACCCGTCAAAGCAGGTAGCAGACAGACATGCCTGCCCCATTCTTCTTTGATCTTCCCATACCCGAATAATGCAAGAAAATTGTCTGCTTTAGCCATTGCAAGCCCTACCAGTGCCCATGAAACACTGGGCTGGCCAAGATGACAGGCCAGGAGGTGCCTGGGGTCTTTCTGATGCTCAGAGGAGATTCTCCTCCCTCCTTTCCATGAGATTTTTCCCTAGGCCTTCTCTTTGAAATGGCTGGCACTGTAATCCACTCCCTTAGAGCAAAAAATACCACTTCACAAAATCTTCTGCCTTGTCCACATCAACGCAACACCCCAGCAACAGCAGTGGAGCTGATTCCTGCACCTGCAGCAGCCTTCACTGTGCCTTGGAGAGGGAATGGGGTTTCTTCTGCTTTGGATCAGGTGAGACTCTGCAAGCAGGTCCCAACCCCAGTCCACAAGAACTTCCTGAGATGTCCCATCCCACCCTGAGTGATGGGAGCACAAGGCCACACGCCCATTGGCATCACCCGGCCTGTGCCTCCTGCGGGGAACAAGAACCCTGGAAGAAAGCAATGACCATGGTGTTATTTTTGCAGACACCTGGGTCTGACAGTGAAAGACAAACAGACAGCAAACATGCAGCAAACAACTCCAGCTGTCCCATGCCTTTTGTTTCCCTTGATATCCCGTGTCAAAAATTACTACTCCCCCTCGCCCCCCTGAAGCTAACTGTCCTGTAATCACAGGGACACAGTACAGTGCTCCAAAACCCAAGCAGGGCTGCAGGCAGCTCTTTGCTTTTCATGAGGAACCCACATCGCTTTCTTCCTCCACAGGCTGCCTCGTGGGAAGCCATCTCACTGAGATTCCTGATGGTTGACCCATGGCTGGAAGCAAAAAGACATCTGGAAAGGTCTAGGGCCAGTGTTGGGAGCTTCAGCCAATAATGGCAAGGGGTGATGAAGACCAGAGTCCAGCAGTGGTTCCTGTGCCCAGCTCCCTGTTGGGAGGGTACCTGCTGCACAAGGCAAATTAAAGGGGTCTTTGGAGATCACAGATGCCACAGAATCATGGGTGATGACACAGACATGGGCTTTGGGAACTGTCTGCTTCTCCTGTTCATAGAAAGATCTTGAAAACTGTTCACATGCTGAGGGGGTGGTCATGATATCGGATCAGGGAGGCAGATGAAGAGAAGGGCATGAGGAAGTGGCTGAGACAGGGCTGGGCTTGGGTCTTCCAGCAAAGGGTACCGCCTGGTCCTGATCTCTCCCAGGTTGCCATCAATCATATCCCATGATATCTCACGAGTGAGATCAGCTGCAGATCTACAAATATTCCAAGGATCATGGTGACCTCTCCCTTTGCTCCTCCCCATTTTTTCTTGGAGAATCACACTTGCGAGATCTTTAAATAAAAAGAGTAAGCATTGGAAAGATTGTGGGGTTTTTCCAATTCTTTCATTATTTCCTCTGTATAAATAGTTCAGATGGTCACCTGGCCATCCCTTCATTTGCCTCCCTTTCCCCTCAGGGCTGAGTAAGGTGATCCCCCCAGCTTCCCAGCTGTTTTATGGTCATGGTGATGAGGTTCAATAGGGCACTGTGGTATCTCCACACCAAAAGGGATATACAGTCCTCACTGAGGATGTTTGCTATATTATTTCTGGCTGGGCCAATGGGACTTCCATCATGAGTCAACTGTCCCTGACATCTGCAAACTTCCCCCAACCACCTGAGTTTCCTGGTCTTCTTCCTTTTCCTCTTTCACTCTCCTGGGCCACCATGAGACTGAGCAAATCCAGTCATATCTCACTACACCACAGCTTGGGGGGTAGTGGGGCAGGACATCTCCCAGTTCCAGCAGGAGGCCTGCCCCACTCCCTTTCCTCTCTGAGCCCTCCCCTCCATCCACGGTGGGACCAGTGCTGACAAAGCTGACCAGTGCTGAATCCCACATGAGAGCCAGGGAGGGTGAAGGGCTTTGTTTTGGCATGGGAAACCTGGCAGGGAGAGAAGGGGAGACTTCTGCATCCCCCTCCCCATCACAATGTTGGGATGGTCACCCCCCCTTGTTCCTCCTGCAGCCTCATGGGCGGGACATGGCCAGTGCAAACCCATGCCAGCCTGCCTGGCATGGGCGATGAGGCAGCAGGCACCAGACCCCCACCCACCTCCCCAATCCTAAACCTTTTCCCCCCCACACCCCTCCTGCCCCTCATGGCCTCGCGTGCCCACCTCCACAAGAATGGGATGCTGCAGAGAGGAGGTGGTGGCCACTCATCCATCCCAGTGGCTGTCCCCATCCTGGCCACCGCCGCCGCCTCAGCTCCTCCTAGCCCGGGTCTCCTCTCCGATCGTTGGGTCTGGAGCAAGCTGGACGCTCTTAAAAAGCTTTTTATGTGCGTGTGTGTGTGTGTGAGTGTGTGTTAATCACATGATTGTCATTCACCTGTATCCCGAACAAAGACGGTGCACTGTTTAAGGCCCAAACAAGAAAGCCAGCACGGGAATGAGCTGGGGGGGGGGGAGCTGGGGGGCTGTTGGGAAAACTGAAGGGGCTGTTGAGAGCAAGCGGGCGAGCGAGGGAGAAAATCCTTATCAAACTCCCAATTCATGGGTCTCCCTTTCCCTCAGCACACTGCGGGTATTGTTTGGCTGGGAGGGGTGTGTGTGTATTTTTTTGAATGTCTGTGTCGTTCGTTTCAGCCCCCCCCCCCCCCCTTGCTCCCCAGCTCTGACGCTGTTCTACTTGTGTGGAAAGACTTCACGGGGAACCCCTCCCATTTTCCCAGGCAGTCCTGGGACAATACCAATGCTGTGCCCCCGAGCTGGGCAGGGGACAAAAGCTGGCCCTGGCTCTCATGCTGGGGATCATGCTGATCCTCTCCTGCAGGCAGGCTCTCCCCTCTTACTCCTCCCTTGCCCAAGGGTGTCATCTAGAAAAATTCCTCCCCAGATTCATCAGCACTCCCATCTCAGTGGTGGAGGTGTCCCACCAGATTGGTCCACTCTTTGGAATCCCACCAGATTGGTCCACTCTTTGAAATCCCACCAGATTCGTCCACTCTTTGAAAGCCTACTGAGCAGGCATCTTTGCCTGTCCATGTGATGATGCACCTTGCTCACCGAGCACCCAGCCTGGGGCAAGGCTCCTTTCCTGTTGCCCTTAGGAGCAGTGCAGATGCAGGAGCACCAAGCATGGTGGGACACCTCCACTTCCCACCCAGTTTTACCCATTGCCTTCCTGACATGCCTTTATGGTGGAAAGAAGTGGCACCCTTCCACCTTTGTGTTTTGGGGATTGAGGCACAAACAAAGCATTTCACTGATGTGCCAGAAGAAATCTGGCTCAGTAAGATCTCCAGCTCATGAAGCACCTTCACTGGTAGATCCTGCATTGGTAAAGGGCTGTGCCTTTTTATGGACCTGGACCCTCTCATTCATAGAAATCCATGTTGCAAAGAAGGGGTGGAAAGCTGCTATATGAACATTTCCCCGGGCAGCAGTCATTAGGAAGGCTTGCATTTAGGAAGATCTCTTCTGCAACGTTAGTTAGCTGCTGTGGCAAGGAGTGGCTCTTGAAGCATCCTTGTCCATAAAAAGGGCTCTCAGGGGACACTGGAGGAAGATACATGCCACCTCAAGGGGTGCCTGAAACAGGGATGGTTTCTTCTCCTTCCCCTCTGCCTGTTTTCTCACTGCAACTGAAGAGGAAGCATCACACCTTCCCCTGCTGCAACAGAGGTTTATTTTCCACTGCTTGTAGGACAAGAGAAGAAATGACAGATGGACAGAAGAGACTTGGAAAAAGATAAATGAGCATGAACCAGCAGTCAGTGCCATGACAGTGGGTTGGAAACAGGGAAAAGGTGCTATAGGGAAAGATTTCAGAAAGGGGAGGCAGGACCAAAGAAGGCAAAAAGCAACAACTAAGGGAAGGCAGAATGAAAGGAAAAAACTTTTCACTGTCTGTTAAAAGTGAGCAGACACTGAGACTGCAGATCACAGAATTTGTGGCCAGTACATGGTTCCTTGAATATCATAGAATCATAGAATCATAGAATTAGCTGGGTTGGAAGGGACCTCAGAGATCATCATATGTACCCATTTACGGCTGACATGCCCACGGATCTTCCAACAAGGCACAAATAGGATTTGTTTCCTCTCTAGCAGGTGACAGCAGCCCCTGATGGGGATGGTGAACAGTGGGACAAACACAGGCTCAGAGAGCTGTGGGTTACTGAAATCCATTCTGAGTTTGATCCCTTTCTTTCCCAGATGGGAGCAGTGGGTCAGACACTCTTCTGCTCACCCAGACTCGATGGGCATGCAGAGAAATGTGAGCCCCAGCACTTGCTGTCTTGCTGAGGTCCAAGCAACATCTTGTTCTCCCCACAGAGCTTGCCAAGAGACCACTGTGTTTGGACTGTGAGCTGAACAGGTTGTGAAATCCCTCTCAGTGACCTGACTGGATATCTTCTCCAACAAAGTGCTAGCAAGACCCCCCCAGCCACTTGGTGGTCAGCATCTTGTATGCCCACTCCAGAGGACAATGAGAAATCCCTTCCCCATAGTTTCTTTCTTATGGAATCTGCAGTAACGACCCACCCAAGAGGAGGGCAAATAAACACCATTTTCTGGCCATTTTCTGTTACATCCTTCCCCCATGCCCCAGGATGTAGGTTGGCTGCAGCCAAGGGAACAAGCAGGGCAGTGTTTCTCATTGGTGGCTGTTTCCCTTTGGGACAGGAGATTGGCTTTCCCTTCCCTCTAACCATCCAACACCTCATATGCAGAGTCCCTGAAGCTTGGGAATGATCCTTGCTGGATAGGGGAAAAATACCATGAGCTTCGCAGCATGGTTGATTTTGCATCCAGTGGACATCTTTGTAAGGCCCTAGAGAAGAAGTGCTCCATTCATTTTCACTGGTTATTTATCTGCCAGACTGGTTATTTATCTGCCAGACAGAGGATGAGCTGCCAAACTCATGTCTGTACGATGGGACCTTTCCCATGACAACTGCAACCCCACATGGCAGTCAGGGTCACTTTAAGTGAGAGAATTTGTCCCATACTGTTAAGACTTGAGGTTCATCAGCTGCTGCTCTGGGGGAGAAAGCAGGATCTCAATGGTGGTTTTATAGGTTCTCCATTGGGTTTTCCTGGCATTCAAGATAAAGGCACCCTCTCTTTCAACAGGGAAAAAGGCATAAAGTGAAGAAGAGTATCCAAGCCCATATTTTTCTGGAGCAGACAATGCTGAAGAAAGTGAAGAAACATTGGAGATGATCCCTTGAGAGGTCTTTTAAAGGTATGCAAGACCCTGGCACAGTGGAACATTTAAGCACTTCTGTTTGATGCCAAAGCCGTTTCCTCTCAGTTCCTTTCAGTAAAGACTTGCCACTGGACTCTAGTGAGGTTTTCTCTGCAGCTATCTTAGAGTTTCAGAGCTTTATTACTCCATACAATGGCAGACATGCAGGGAAATGGACCTATTCTGTCAGCCAGGTCTACAATGGCAACAGCCAGCCCCATATGTTTGTTCTGAGGGCTTTAGCTCAGGTGCTCAGCAGTGTCCTTGGAACTGGTTCCCTTCATGTGGTATCTGCCAGGGGTTTTGCTGGGTCTTTCCAACACAAAGTTTCTAGGAAGTGAGGATTAACAACAGGAGTTGAAATTGATCCTGAAATGCCTTGAAGCTGGTTCCTTGGGTCATATCCCTTCATCTCTCTATTTGCAGCATTCACACATTTTCAGGTTGGCTCTCCATTGAGGAGCTGGGGCAGGGGTTAAGTTGATCATATTGTTCACTGAGAAGAACCTGATAGGAACATTGGATTTTTCATAGATGACCTCTCATATTTACCAGGTTGATGTTGGTCTATACCAGTCCTGCTGACAAAGGAAACTGAAGAAGCCAACTACCAGAGGCATCTGGGAAGGAAAGTGGGATAGAAAATGGAAGATGTGATAGAGAACATCCTAACCCATTGGGTGCTGAGATCCTCTGCATTTCTCAGTGAACGAGCAGCAAAGAAGCAGGATGAATGAGTGAGAGAATCCTTATTATCAGGGAACCTTTCCTTGTGAAAGACCCCACATTTGCCTTCAGGAGCAATTCAGCACCTTGGAAGAAGCTAATCTTGCTTGTCTGGGCAAGACCTCACAGAGATTAACGTGTTGTGACAAGCTCATCCCTAGGGTGCAAAAGTCCTAAGAAGGTTCAAATTGGCACCCACTGCCCAGCAATGTGGTATATCCCTGGACAACATCTCCTCCATCCTCAGGACACCTCTGACCTCCTGCATCCCCTTCCCCACCCCACAGACTCAGGTCTGAATTAGGGTATCCTTCTGGCAGCATTTTGACCCTGGAGTCCCAGATCAGCTGTGAGACTCTGAGATGGAGACCAGGGTCTCATTGAGCATAGGGGGGACACCAAGCCCCACAAGAGTAACTGCCCTGGCTGGGGAAAGGAGGGACACACCTCTACAAAAGACCCTAAACCCCTTCCAGCACCCTGGGACTGAATCCTCCAGCACCATCTCTGGGGCAGTCTCACTGCTGAGAGCAGCCCAAGGCTGGTGGCTCTCATGAAGAAGCTGGCATGGGGGGAAAGCAGGCAGTGTGCTGGCAGCTGAGATGGGGTGGGGGGCTGCCTGCATCCCCTCCCCACCATCCCCAACCGACTGTACTCTGGCTCTGAGGAGTGCTTGGCTCCACCTTCCGCCCTTCCCTCCCCCGGTGCTAAGCAGCAAAGCCAGCTAGAGACATCCAGCCAGGGTATTAGTAAAAACCAAGCCTCCCTCTAGGAATGGCACTCGCCTGAGAGCCTCCCTGCACCGCGCCCCGACGCTGCCTGGGGCTGGGAGGGAGGCAGAGCAGGGGGGCTATTGGGATACAAATTGCAGCCCTCTCAGGATCTGCTCGGCACACCAGCCAACAACGTAAGTTTTTCTACCTGAGCCCACTTGCACGCCTTCCCTCATGCTTTTTTCCCCCTTACTTTCTCTTACTTTTTTTGATTTCCCCAGCAAGGGTCCGTCATGTTGCCCTCTGGAACAGAAGGGACAGCAGCCCTTGCTCTGTCCTGGCTCTTCTTCAGCTAAGCCAGAGGCATGATTTTCTAACATTTCTTTTAAATTGTTTTTTTTTTTTCTTTTTTTTCTTTTTGTTTTTTCTTAATAATTCCTGTATGCAGGGAACAGACAGGCCTTTATTTTTATAGCATTTCTTTATTCAAGGGGGGAACTGCTGCTCGTCAGCAGGGTCTTTCGGAGGTGACTGCAGACAGGAGAGAAAAGTGTGTGGGGCAGGCAACCCCAAGCCTTGGCTTGTCTTAAGATTAAACTTGATGTGTGCTTGCATCTGTACATATATATGTATGTGTGTGTGTGAATATGTGGGATATGCATTGATACACAGGCAGGCGGGTGTGTGGGGATGCGATTTGAGCCTTCGGCTTATGAGCTGCAAGAGGAGTGTGAGGGTTGGGGTGTTCCTACAAAGGCACTTTCTCACAGCCAGGATTGGGGTCTCTGCATGCAGATCTGGGGTCTGGGCTGGTTCCCTGCCTGGCGGTGCTGCCTGCTCAGCTGCCCCTGTAGCTGGAAGATGCATCCCTTCTGGTTTATTGATACGGTGCCACTCTCTCCCTCCCACACCTTCCCCCAGGAACCCCGCTGGCATTTCACCACACGTTTTTGAAAGAAAGGGGCACTTTCCCACACAAGTTTTGTAGCTGTTCCCCCCATGCCACTCCCTGTGTGGAGTATGGTCCATGTCTCTCTCCTTTCAGGTCCCCAACCCCTCCTATCCCTCTTGCCGCAGGCCCCTCCGCATGTCAGCTCCATATGATTGCAAAGATAGAGATAGGGAGCAATATCCAAATTCATCAGGGGCCCCAACCCATCCCCACCCCCATTGATCACGGGTTTTGCGGCGTGCACGGCAGTTGCTTTGCTTGCGCTTTTATCGAGCGAACTCTGTCTCGTGGTCAGCTCTTTGGAGAGCTTGGAGTCCCTTTCAGATTTGGTGGTTGCTTCTCCTTTTCTCTCTTTTCCCCTCCCTCTTTCCTTTCTTTCCTTTGTTTTTGTCTTCCTCCCTCCCTTCCCCAGTGAGAAGAAGGACACCGAGAAGCAAGAGAGAAAGGGCTCGCCAGTGACAATGGCCGACGACCAAGACCTTTCGGAGGTGGAGATGAGCCCAGTGGGCTCTGAAGACCACCACTGCCTCTCGCCAGGACCCTCCATGACATCAGACAACTCCCCACACCTTGCTGGCTCTGGGAACGGGGAGATGGGGAAAGTCAAGAAGGAACAGCAAGACTCGGAGGCAGATGACGACAAGTTCCCGGTGTGTATCCGTGAAGCGGTCAGCCAGGTGCTAAGCGGCTATGACTGGACCCTGGTACCCATGCCCGTCCGGGTCAATGGAAGTAACAAGAGCAAACCCCATGTCAAGCGGCCCATGAACGCCTTCATGGTCTGGGCACAGGCTGCCCGGAGGAAACTGGCTGACCAGTACCCACACCTCCACAATGCCGAGCTCAGTAAGACCTTGGGAAAGCTCTGGAGGTAAGAGGGGCCAGGCAGAGCGGGAGCATGAGGGATGGGGTCTGGAGATGTCCTGGAGAGGACTGTGTGGTCAGGTGGAAGTATGAAGACTTAGCAGGATGGACCCTGAGGGGACTTTCTTCTGCATGGGGAACCTCCTCACAGGAGGCACGATCAGAAACTGGGGCAGGAGTTGGTAGTTGGACGTAGTGATGGCTTCATCAGCAAAGATTACCTCCATCCTCCGTGGCAGCCCTTTTCCATGTATTCCTACTAACTTCTGCTATTGTTTCTGACCTGAACAGTCTCATCCTGGTCCTCTCCTGCTTGACTGCCAGGGGAGATCTCGTTTTCTTGGCTCACCCTCTCTGTTGGGCCAAATTTTGTACTAGCAGGAACTGGGCTTAGCCCCAGCCAACTTAACTCACTGGTGCCTGCCTCCATCCAGTTTGAACTCCAGTTCCAGTGCCAACAGGGGCTATTTTCCATGCAATGCCACAGAGCAAGTGGGAAATCGTGTTACAGCAGAGAAGAAAGGTCGGGAGAAGGGAGCCAGGCAGTCAGAGCCACATAGCCGTCCTTCAGAGGAAGGTCCCAGTTTTGGCAGGCTATGCAAATGTAGTGAGAAGGACAAGGAGAGACTGTGGTAGAAAGGGGAGTGAGGCTTAGCAGAAAGGAAGAGACCTTCAACATTCCAAGCCTTAGCAGGCTTTCTTGCAACACGCTAGTTGCATCTCCCTTTTGCACCAAGAGAGATGCCCTTCTTTCTGGCTGGCACACACATGCTTGTTCCTCTGGCCCTGACAGTTTGTTGCACCCATTTTCATTTCAGCTTTGTGCTATCCTTCACATAGCTTTCCCAACCTGCTTCTCCTTCCTCTGGCAGACCAACAGGCTGCTCCGACTGACTGCAGAGGGCCCGTGAGTGTGCAAAGAGCTGTTGTGCTCAGGCCAAGCATTTCAGACTGGCCGTGCCGCTTCTTTCCCATCTGACACTCTCTGCCAACAACCCCATCAACTTGTTACACTTTCTGCCACAAGTCCCAATCCCCCACCTCACCTTGCACCAACTAAACACAAACCAAGGCTCATGCAAACAGACCCTCTCACTCTCTGTCCTGCCCTGGAGGAACCCTCCAACCTTGGGTGGGCCAAGAGACATATTTATAAGCAGAAGCAAAACACACTCCATCCAGCATCTGATGTCGAGGTCTCCTCCTGGCTTCAAACCTCCTTGTTCGCAAGGAACTGAGCCCTTGGGCATTAGCCCAATCTGCCACGTCAGCCCACTTCGCCTGACTTGTCTGTGTCTAGTGTAGCCCTAGCAAAGGCATTTCTTAGGGAAGCTGAAGTTGAAAGCAGGGCATGACTGCAGATGCCTCATCTGATGCTCTTTCCCGCTTTGTTCCCCACTGCCTTCTCTTTTACAGCAGCACCTACTCCCGCCTGGGGCTGTGCTGCCAGCCTCTAGACCATGAATCTACACTGGGAGAAGGGGGGTGTGTGAGGGGGAACTCACTTTTTTTGTTCTCAATATGTTATGGCAAAAAATTACCAGTTTTTAGAGCAACAGACTCTCTCTGGACACTGAAAACATAGCAGAACAGTGAAACCCTCCATGGGTATCACATTCAGAGGTCAGGGAGACACAGCCCCCATCCCACAACCACATTCATGAACCCAAATGCCTCCATGCTCCCAGGTTATGGGTGGCCACATGGGACTCAGACTAGGGGGACGCTGCTGCTGGATGGTGGGCAAGGGCCTCGGGTGCTTCTCAGGGCACCATACAGCCATGGAGTGTGAATCAGGCAGAGAACTATGTGGGATCAGACCTGGGGTTGTAGTGTGGTGCTAGGTTTGGCACTTGCCTGCTCTGCTTGAACATGTCCCCTCTCTGACTGCCCCTGGTGCAGGCTGAGACTTTCTGAGCTGTAAGCATCCATGGGGACTGTACAGCAGACTAAGATGGACCATGGGTGCAGTCAGTGTCTGGCCTGTGTAGGACCATCTGTGTGTGTCTTTCTGTGAGGCTGGGTGGAAATATCAGTCCACAAACCTCCTCAGGATGTGACCCAGAGGTTACCAAGACAGTAGCCTGGAGCCTTGCCCTGCAGCCACTGTACGCTTGGGTCTTGCCTGCTGCCCTCTTCTATGCTGTCCCCAAGTTGTAGCTACTATGTATGAGTACAACTGTGAGCAGCTACACTGAGCTCTGGACGGCTTAGTCTCAAACATCGCACAAGGGTCCCTGCAAAAGGCTCTGCCTGTTCATGTACCTCCAGCCTTACAAGGTGATCACCCAAACCCTACAGCCTACGTCGCTGATCACTTTGGAAAATGTGAGCAACTTATATTCCCACATGGGCTGCTCTGAGCTTATACAGGTAAAGGGCAGAAAGATGAGCATCGATGAACACAGAGATTGCCTGCAGACCACTGTTAAACCAAGCATGTCCCCAATGATTGTCACTGGATGGGGACAGCCAAGGCTGGGAAATCTGGAAGGGTGGCTAGCAGACTGAGCAATAACCCCAGTGCAGTCCCACATGCTCCTCAGCAAAACAGGCTGTAATGTTGAGTTTTTTCAAGCCTAGTGGTTGCTCTGGCCCTGCGCCACTGCCAGATCCTCCATGGGCCCCATCTCCCATTGGGGACATCTGCAGGACATGCCCCAATGACTGCAGTAGCCTCCTGTCCCCTAGTGTGGTGCCAGGGGGCTTATGGCCCCATCCACCTCCACCTGCACCTATTTGGGGTCCATGGGGGTTGCAGTCAACAAACTGAATGTACTGAAAAAGAAGAAGGGACGAGTTTTGTGCTGAGTGGTAATGAAATCTTGCCTTGGCTGCTTTCCTTCCCTGGGGTGGGACAGGGAGCAGCTCTCAAATGGAGGCTGTCTGCTGAAAATGTCGGCATGACTCTCAGCCAAAATGCCAGCCAGCACCACCTCTGGGGCCAAAAAAAAGCAGACCATGGGAAGAAAGGGAGGAAGACTTAGTGAGGATGGGTGAGAGGACCCAATGGAGGGATCTTTGCATGGGAGTGGCAGCACCCAGGGAATAGGGTCTACCAACAAAACTGGGGCTGTGGATGTGTAGGAGAGCCCTCCTGGATGATTTCTTCTCCCAGCCTTCCCTTGCCTTGCATCAGGAGTTGCCCAACCCCATCACCACACTGACTCATCGGCAGCTGAATCCCGGCACAGGGTCAGGCCTCCAGCCACAGGCACACAGCACAGTGCCATGTCAGGCGGCAGAATGGGAGGCAGCAAAAGGTGGGTGGAAAGATTTTAGCCCTTCTTTTTCCTCCCAGAGCGGGGCGCTGGATGCTTGGCCCTCTCCACTTGGCTTGAGGGTGAACATTTGGTGCCGGGCTGGGCGGCGAGGGCTCGGTTAAGCCACATGAACGGCTTTGCTCTGTGATCCATAACTTCTCTGCCCGTGCGAGATTCCTTTGCATTGTGGCCTGGAGAGTGTGGGGCAAGAGGGGGAGGGCAGGAAGCAAGTGAAATCCAAATCCCCCTAAATCTCCTGGCCTTTGCCTGCTCGCACCAGTTTCACTTTGCTAAAGCCGATTTGAGCTCTGATCCCAGTAGAGGGAGGAGGGAGCAGAAAGCCTTGGAAAGGAGAAGGCAAAGACGTGGGGAGCAGACTTGCCACAGTCTTGATAGTGGCACTGCCTGTGAACTGCTGTCAGGGGCAGAGGAGGTGAGGCTCTGCGGCATAGATCAGAGGGCAGCGTAGCCTGGAGTGGCTCTGGTTCATGCCATCCACAAGATGGATCTGGGAGGCTGAGGTTTGGTCTCCATGAGAGGCTCTGCTTCAAGCTCACCACACACTACCCCTCACAGATCAAAGCTGGTTGTGCAGCCCACAGCCTCTTCACTCTGAGAAGTGCCCACATAGAAAGAGACCCCTCATTCCCAACCACAGCATCTTAATAGATTTAGCACCATCTGGGCTGAGAGTGCAGAGATACTAGAGCCTGGCTGCCTTGTAGTAAAGGGCCCCAGACTGCAAGGCTGCAGGTTCTGCCTCCATTCTCCAACTCCAGTGGAGATGGGGCATTCTGCAAGGATGAAGGTTTTGCCAAGGCAAGGTCACATCTCAGACCACAGTGACTACGAGGGTTTGTCATGAAGCCCCTTTGGACCCCTTGGAGGGCCACCTGGAGTGGTACATGCTGAGGGATTAGAGCCCTCCAGGACGTGTGAGTATGGGGGCGGGAGGGAGACAGGAAAGCTGGTGTTGGATTCACAGTGACTTGGTTGCTTTAATCTCCAGGATTAAGGCACTGGAGGAATGTGGTGTGTGGCTGTGACCTGCTCAGGCTGCCTGGAGTGAACCCAGGTCAGCACTGTAATGGGCACCAGACTGTGCCACACACCTTCTGGCTGTTGGCCGGGGGAATGACCAAGGAGCAGGGAGAAAGGAGGTGCTTAGAAACCTACCCATTACTTGCTGGTGACTCCTGTAATCCCCTGCCAGACGCATCAGTGTGCTCCATGAGCCATGCCTCCTCCTTGGCTTCAGGTTTCCAGGCTAGTTCAAGCCTTTGTATCTTCCTTGGTGCCTGCAGTTCAACAGAATTGGTCACATATTATTGCTATGGTCTTCGGAGGTACTAGAGCGCTGGCACCATTCCTTTGTTGGGGAGGAAAAAGGCATAGACATCTCATAATTTTTGCTATTTGGGAGCCCCCATTTCTAATGCAACTTAAAGGAAAACTGGTCACTTCTGAGAGCACTGGTTTCTGGTTAGAAGCAGGATGACCTTGAGTCACAGTATGAAGATGAAGTGCTTCCAATCGAGACACTGCTAAAGGCTTGAGCAATGAGGTTGACTTCATCTTCAAGAGCTCTGAGCCATCCTGCCCACACATTTCACCATTTCCTCGGAGAGCCTTTCTTAACTAGAGTAGTCCATGATCTGGCAGGAATACAGAGAAGCTTACGTTTCTGCAGTGCCTTTCATCCAGACACCAAAGCTCATCTATTTCTACAAAGCTAGTAACATCAACTACATTTTTTTCAACTGCTCATTTAAGTTCAAGAAGGGCTGGTTCTTCGTGCTTCAGCCTTCTGCATTATCCATGTCTAAGGGGAGCAGGAGCTCCAGGAATAGCAGAAGACACTGCTTCCCCCTCTTTTGAAATTTTCTTTAATTCCCTTCTAGGATACTGCAAGGTGCTTAAAGGCCCAGCAAGCTCCATGCAGCAACACGGATTCTGTGGAGCCAACACCAGCTGCTGCCATTTGTGTTCAGTAGAGCCTCAAACTCATAGCAAAGCCTATGCAAGGGTGGGGATGAAAACAGAATAAACACAGTCTGAGGAAGGGAGAGACATGTAGGAGGCAGCACTACAGGTAGTAAGGATGGGTCACGCTGCCTTAGTCCTAGGAGTGATCATACCTGCCCTTAATTTGCCCAAACTCTTTGAAAGCAGCTTGTTCAATCTTATTTTAGGTGGCTATGAAAGGCTGTGCTTTGTACCTTTGGGGATGTGAAATGTAAGAGAGTTTGCTGAAATTACTGAGATGCATCATCAGCTGGGGAAGGGGGACCCAACACTGCCACTGACGGTTGTCAGGGCTTAATAATTAACCAGGAGGAGGAAAACATTACTGTTTCCTCTGAAACACTTCAAAGTTCTCCCTGGTGTTCTGGGAAACACCCTCAATGGGGCAACATCCTAATGCTGGGATTTATGTGCTGTGTCCCACAGTGCTGGGTATATAATTGGGGTTTTTTTCTGACGTACCTGCCCCTCTCCCTCCCCTCTTCTCTGCTGCCTTGGCCTCTGCAGGCTGTTGAATGAAAGTGACAAGAGGCCCTTCATTGAAGAGGCAGAGCGGCTGAGGATGCAGCACAAGAAGGACCATCCCGATTACAAGTACCAGCCCCGCCGGCGGAAAAACGGCAAGGCCACGCAGGGCGAGGGTGAAGGCCAGGTGGAGGGGGAGGCTGGTGGGGCTGCTGCCATTCAGGCTCACTACAAGAGTGCCCACCTGGACCACAGGCATCCTGGCGAAGGGTCACCCATGTCTGATGGTCATCCAGAACATCCCTCAGGTGAGTTATAGGTCTCTGTGAACCTACTGACAGGTTACAGGCAGTTTGGAGGCTCAAAAAAAGATAAGTCACCATGGTGAAAGCCTGAGCAATATGGCTCACACCTTGCTCATGACCAAACAAACTCTGCTGGAGTGTCAGCACTACAGGGACGTACTTGCATTCCTCTGTTCAGGCAAGGTACCATTGCACCCTCCCTCTTTTTTACACAAGATGATATAAAAGGCTTTGATTTGGGCTGGCTATTTCTTTCTCCCTCCACTGAAGTCCCCAGCTGGGCAGTTGCTAGCATGATGGGAGGAGCAGAGCTGGGCTGTGTATAAAGTCCAGGCATAAACTGGTAACTCACCTCTTCTCTTTCTTTCCTCCTCAAAATGTTCTGCTTTGCAGGTCAGAGCCATGGCCCCCCCACACCTCCTACCACCCCTAAGACTGAGCTGCAGGCAGGCAAAGCCGACTCCAAACGAGAAGGGCGTTCCCTGGGCGAAGGGGGAAAGCCACACATTGACTTTGGCAATGTGGACATCGGGGAGATCAGCCACGAAGTGATGTCCAACATGGAGACCTTCGATGTCAATGAATTCGACCAGTACCTGCCACCCAACGGACACGCCGGCCACCCAGGCCATGTTGGGGGCTACGCGGCAGCAGCGGCTGCTGGCTACGGCCTCGGGAGCGCCCTGGCTGCAGCCAGCGGACACTCTGCCTGGATCTCCAAGCAGCATGGAGTCTCTTTGTCCACTGCCACCTCATCAGTGGTGGACTCCAAGGCCCAGGTGAAAACGGAGGGGTCCACCCCTGGAGGCCATTACACTGACCAGCCCTCCACCTCCCAGATAGCTTACACATCCCTGAGTCTGCCCCACTACGGTTCGGCCTTCCCTTCAATCTCCAGGCCACAGTTTGACTACCCGGACCACCAGCCCTCCGGACCCTACTACAGCCATTCCAGCCAAGCTTCTGGCCTCTACTCTGCTTTCTCTTATATGGGGCCTTCCCAACGTCCCCTTTACACTGCCATCTCTGACCCTGCACCCTCTGTGCCACAGTCCCATAGCCCCACACATTGGGAACAGCCGGTGTATACGACTCTCTCCAGACCATAGGGCACGAGGAACGGTGACCGAAGCAGCGACGGAAAGGCTCCGAAGACTTAGCACAGGCAGAAGAGCCTCCGAACTCCGAGGTCACTCAGTGTCATCCAGCCACCAGAACCCACTGAGTATACAGAAGTGCCTTTCTTGACCCCGGCTATCGCTGGCTCACCCGCCTAGAAGAAGGTTTTTCGCCCTTTCACCCTTTACCAATTTCATGCAGGCCATGTGAATGGCATGTGACACCTTACTGGCCTTCTAGATGAGGAGGATTCTAGACATGGAGTGACTGGTCCACGGTGGGTTTCGTTGTGTGCACCCTAAACTGTACGATGAGACAGACTGCCCTTTCCTTCCCTTCCCCAGACTGCTCCAGGGAGTTAGCAAGTGCTTCCAACAGGCCACAATGGCCAACACTTTGTCACCCTGCTGCAGGTGAAGGGTGGTTGCTCAGCCTTGGTGAACATGGTATGGGAGGAGTACTAGGGAGGATGGCACAGCCTGGCTTCCTTGCCATCAGCATGGTGCAGCAGTCCTGCCTAAGATTCACACATGCATGAATTTTGAACTCCATTGGAAGACCAACCTACCCTTGCTTCCCTGCCGACTTCCCTGCATCCTAGTTTTTATCCCTGCCTCTTCTCTCCATCTTGTCTCTGCTTAATCCCACGCTCTTTCCTGCATGGAGATTTTAAGGCTTGCCTGAACAATACACAGGACTTGGGAACTGCACTGTCAGTCTTAGCTACCCATATCACAGCCTGTGTGCATACATGTGCTCATATATAGAGGTGCAGGAGAGGTGGGGAAAGACCAAGTGAATGATCAAGGTGCTGTGCGTGAATCCTCCTTCCTTACAATTACTCTATATCATTCATTTATGTTTGGCATTCCTGGCATCTTGGTCCTTTCTAATCTCTTCAGTATCCCAAACAACTTCTGAGCAAACTTGGCCCTTGCTCTTCCATGTCTGCCTGTGCCTGCGTGAGATGAAGACGCACCAAGAAAGCTACTATGCACTTGCCAACACCCTGAGTTGACTCCAATACTCTCTTTGAACTACCACTCCAAACTCAGGCTGATGGAGTGTGCAGCTCCACTCGTTTGCTCATCATATCTCCTTGTCAGTCACCTCCCTTCTACTTATGTTGAAGATGGAATGATCCTCCTGTGGCTTCAAGAAAGGCAGATATGCACCCAGTTTTGGACGAGTGTAAAGAAAATCAGCCTATTTAGATGTAAAATATTTTGTTTTCCCCTTTGGGTTTAAACCTGGAAACAACCAGCTCTTACAGTCAGATCATCCTCCTTTTTCAACCCAACACCTGAGGACAGTCTGCTTACTTCTCCTTTGTCACCTCTAGAACTGGGGTGGTTTGTCAGGCCAGGGAGTGAACTGGCACAAAAGTTGCTGCAGGAAAAGATGAATCCTGGCAACTCACCAGAGACATGTTGTGGGACCTTCCAATGGATACTGCAGTCTAGAAAGATAAAATACTTTAACCAAACATGGACTGTGATTGGTGCCGCTGTTTCCTTCTGCTGATATGACTGTCAGATGCTATTCCTGCCTCCCTTAGCTATGGATGACTTCTCCTTGTGGTGTCTGAAAAGATCATGTAGAATGTTTGCTCCCTGTACACGTGTAACCTCTTCCAGCCCTCTCCCCTTATTTATGCAAGTAGCACCTTCCTCCCCCACCTCCCTTTCCCAGTCTCTATGCTGTCCTAGCACCATTAACTCTGCATAAAACATATGGAATAATAAACTCAAAAGTTTCATTTTCATGTGTCTTAGTTTGTTGGCTTCTCTCCTGAAAGTCTTTCCTGAAAGATTCAGCATGCACAGTTAAAAAAGGTTTGTATGTACTTCACCCAAGAATTTCTTAATGTGATTGTTAATGCTGTCCATAATAGGAGTGTGGGGTTTATCGACCTAGCTCCTCAAAAGCAGGTGGCATATTACATTCCTTAAAAAGCCCCACATTACACAAACTTGTGTGTTTTGGAAGCGACCATTAGTTTCTCTGCAGAAACTCAACCCCCTGGCCTCTTGCCTTCCACAAGCAAGAACATAAACAGAGACACACACTTGTACTCATACACAGAGACTACATCCAACAATAGATGTATACACCTTCTTGCTGAAGTGTAGTCATCCTGACTACATCCTGGGTGTAGTCAGGACCTGGGAAGACATCTGAAGATGTTTGGAAAGGAAATGTACAGCAGATATTGGTCTGCTTAAGAACATCTCTCAAGGCCAATGGTAGCAAGGTAGGATATCAATCAACACTGGACCCCAGAATTACAAAATTATTCCTAAAGTTTCAGTGTATCACAGTATCGATCAGATCCATCCAGTGAGTTTGTGTTCACTAAGTGCTTTAAGGGTGAATTGAGTAAGCAGGGGGTCTAGGAACTGTGGAACATGTTCAAAGCTTTTTTAAAACTCACAGCACTATTTGGATGAAGCACTTCATAGGGCCAAGAGCATCATCAGCAGAATGGCTTAATAGATCTAACAATGGCAATGCTGGCTAAAGAGCTCCATACAAAATAGGAGTGTGGCCATTTACTGGAGAGGAGGAGAAATTTCTGCCCTAAATTACAGGTTGTGGGGAGAGCCCAGAAGGGAACTACTGCACTGCAGACCAGGCCAGGAGTACCCGTGAGGAGAAAGGGAAGCCATTGGAGAGCTGATCACAGGTACATGGTGTAGACAAACAGAAGAGTGGAAAAAGAAAGATCTTAACCACACATAAGTACTCTTCTTCAGCTCTTCAAAAAGCAAATTAAGAAAGCAAGTGGGCTCTGCCCCAACGGCTCCCTAGTGGAAGGAGATGCCACCTCTCATCTAGGAGGGACCACACAACTAAGACAAGACAGAGAATACCACTGGTAACAGAGGGGTTAACTGCTCCTCCTGCAGCCTAGCAGGAGCTGAGCTGGCCCAGCATCCTTCCCTGTCCCTTTAATCGTATCTGATACAGATGCGAGGCTGGGGAGGGGAGTTGGGTAGGGAACAAAGAAGCCATTTAAAAAAAAAAAAAAAAAAAAGACAAGAAAACGACCCCCGCTCCATGGCAGACGCCAAAACTATTGCACAAAGGCACCATTTCAGGGCTGAAATTTCACCGCACCAACGTGATTAAAGGATTCCATGGAGGGTGGGGGGAGAAGGCTGAAGGCCACAGTGCTGCAAATTAACCTTTTCTTGGTTAAGATGGCCTGGACCAGGAAGCACTTGTGTTCCTCACAGTCAACCCCCTCCTCACACCTGCAAGGATGGCCTGGTGCTTTTACAGGGAGCAGTGAGAGAATGACATTCATGGCGGGTTACATGAGCTGAGTTCCCAGGCAGGTGGATGTAAACTCCCTTTGGGACGTGGATGCTCCTCTGCAGGCACTGACCACACATACAGCATGGAGAACACAGGCTTTATGAGCATAAGCCTTAACATGAACTGGCTGGAAAGGTTTCTCCTGGAGCAATGTGAGGAGGAAACAGCTGAAACGACACTTACCTTCCCTCTTCTTTTTAAAAAACCCAAAAATCCCAAGGACACTTTTTAGTAATTGAGAAAGACTCAATGTGTTCTACCCAAGAGCTCAGATCTTTCTTGTGAAGAATCTCAGAGCAGACAGAAAATCACAGAATTGCCACTGTTGTAAAAGACCTCTAAGATCACCGTGTCCAACCATCGGTCCAGAACACACAACACCTTCTCACTAAAGTATGTCCTGAACTGCCTCATCTACACTTTTTTTTTTTTTAATACCTACAGGGATGGTGACTCCAACACCTCCCTGAACATCCTGTTCCAGTGCCTACCTAGTATTTCAGTAAAGAAAATTCTTCTGAATATCTGGTCTAAACCTCTCCTGGTGTAACTTCAGGTCATTTCCTCTAGTCCCAAATCAGGAAAACAAACCCCAGTAGTGGTTGGCCTTGGAAGGCTGCAATGTATCTCCCCAACTCTTCTTGATTTGTGCAAGGGGCTACAATTTTTCTGCTCCCTGCACTTCAGAGGTAAGACTGCAGGAGACTTAAGGAGACAAATCACCAATCTTTCACCACACTACAGACTAAAGGAACTCTTTTAAGTTTTAACTGCTGTTGTACCACTGTGAGCTCCACAGGAGGACATAGAGCCCAAATGGCTGGAGAGCACCCCTGCCCTCAGGACCATCAGTTCCACTGCCTGTCAGGGAACAGCTGTACAAGGAGGAAGAAGAAGCAACAACCCAAGGCTGCTGAGCTGGTGGGACTGTGAGTGGCGACTGGGCTTCCGGCTGGGGCAGTGCCACTGAAAGGGGATCCCCACCTCTGATAAGCAGCAGGAGCAGGGAAACAATAGGTGATTTGATGAGAGCTGCTCTATGATACTCCTGAGAAGCCCTACAGCCAGCCCTGGCCAGAGAGGAAATTGGGGGTTTCCACAGCAACCTGCTGAGGGCACAAAGGCCCAACTGTCTAGGGGGAAGCAATGGAGGTGTCTCAGCACTCCTGTTTTAAGAAGGGAGAGGGGTGGAGGACTGGAATCTTTCTGAAGTATCTGCTAGAGCATTTTTGTACAGCAGGCGTTTAACTGGCTACCAGTCCTACAGCTGGGGAGGAGTGCTGCTGGGGGAGGATGAAGCAGTTATTGCAGTCTTCAGCAATATGGTCTTTACAGGTGAAAAAAGGCCACAAGAAAAGCAGGGCACTTAGCTCCCTAATCTTATTAATACAGTTCATGATGCAAAAAGAATAATGAATAATGACCAAGCTGGTAGAGGGAAGAAAGTCTTCTCTTGTACGTGTCAGACTCAGATAAAAGAGAAGGTGGAAGGAGAAAACAAGCAAGCACACAAACCCACATTCAGCTTAAAATGGGGAGACTTATAATTTATTTACACAAATATAAACAAAAATAGAAACATCTCTGGTGAAGGAAAGAAGCCAAATGACTTCTGGAGGCTGATCAGTCTGTGATAATTAACTCATCCACACCCCAGTCTTCATAGCTCCCATCTGGCAGGTAACGACGGATGATTATGGGGATCTTGCGTGCTCTGAAGAGAAGACAGAGAGGTGAACAGAAATGCCAGAGCCCTCACTGAACTGTTTCAGCAGGCGATGGGAATTGAGGTGCTTAGAGGCTTCAGTACGGCCCCTATATGTAACTGAGAGATCACAGAACCATCACAGAACAGTTTGGACTGGAAGGGACCTTAAATATCACCTAGTTCCAATCCCCCTGTGTGGGCAGGGACACCTCCCACCAGACCAGGTTGTTCCAAGACCCATCCAACCTGGCCTTGAACAACTGGCCTTGAGATTTGTGTGGCAACAGCAATTTGGTATTATATAGCAGGGGGAAGTCCCAACAACCTTCTCTCTTACTCGTAGGAGCAAAGAGCTGAGCACCATTAGACTCGAAACCAAAGACCTCCAGGTCAGCTCTGTTGATAGATGCTGCAGGAATTGAGCCCTGTGATCTGAACCCAGTATTTTTTATTGTTAAATACTTTTTATCAGTGGGTCTGAACCCACTGCTTTTTATCCCCACAGAGGAAAAAAACAATTAAGAATCAAGGGACTTGAACAAATAATAATGTTTTGTTTGTTGGAAGACTTCTCCCCACAAGACACTAGAACAGTGGCACAATTTTGAGAACCTTTGCTAAATTCTGGAATTCAGAGTGTTTTGCACCCTGAAAACACCAGTTACTTTTTAAGATGAATAGGAAATCGGGACTATTCAGGAACCTGGTATAGCTGAGAGGGAGCACAGCATCTGCTAGCAGTGCTTCCAATTGGAAAGCAAGAAAACACTGAACAGAATTCAAGTTAATGGAAGGAGATTTAAGTCAGCAGAATGTAATCAGACAGTCTGGAATCTAAACAGGGCATCAGGTTTCAACTGTATTAGACTTGAAAAGTAATACAACTTCTTTAATGATCACATTCAGGGCTGTAGTTTTTTCCAGTAGAGAAGTAGCTCCCTAATGCCAACAATTACAAATGAATTTTGGCTCAGAACAGGATGCCACTATACTCTGCCACACCCTGACTTACTTTCTAGAGCTCGTGCTCAGACAGTGACCAGGAGGAACTCAGACTGAGCTTGGAAATCTGACAGGAACCTGACCTAGGGAGCTTTTGGCAGCAATAAAGGGAGCTGTAATAAAGTCTGCAAGAGTGGCTGCAATGCACCAATAAACTGGGGGAGGTGAGGGGCAATTAATTTCAAGAATGGGCACTTAAACAGTGATGGAGTTCAGCTGCTCTGCTTGAAGGATACCTGCATGTGACCCAGGTCATAGACCATGCAGACAAACTGTGAGCAAGCAGGGAGCTCCAGTGTGGGAAGCTGGGCCTGTGAGTTGTCATCCAGATGCTGCCTCTGCTAAGTCAGAGATTTATCTTTCTGTAAGCAGAGGA
Organism: Heliangelus exortis; assembly: GCF_036169615.1. NCBI lineage: Eukaryota > Metazoa > Chordata > Aves > Apodiformes > Trochilidae > Heliangelus > Heliangelus exortis. The sequence continues at coordinate 145,375,682 of NC_092422.1, read as the reverse complement.
TGTGTCTCCCCACAACCACAACAGGCCAAGCATGGAAGGCTATGGGAAAAGAATATCCTTAAACAGGTCTCCTGGCCCTTATTTTTTTCATTTCATTTGAATGCAGGTGTAATTCAAGACAGCTACTTCGTATCAGCCCCACTCAGGGAATTAAACTGACTGCAGAAAGATGAGGACCTTGGGTTCTCATCACGGAAATAAAGAACACTTGGACTCCCAGGTTAAGGAGGTCAGAGCAATTCTAATCATCAGTACTTTGCATGAGCCACTCGGATGGGAGAGAACAGCTATGAAGAGGTACCAAGGTGAAAAGGGAGGAGCAGCTGCAGAGGTCACTGTTCTTGAGGGAAGACAAGGCTGTCTTGGAGTAAGATGCTGAATCCTGGGATAAGGAGAGGTCTGCTGACTTTATGGAAATCAACATGTTCATGGCTAAAGTCTAGGACTTACTTGAGTTCTTTCATGGCAATGAGCAAGGGGTCGGTCTCTCCTTCCAACTCCACCATGACAGGGGCACACATCCTGGGACAGAACAACAGTCACTTGAGAGAGCACCCTGAGAGGGAAGAGACACAGCTAAACCTGTGCTAACCTACACCACCCAGACAACAGACTGCGTGACAGGAGTGTGGGACACCACCTCAGCAAACCTGATTTGCTCTGTTATGCACTTTGCAAAGAAATTTCCCCCAAAGTGGTTATGGACTGAGAGCTTTTACTTGAATGTTCTTGCACCATCCCTCAGACTCTGCTGACAAGCAGAGCAAGGGCTGGTCAGATCTACACTCTTTTAGTCAACCCCTGCTTTAATTAAATGTGAGAAAAAGAGAGATTCTAAAATAAAAGCAATAAAGAGGGTGGGCACACCATAAAATGAGATGAGTTCTATAACTCCAGCATATATCTTACGTTCCAATTTGCTTACACCTTCCAGGTTCTGGTTGGGGGAAAGCAAGGAGCTGGATTTATGATGCACTCTACCTCTAGGAAGGAAAAAAATTAAGCATTTTGCAGAGGGTTGTGACAGCAGAGCAAACATGGGTGACAGTATCTGCCCATTAGACAGCAGCAGCAAAGAAAATTCACATCATGCATAGCTAAGGCCACTGGGGGCTGCTGCTGGCCCGGGTTCAGCACTGAAGGCAGAAGATGTAGGTGAAGCAGAACCAGGCACCAGAGTACAATGGGTTATGGACCTGGCACCAGCCCATCTCATCTGCCCTGCTTTTCTGGCCCTCCACGAATTGAAAGACTGTGCACAAAACAGCTTCACAGAGTGAAGGCTGTGCAAAGAACAGCTTGGCAAAGCAGTGATGAAAGATCTCATCACCAGCTATGAGCTTCCAAACCCTGTAGAGGAGAGGCATCATTTTGAGGGTGGATATAACCAAGGTGAAGCTCAGAAATGCACTTTCAGACAGACCTTGCCATAGCCTCATGATCTTGCTCATAAGGCATCCTTCCAAAAAAGCATCAAAAAAGATTTGTGTTATTAAAAGAAGTCTAGAGAGGTAAATGGATAAAGTTGAAACCTGCCAGGAGCACTTAAGATAGGCTTTAGATGGTATTACCATAAATACCATATAAATACCATGGCATTACCATAAACGAGGCCCCACTACTCCAAATCTTTAAAAAAAAAAAAAGAAACACCTTACAGCTTGCCACAATGCAATTGCACTTAAACCAGGTTTCAGGTTGGTCACTCCATTCCAAATTCTTACAGTCCTGTGGTACCAGCTGAAGACATTCTGGAGCATTCCTCTCTCCTTTCAACACTGCCTTTTGCAAACCAGTTCTGAGCTTTCCAGCCCACATTGGTTCCCTTATGAAAGGCAGAAACCAGCATCAGCTTGTCACATCTGCCTCCCCCCATTCTGCCTGTGAGCTAGGAAGGTGAATTTGCAGCTGCTGAATGCCCTTCCTCTACAGGCATAAACAGCACAATCTCTGCCAGGGAGTGATATCAAGGCTTTATAAGCCACTGAGAGCTCCACAGCCCTGTCCTTCAGTGTTGACCAAGTTGGTGATCTACAAACTCAGCAACTGGGTAAGGGATTACATGAGATCCAGAAGTTTTTAAGGAAGGAGGAAACCAGCTTTCACTGGGAAGGGAGGAAAAGCTGTGACGACGCTCGGGATACAGAGCTAAATACTCACGCAATCTGGAGGGCACGAGTGCCCAGGACTCTGGCCCGCTCATATTTGGTCATGTAGGGGGTGGTGATCCGCTTCTGGTTGGCCTGCTGCCGCTCTCCCGAGGGGAGGATCTCCACGTTCTCCTGTCCCTCCTGGGGGAAAGCAGACCAGTGCTCCAGCTCGGCTGTGCCCACCTCCAGCCAGGCCCCGCGGTGCTGGCAGAGCCCCCGAGGCCTCCCCAGCCCCAGCGACCGCCTAGCCAGGCCGCCACTATGCTTTGCGGTACCACCAGAGCCTGCCCGGGACGGCAGGCGAGACGATCCGCGGAGCACCCACCTCCTCAGCGTTCTCCAGGTCCTCCAGGCCTTCATCCTCCTCCACATCATCGAAGTCGTCCCCGTCAAAGCTGCGGGAGGAATACGCAGGTCGCACACGGGTCGGGCCTGCCCCGCCGCGGGCTCCTCCCGAACCCACCCGGCGCCCCGGAGCGCAATGTGCTGCCGCCTTCCCCCCCCTTCCCACTCCCGGCTCTCACTTGTCCTCGTTGTCGGACATGTTGCCTCCTCCTCGCCTTCTTGCCGGGCGGAAGTAGCGACCGCTTCCGGGTTCTCGCCGTACCGTACACGGAAGTGCCGGGGCTGTGCCGTTGCCAAGGCGACGCACCGCCGCACTTTCCCCCCCTGCCCTTCCCCCTTCGTCCTCCTCTCCGTTCCCTCTCGGTGCGACCCTCGATGCTATGGAGATGTCGGAGCGACGCCGCGTGACTTCAGCGCCCTCGGCGGCCCGTCCGGTCCGGTACAGCGCAGGGACCCGGGAGCTGCTGAGAGGTAAACGGCGGAGCGAGGCCCGGTCATCGGGCCTGGCGCTGGTGGAGCCGTCCCGGTTTGAGGCTTCTGAAGCTGTATCTTCTTTGGGTGGGAGCTGGGAGAGGGAGAATCGGTCCGGGGCGGGTTCCCCAGTCCCTACCCTCTGCCGAAGGGATGGAGTGGAGACCCCTCGGGCTGCCCTGTCAATCACAGAATCGTTTGGGTTGGAAAAGACCTTGACCTTTGATCATCGCGTCCAACCCTTGATCATCGCCTTTGATCATCGCGTCCAACCCTTAACCCAGCAGTGCCAATTTCACTTCTAAACCGTGTCCCTGAGCACCCCATCTACACGGCTTTTAAATACCTCCAGGGATGTTGACTCCACTACCCCCCTGGGCAGCCTCTTCCAGGGCCTGACAACCCTTTCAGTGAAGAAATTGTTCCTAATATTGAATCTAAACCTCCCCTGGCACAACTTGAGGCCATTTCCTATCACTTCTTACTCAGCAGAAGAGACTGACCCCCACCACAACCACAACCTCAGGTAGTTGTAGAGAGTGATAAGATCTCCCCTCAGCCTCCTTTTCTCCAGGCAAAACAACGACAGCTCCCTTAGACACTCCTCCTTAGACTTGTGCTCTCCATTGCCCTTCTCTGGGCTCGCTCCAGCAGCTCAATGTCCTTCTTGTAGTGAAGGGCCCAAAACTGAACACAGTACTTGAGGTGTGGCCTCGCCAATGAGGGTGTTGATCACTCCTACCCTGGTCCTGCTGGCTACAATATTATTGATACAGTCCAGGGTGCTGTTGGTCTTCTTGGGCACACTCCTGGCTCATATTTACCCACACGTTGTGTTTTTCAGTGATGATGGAGGAGTCCAAGCTGCCGTGTTTCCAGAGGCGATACCTGATGGACTGCGTGGAACGTGAGTGATGGCCCTCCTGATCTTCCACCCGTGGCTGCTCTGTGGTGGGTCTGTGCTTTTGCTGATGCCCCCCGTGGGGCGGGGGTGTTTGCCCACAGCCTGCTTGGATGGGCAAGTGCTTTGAAACAGCAGCACGGCTGCTGCTGACACCTGGGGACATACGTTATGATGTACGTGTCCCCCAGGGTTATCTAGGGAACAAGATGCAATGGCATGACTTGGACTACAGTCTGTCTCATGTCAGCATGTACCAACAACCATGGTTTGCAAACAACCATGTTTGCTCATGGTACTACAGTGAATCCATAGGGAGATCTGCTGGTGGTCTCTTGGCACCATCCATCCTGGCTCCTCTCATCCTGACTTATAATTATTTTTGGATTTTTCACAAGGGGGAGATACCCTGCCTCTACAGTGCCACCCCACATCCAGCAAAGAGCCAGCTTCTGCAGTGCCTGCCTTCTCCCCAGATGTCTGTCAACGCTGTAAACTTCCAGCTAGACCCCATCTCCGACCTGCCAAGGTCTGCCAGGCAGGAGATGCCTACGCCAGGGAGAAATTCAAGCCACGGGCAGGGCGTAAGTCAGCAAACACCATGAATAGATAAATGAAGCTGCCTGGTCCTGCTCTTCCCCTTTCATCTATCCCCAGCCTGCAATCTCAGTAGTGGCGGGGAGTACCTAAATTCATAGAATCATAGAATGGTGTGGGCTGGAAGGGACCTTGAAGCTCACCTAATTCCAACCCTCTTGCAATGAGCAGGAACACCTCTCACTAGATCAGGTTGCTCAATCCAACCTGGCCTTGAACACTTCCAGGGAGGGGGCAGCCACAGCTTCCCTGGGCAATCTGTGCCAGTGTCTCACCACCCTCACAGGAAAGATTTTTTTCCTAATGTCCAACCTGAATCTCCCCTCTTCAAGTTTTAAACAATTTCCCTTTGACCTCTCGCTATACAGCTGTGCAAAAAGCCCTACCCCAGCTTTCTTGTAGGCCCCCTTCAGATATTGGAAAGCCATTATTATAAGGTCACCTCAGAGCCTCCTTTTCTTCAGGCTGAACAACCCCAACTTCCTCAGTCTGTCTTCACAGGGAGCTGTGCCAGCCCACTGATCATTTTTGTGGCTCTCTTCTGGACACACTCAAGGATCTCTATGTCCTTCTTATACTGGGGACTCCAGAACTGGACACAGTACTCCAGGTGGGGTCTCACAAGAGCACAGTAGAAGTGGAGAATCACCTCCCTAGACCAGCTTCCTGTGCTTCTTTTGGTACAGCCCAGGACATGGCTTTCTGGGCTGCGAGCACACATTGACAATTTTTGTTAAGCTTCTGGTCCAGCATCACCAAAGTCCTTCTCCTCAGGGCTGTCTGCAGTCCTTTCCCCTCCCAACCTGTATTTATGCATGGGAATGCCTTGACCCAGCTGCAGAACCTTGCACTTGGCCTTGCTGAACTTTATGCAGTTTGCACGAGCCCGCTTCCCAAGCCTGCCAAGGTCCCTCGGGATGACGTCCCTCTTCCTTGCTCTTCATGCTTTCTTCTTCAAAGATGCTTTAAAAAGTCCTTGTGTAAGGAGGGAGCACTATGCAGTTCTCCAGCCTAAAAAACACAGGTTAAGCCTCTGATGTCAGTGTGTTGGGCTATTGCCACGGGTACCCCAGTGTGGTGCTTATGCAGCTCAGCCTGGGGATGGGCTGTTGTTAACATAATGCTTCCTCTGGCATCGTTAGCAGGGGGAGGCGTGGCCAGGCTCCTCCCCAAGGAGACAGGCTGATAATAGCTTTTTTCCACTTTGCATTCACAGGGGATCTGGAAAAGGAGAAGCAAAGGCTCCAAAACATCTTAGCAACAGGAAAGGATGTGGTGGAGGACAAGGTGAAGCAGACACTGGTCCGAAAAAAGGAAGAGGAGATAGCTGAGCCTGACCGGTTTGAAGAACGTGCGTAGCTGAGCCTGACCGGTTTGAAGAACGTGCGTCTTCCCGTTCCCCGGGGGAAGGCAGGCAGGGTGCCAGGGAGGCCACCTCCCTCCCCGGGCTGGGGTCACAGGTTGTGTTGTTGGCAACCTGAAGCTCTGAAGTTGTTAAGGGAGGCACAAAGCCCAGTTTCCAAGAGAGGATTTGCTGCTGTGTTGCTGTGATCCAGCCAGCCTCGCAGAGCTTATTCCACAGAGGTTTGCTGGCAGAATCAAGCTCCCTGAGCTGCCCAAGCAAAGTGAGCTCTGCTGGCATGGGAATTCCCTGGGGATGTGCAGGGTGACCTGGGCAGGAAGCCCAGGTACTGCAGGTCCTTTTTCCAGCCAGCATAACTAAACATAGACTAGGATGCTCGCCACCTTGACGATGCTCGTTTGGGCTCTGTTTTCTTTCATTCCAAGATGACTGGCAAATTTTAAATGTTGAGCAGAATTTTAAACTCTGATGGACTTTGGCCTCCAGAGAATTCTGGAATGGCAGAAACCTGCCTAGCACCTCTCTGTGCTTGAATCTTTAAGGAGAGTGTGTGTGTGTGTGTGTGTGTGTGTGTACCCCAGTCAGCCTTTTGCTAGCCAGGGCAGCACAAAGATGAACCACGCTAGAATAATATGTACAGAACAGGTGCTGTGGGCCCTGGTGCAGGGACACATACATGCTTTGTGTCCCTTAAAACTTGTCACAAGCAGAGTGTTGTCCTTGACACATCTGAAATAGCTGTGTACTTTGTACTGTGGCAGCATTTGGACCAGCTGGCTGCAGGTCCGTGCTGTACAGCTGCTTCTAACCTTCTGTGCTGGGAGTGGGCCTGGTTGCTGTCACTGTGTGATTCATGTCAACCAGTGAAACTCATGGGCTTTAAGCAGGTTCTGCCTCCATCCACAGACTGCTTAAATTGCCAACAAGCAACAGACAGTAGTCTGTATAAAGAACACTAGAAAGTTACCATTCTTACAAGATAGGGACCTGTGAGTAGATGGGCAGGGGGGACATTTCCCATTGCAGAAGGGACTAGTGAGGTATTTTGATGGCATGTGCAAGATGAATGTCACACGAGATATCACCCTTCCCCAGGCAGAGCTAAGAAACTGGGGATTCAGATTTAGATAGAAACACGTTTTCTTGCCTTTTTTCAATGAACCCTCTTCCTACAGTGGTTTTTTTGATTTTTGTTTTTTTTTATCCGTCAGTGGTGAATGAAATTCAGGAGAGGAGGGAGTTCCTGGCAGAGATGGAAGCTCTAGGACAGGGCAAGAAGTATCGAAGTATTGTCCTCACTGAAATCTCACAGGTACCTGAGCATCCTGGTGACACCGATTGTACACTGCACAGGGAGAATCCCTAGTGTCAGAAACCTGACAGCAGAGTCTCCTCCAACACCTGAACTGGGAAGGAGGCAGAGAACTGAGTGTTTCCCTTCATGGCATGGGGTGGGTGTGATTTTGGGGGACATGGCATAGAGGTTTTCGGCCTTTCTTTCCATCTCAATCTGTACTTGGGGTTGGCAAAAGAAGAAAACAAACAAAAATTTGCCTGCATTCCTGCTGCTCAGCTTTTCCCCTTTGTACTTTGCAGAAAATACGTGAAATGGAGATCATTGACAAGAAGAGAAGTGAGGAAATGAAAGAGATCATGACAAAAGATTTCCCTGATGGGAACAAATCTGATCCCCATGACTAGGCCACAGGAGAAAAGAGAAATGAAATTTCTTTCCAGCTCTTTTCTCAGGGGCTGGTCTGTGCTTTCGCCTGCAGAGGGGGCAGCACCACCTGTTGCCTGAAGCCAGAAGGCAGGAGCAATTTGTATACAGCTGGCAGCAGCAAAGAAGCTGTTGTAAAATCCTGCCCACACACCAGATCCCTTCTTCCTCGACGACGTTAAAGAGAGGAAAACACGCAGCAGCAGCTACCGAAGCATGAGGAAGCAGAACCTCCTTTTGCATGTGCAGTGCCTCGGAGTAGCAGCAGTCCACCAATAAAAATGTCACTCCTTTCCATCCAGCCAGGCGTGGAGGTTTCTCATGGCAAGTACGGTGCATTGCAACCCACACCTGTGACCTGCTTCTGTCCCCAGGACTCTGGGAACGGCCGTGCTGGCAGACGGTGGGGAGGAAGATGAGGAAGATGGAGCTGCCTTGCACAAACACCAGACCCTGGCACTGCTGCAGGTCAGTGTGAGCCCATGCATCAGCAAACTCTTGGGTGGCAGCTGGACTACTGGGCAGGCACTCAGGAATGCAGCTGCCCTGAGGCAAGGGAAAGGGGATTTCAGTTCAGTGCATGCTGCTCTTTGCCCCCCATTTTTTTTTTTTTTTTTTTTTTAATGTTCCTGAAAGCATGGTATGCAGGATAGCCATCAGCTTCCCAGAGGCTGGAAATGGCTGTTCCCTCACCTCCTGCATGACCCCTACCTCTGTCCTCCAGCAGGCTGAAGCATGATGCCCTACTATTCCTGTGTAAATCCCAGCATGGTCTGCCCCCAATTTCCTTAAGATCCCATTATCTGCTTCTCAGTAATACTCATCCAGCTGCTTCCCAAAGCCAGGCAGCATGCCCTGGCCCCAGGGCAGCATGAGTGCACAAAGGAATCCTCAAGCCACAGACTGTTTTTTAAATCCAATGTTTCTTTTATTTCTGTTCAGGTGAATGGAAGTCATGGAGTTAGTAGAATATAATTTACAAATTGGAGTTCTATCCAGGCACGGGGCCAAGGGGTGTCAGGCTGCAGTGATGGCCTTTGGCAACACTGACATGACAGCAGGCTCTAAAGTGAATTTCTTTCTCCTCAGAGAAAAGTTGTGCTTTGGGATCTCCCCTCTCCCACCTTTGTCCCCCATCAGCCTTGCTGGGGTACAGCAAGAGTGAGGTGGTGTCACCAGCACAGGGCTGGGTTTGTCACCTCCCAGCCATGGAGGCCATGCTGGGACTGAGGAGGGACTTGGGTCCCTCAGGTTTTGGGAAATGAGGACCCCTTTCCAGAATGCTGTGCCAGCCACCTTGCAAGGCACTGCCTGGAGAGCATTTTGTCCAGCACCTGCTGGAATTTAGAAGAGATTGCAGCCGGTTATGTCTAGTTTGCTAATGAGAAGGCATGAGAAACAGCTGACCAACCAAACACCCATGAAATTAATTCAGACTGATCCAAGAATTCAATAAATAGCTCCTCACCTTGGAGGAGAAGGCAGGAAACAAAAATTGAAGGAAGAAGGAATAGCTGGGAGAACATTGCTCCTTCCCCCCCATTCCCTTCTCCAATATACACACACGCACACACACACACACACATATGACAAATAAAATAAGGGGTTTAAAAAGTTTTAAGATGGGTTTGAATTCATCTAGTAAATGAGGTGTAAAAAATAACCAGCCAACCCCTGCACACTTTTCAAGTATACAGAAATGAAGCTGGGTAATGGTCAGTCGTGACCGTGCCTCTCTCCCCAGCTGCTTGAGGGTGGCACAGATGGGCAGGGGCACAAGCTCAGTGCCCCTTGCTGGCACGGAGTCAGTCTTAAGCTTTTGTGCCCTTGCCTGGAAAAGGAATGTTCCTCCCTCCCCCTGAAAGGCAGCAGAGTCAGTGGGTGTTTAGCAGCAGTGGGAGGTAAGATGTCCTGAGTAGGGCACTTAAGATAGGTCCTAGCAGCTGTGCACTGTCCCCTGGGGTCCTCTCGGCCCTGTAACAGAGCCCACCCAGCCCTGGCTCTCGAGGGAGGGGACAGCTCAAAATAAATAGGGCACCAGTTTGGTTTTTTGGCTATGGCTCTAGAGCCCTGGGATGTGGGAGTGTTTTCTTAACATTTTAGTTCAGGCCAGTAAACCCAAAGAATCCTAATTCTAATACCAGAGTTTTCTCCTGAAGTTAAAAATGGGACAAGAAAGGGACAAGAGCTGGCAGGGAGGGACAGGCAGGCCCAGTCCCCTCCTGGCAGAGGTTGGAGGCACGTGGAACTGTCACAGTTAGAGCGGGAGAAGGGGCAGGGGGGGTGGTTAGTGCAAGTTTTCCCACAAACACCAAACTCCTTGGTTTGCTTCTCAGTTAAGAGCACGCAATGGGGTAACGTATCCAAAAAGCGAATTTATCTTCTCCTTGCCTCATCAGCGAGGCTTCACGGAGGGGATGGGCAGGGCTCCTCCACAGCCTCAGAAAGGGGAGCAATTTGCACTCCCCCACTCTGGGCAGAGGGCTGGCGTTGCCTCAGGGCAGCAGCTCCGGTGCCTGGGATGGGAGTTGGGGGGGAGAGGCAAGGGGAGCAGAGGGAGCCAAGCCCCCTTCCTGGCAGGCATCCCAACCAGCTGTGGGAAGGCCAGGGCAGTTGGGTAGCACATCCCTCCCACTGCTGGTGTTCCCCTGCACTAGCTTTTCTCCTTGGGTGACTTGCTCTTGGAGTCATGCTTGTTGCCCAGCAGCTTAAGCACCTTCATGGGCTTGAATTTGCTTTTCTTCTTGCTCTCGGTCTCCGTCTCCTTGTGAAACTCTGGGGTTGCAAAGGGAGGTTGTTACTGCGGGATACGGGTGCTTTTACACACACATGTACACAGACACGACAACAGGGGGTGACAGCCACAAATCAAAGCCTGCCACTGTGTGAACAATTCTTTCTGTGACAACAGGGGCACGCAGCACAACTGTGCCCCAGATTTTTAATAGCCCTACAGGAGAGGTTCCAGAGTCACACAGAACAGATTCACTCGCTCCTTCTGCACACGGTGAGTGGCTTATTGTGCTGCCCCTCGTGGGGGTCAGCAGCGAAACCATCGCTCCAGAAATCTTCCTGACCGTTTCTTACCTTTCCTTTTAATCATGGCTTCCAACATTTTATCCTCCTCCTCTTCCCTGAAAGAAGAAGTGGGAAATAGGTCAGCAATTCAGCCCCAAAACAGCTGCTGTATTGTTTAAGGCCAGAGAACCTCCTACTTATAAGCCACGGAGTGGCAGATCCATCACTGTCTTGTGAGCACGTGCTACCAGCAGGATAAATCCCACACGCTATTAGTACTGCCCACTGTTTCCCACACAAGGCATTCAAAGAGACAAGGATTGGGAAGCCTGGGAAAGACGTCATCAACAGAAACATCTTGGGACACCCCTACAAGCAGCTTGTATGGTGCTGAGTCACTTGTATGGTCACTGAGACACTTTTCCCCTCTCCCCCAGCCTACCCCACTCCTCACTCACCTCTGCCGGTCCTCATCCAGGCAGTTCACAATGGCGTTCCTCTGCTCAATGATGGTCACCAGCTCCTGCATCAGCACCTTCTCTCTCCCACGGTCCTCGTCAGTCCAGTCCTTCTCTACTCAGCCAAACCCCAGGGAAAGACAGGCAATTAAATGTCTGAAGGAGCTCTGAAACTCAAAGCTTTTGGGGCAGAGAACCCCTAGTATGATCCCCTGCTACCCTGAGCCAAGCTGCGGGGCCAGTTGGATCAGTGGTGCTGTGGGAGGGATCTATAGGTGGCATCCCATGGGGACAAAATAAGCATCTCCCCACACATGGCTGGGGCAGCAATGAGATGGAGCAGCAGCTCTACAGCCAGCCGGTTGGGCTCATATCCCTTAAGGTCTGTCTCTTGACCTGAGAGCCACCTAGACAGAGGGGAGATGACCCTGGGGAAAAAAAACATAGGTAACTGCACCCAGAGTGATGCTTTACCTGGCTTGTTGAGGAGGCAACGCAGTTCATACTCCACATCCGACTGCCGCTGCTCCAGGTTCTGCTGCTTGAAGCTGCAAGGGAAGGGGACACTGCCAGGAACTACTGCAAGGCTCCAGAGAGGCAGAAAATCATCCCAAGGTATGGGGGGAGTTGAGAAAGAACCTCCAAGATACTGAGCTCATCCTGTATAACCAAAGGACCAGGGAGCCAAATGCAGGGACCACCCCCAGCTGCTCAAGGCCTTCCCACAGAAGATGCTGCAGGGGCTCTGGTGACTTGCTGTGGGGCAGTTCTGAGTGCATTTGGATACATTTGTCTGCTTGCCCTCTTTCTCTCCCTTCTCCAGGCCAGGAGGCTGTGTCAGGCTCTCCCCAGAAACACCATTTCAGCTGAGAGGGGGCTCCCCACAAGACCACCAGTGCCCCCCTAACATATTTGCACACACTCACATGTAGATGAGCTCGGATTCGTGGCGCACCAGCATGTGCTTCTCATGGATGAGTTTGAACCAGTCCACCAGCAGGCTGTCCTCAGGGCTGTCTGCCAAGCAAAGGGACAACTCAGAGCCATCCCCAGCCCTGCAGGATTCCATTGCCCTGCAGCAGGACGGGCTCTGCCAGACCAAGAGAGGAGCACTAGGCTAGAGCCAACCTGACCTCAGCCTGTTCCTGAGCCCCAGAGAGGCTCTTCTTCCACCTGCTTCCACTCTAGGAGCATCTCCATATCCAGGATATGACTGTGACCATTCCTGGAGCCCAGCACAGCTCCTTTTGCTTTCCCAACCCCAATCATCAGGGAGAAAGTCACCACTTCTATCTCATTGGCTAGACACAGGGAAGCCCTAGGGTCTGTCCTGCCCCACACCCACAGACAGCCCACCCCACCCCACCCCACCCCACACACCATTCTCAGCACTGCGAAGTTTTTCCTCCAAGGCCACCCCACGGTGCTCCAGCTGGTCCAGCTGGTGCTCGATGGCATCCATCTCCCCATAGATGTCTTCCTCAGGGATATACTGATCTGTCTGCACCTGCCAAACCACAAGGCAGAGACTTCCATTATCATCAACCTCGTTTCCAAGGGTAACCCTGAGGCTGGTCAACACCGAGGGGGGAGGAGGGACAACAGAGCACGAAGTGTGGATCCGAAATCCCCACCCCACTCTGGAGCAAAGGGAGACCACAGGGCTGCCATCAACAGGGTGTAGCCCACACACCCTCCTCCCCAGCCACAGCCACCTGCTGCAATCCACACCTGCACCAGCAGGCTTCACATACACAGCTACAGCCCTGGGAGAGAGCACAGAGCCACCTTTCCCCTCCCTGCTCCCGAGGGCCCTTTTACCTTGCGTTTGATCAGTGGGAAGCCATGGCCGGGTGCAGGAGGCCGCACCGGTTTGGAGCCCTTGGAAGGTTTCTTTGCAGAGGGGGAGGCAGCAGGTGATGGCTTCCGGTTGAAGGGGTTCTCTTTGCAGGAAGACTGGAGAAGGGGGACAAAAGGAGATACGTAAGTGCCCAACAAAGTCAAGGGATATAGCATCCCAACAGCTGGGACTCAGCAGACAAAGCAGCTCTAGGATTTGTCCTGCCCCACACCCACCTAGAGGAACGCAGCACTGATCTCCACCAGCAGCCTAGACATGGAGCAAAATCCAGCTGTGCTCCAGTTTGGCATCAGTTCACCAGCTTCTCCCTGAGAAGCATGCTGAATTATTGTCCTCCACAGTTCCCTTCCTATTTGTTCTCACCACATGACATGCTGCCTCTGCTCTAGCACATGGAGCAGACAGAATATGACCAAAGCCACCTGAGGCTTGCTTTCAGGGGGTCACACACCAAGCTTCCCTAAAGGGCAAGCCTGGACTCATTATCCCCACTGTGACCAAGTGATAGACAGAGAAAAGCCCCCTGATCTGGATGGGAGGAAGGTCACCATCTCACCTTCATCTGAGGCTTGGGCGAGGAGGGCATCTTAGGGCTCCCAGCACCCCCATCTGAAGCCAAGAGGATGGGTGTAGGGCTAGCCCCAGCTGGAGGCTTTGGGGGCAGCCGGCTTGGGCTGGTCTTTAAGCTGCCAGTGGAGATGCTCCTGCTGGCCTGCAGGGTGCTGGGCTGGGCCTCGCAGCTGAAGCTGACCAGCTCGCTGGAGGAGGAGAAGGAAGAGTTGGTGGAGAGGCTGGCTGGGGCAGCAGGGCTTTCGCTGGAGGAGACACTGGCCAGTGGTGTGTCAGTGCTAGAGGTCTTGGTGGCTGTTGGTGTGTGGACAGTGGGCTCAGAGCAGCTTTTGGGCACCGAAGCCTCATCAATGTCACCCAGCACCTTGGCTGAACTCTCAGAGTTGATGCTCTCGAGGCTGAGAGCTGGAGACGGGGTAGAGGATGATGGCTCAGAGTGTGACAGCCTGGAGATGGGGTGGTGGGCTGCAAAATAAAGGGAGAGAGGGCTCAGGGAGGAACAGGGGGGCATTCAGGAGTGATATACACTGGAGGCAAGGATGAGTAAAAAGGGAAGCAGGGCCTCTCTGTCTTCAAGGAAAACAAGAGGGACCCTCCAGCACAATATCTTGCCTACAAATGCTGTAACTTAGTGGGTAGAGAGGACACAATTCCCAGCACAACCATCACTGCATAGGGGCCTGGCCTGCCAGGGTGATGCAGAGGTGCCTGGGAAGTGGGAACTTCCAAGGGGACACACAGGGCTTGTGGAGGAGGGGTAAGGGAGTGGGATTAAGCTCACCTAGTGGGGAAGCACTGGGTGCTCGTGGAGCTGGCCGCTTCTTCATCTTTGGGCTGCTGGTAGGAGTGATGCCATACCAGGGGTGGAGAGGCTTGGCAGCAGTCTCACTCTGTTCCTGCTCAGGTGTGCTCTTTTGGGTGGCACCATTCTCTTCTTCCTCCTCATCCTCCTCCTCAAAGGGGTTGTATGGTTTGGGCTCTGTAGTATCAGACTTACTGTCCTCACTCCTGGCTTTCCCTACCTCCTCCCCATCCTCATCCTCTGAAGGCCTACTTGGAGTCTCATGGCCACTGCCTGGGGGAGGAGGGGGAGCTGGCTTCTTCTTGGGCTCTGCTTGCACTAAGGCTATCCATGGTGGGTCCTTGGCTCTCACAGCAGGTCCAGCACTGGGGAAAGAGAGAAATCGAGGTGGCAGGGAGCAGAGACAAGCTGGGACAGTGAGACACAGGAGAAGGACTTAGCCCTCAGGGGAAAGGATGGACGGAGCAGGATGTCTCCCACGTAGAAGCAGCCTTCTTATCCATGAGTGGCCCTGGTGTTCTACACACACAGTGTCTTGTTCTCTGCAGGCAAACCTATGGGCCTGAGGGAAGTGCAGCCTGCTTGACTTGCCTGCTGGGCCCAGTGTTTTAGTTTCTGAATATTACAGCCTCCATCTGCTAAGCAGCTGTAAAGGTTGAGCTTTCTGGACACAGCTCTTTTTCCCTCCCCGATACCATTCCTAACACCCTGCTCTCACCCTGTTGAGATGAGATACCTGCCCTCTGTGGACACACTCCCTTCCTGCACTTCAAAGGGCTGTTCATCACCTTATTATCTGAGCTTCAGAGGGATCAGAATCTTCTTTGCTAACTCCTACACCTGGAAGCACCGCTGCTCCTCCGGAGGCACAGCCCAGGAACATCGTGGCTCTGTGAGTCGCCGCTCATCAGGGAAGTGGCCATCACTTGCCACACACACCCACTCCTTGGCCACTGCAATTCCAGGGTGCTTGTGCAACTTCTGTCCCAAGTGAATGAACCAACAGCAGTGGGCTCCTGGGTGAGAGCCCAGAAGGTGTAAAAGTTGCAGCCTGACACTCACAATGTCCCTGCTTTGGACCTTTCCTGGGACAAACCTTACACAAGGCAGACAAGCAGCCCCTTCTCAGCACCCAGAAGCAGGGTCATTTCAGAAGGCACTCATCAGTCTACACGTGCCACAGAAACACCTTTCTGAAGCCCCTTAACTCTACAAATCCTAAGAGACAAAGACCCTAAGAGGTACAGACAAACACACTCAACCTGACTGTACTGCACTGGTACCCGTTGAGCTACAGGAAGGGACCTGGTCAAAGCCTACATCCCCCCAAGAGCAGGGGCTGGGGGAGGAGGGAGAGGACACCACAGCTGAACCAGCCCCACTTGCAGGTGTGGTTTGCAGGTGATCTGTGAACAGAAGGACATACCGATCAGAGGAGCAGGGTCTCCCTCGGGGTTTTGGGACAGGAGGGCTGGGTTCAGGTACCCTACCTAGAAAGACACAGGATCAGACTGTCACAACACCAAAAGGACATGAAGAAAGAGTTTAAATCAACACGAGGCACCTCTTACACATCTCCCCATGGGAGGCTGGCTATTCCACTCTCAGAAGATCTAATGGTGTTTCTCCCACAATCAGTGCAGTCAGTCAACACCAAACATCCCCTTTGCTTTCTTCTCCCCACCCCATTCTGGGAGCTGCACCTGGAGAACTGACGTGCCCCTCTGTCCTGCAAACGGGACCTGCAGACACCCGCAAACTACTCTTAGCACTGCCACCTTCTCTCCACACTGGCAGCACCCTCTGCAATGCTCTGGAGAAATTAATATAAGGGAGCGGGTAGGCAGAAACCTAGTGCTGCTCTCCCTAAGGGGATGGCTGGCAGTCAAAGGCTCTGTCTCTGAGCCTGAGATTTATTTGGAGGCAGAAAGCTACAGAGAAGCAATGAGACTCACCCACCCTGCCACTGACCACCTTGGCTGCTGGGGAGGTGGAGGGTAACCCCTGTCACCACTGTGTTCTCTTACCATTCACCATTCCAGGCCCACACTCGCTGCCATCGCCCTGGAGAGTGGATCTGGGCCGGGGTACAGGGTGTGAGGTTGGTGGGGAGAGGGCTGAGGAATCGGTGCTTCTCCTTGGGGCAGGGGTGGGTCGCGTGTCCCTAAGCTGTCCGTCCAGTGTGCTGGCTTTGTCCTGGGTAAGCACTGTGGGCTTGCTGGGAAGGGGAGGTCTGGGGGGAGTCTGGGAGACTGGTGCCCCGCTGCCTGCGTGAGCAGGAGACATCGCTGTCTCTTCCTTGCTGGGTGTGCTGTCCTTCTCTGCCGGGCCAGATAGCCCCTCTGCAGGCACCTGGGTCTCCACTGTGCTCCCCAGGGAGTCACTGTCATCCTTTCCCATCTCTACTCCTGTGGGGATGGCATCCTCACCCACACTGCCAGCTCCAGTTTCAGTTCTTGGCTCTGGTGACTGTCGGTCTGGGCTGGCCCTCCTCTCTGCCTTCTCACTCACGGCAAATTTACCACGATGCTGCGTGCAGACAAAAGTCCCTGCCTCTGACCCAGGTTTGTATGACCCCGGGAGCAGCGTGCTGGAGCACTCCTTACACCTGCCAACGAGAAGAGAGAGTCCCATGAGATGGGAGATGCCATCCTGCCCCTCAAGGAAGGCAATGCAGTTGGGACATCCTTGGAGGGCTGTGAAGTTAGTTCCTACCCCTGCTACTACATCCTAGCATGACCTTGGGTAAGTAATTTGGGAAAGGAGAGGAACACAAAAACATCATCATGCCACTGTATGGACAGATGAGGAGTTCACAATTCAAATACTGTGGGTGATTTGGCTCTACTTCTACTAGAAGCCCATAGTTTTCCTGGAAAAGATGCAGAAGATGGGGGACAAGAGAGAGAGCTACAAAATCATAGGTGGCCCTGGGAGGAAGAGAGGGATCAACCATTCACAGACATGAAACAGGGAAGCTATGGGTTGCCTTGTGGAGGCCAAGGGTCCAGGTAGGTTAAAGAACCCTCAGACACATTTAGGGGAGGTGGAGGAAGAAGAATAAATGCCCTCCAGACTCTGAGTATTAAATCGAATGAGGCCACTTCCCACTCAGCAAATCCCTAGGCTGGAGGCTTGAGGAGCAGTCAGGAGAAGCAGCACACAAACCTGGCCTGATCTGGTCTCACCCTTGCTGGTGCTGATCATGACCCCCACCAGGGTTGTGGCATTTGGCTGGAAGGATGAGGGAATGACACAGTAGGACAATTCATACATTCCCCCTTGCCTGCTGAAACTGGGCTAATAGCTTCCCTGTCCCTCACTCTCTGCCACATCTCCTTGGATCATCCACTCTTTCCCTGCTGAGCCTTGGAATCCTTCCTAATGAAGCCCTCCAGGTGCAAGCATAATACACAGCCCTGGCAACCAAGTCAGCCCTTTTCCACCAGGGAGGGGAGGAGGGTGACATGCATGAAAGAGAGCCAAGGGCAAGGGGCTGATCAAGCACTTCCATGAAAACCAAGCTTGTTCCTTCTTGTCTGAGTACCTGGCACTCACAGTACCTGACTGCTCTACATGGCAAGAAGATAATTTTGGTGAGAATTCTGCTCTGTGTGTCCAGTTGGCTGGGATTTCCTTTGAAATGTAGAGCAGAAGCATGAGGACATGGGGACTCTAGAGAGAAGGGGTATGGTGAAATTAAGAGGTAGGCAAGTTTGGACAAGGGGAGAAAAAGGTTTGGTTTGGTTTTATCTCCATCAGCCCACAGAGAATTCTGCCACAGGACATTCCCAAACCCAACAGCACCTATGAATTAGCAGGGAAGGAAAAAACAAAAACAAAAAACCCCAAAACAAAATTTAAAAAACCCAAAAAACAACAAAAAACAAAACCAAAACACATACACACAAAAAACCCTAAACAAAACAAAACAAAACATTACAAGAAAAGCATAGAGGCAAAACACTCCAGACAAAATTCAAAATTACAGGAATCTCATTGCTTAGTCTGAAGGGCCATGAGCTGTTCCAATGCAGGCACGACACCTCTCTTATTCCTGGCCCCTGGGCAATGCTGCACCTACACCCCAAAGCTTCTGCTTTTGCCTCAGTTGCAGATGGGAAGCTCGATGGGAGCTTCAATGGGAAGCTCAGCCCCCTCCTGTCTATGACACATCCCCAGCTGGCTTAGGCAGGAATTGTTTATACAGGTGAATGAGGCCTCCCCTCTCTTCCCACTGGCTCAGTATTTCTGTCCTCAGATGCCAGCTGCCCACTTGCCAGCTCTTGTCCTGTAGCCCACAGGAGAGATCTCATCCCTTCAGCATCAGAGAAGGGAAAGCAAAGTGAAATGACTTCAGAGGTGCTGCAGGTAAGAACCTGCACCCAGGGAGTAACCACAGAGCTGCTGACGTCTAATCCCTCATTCCTGGGTTTGGTAACAGTCTGCAGCTCTTCACATGCTCTCCTGAGAGCTCAGCATCACCCCGGGCAGCATGGGAGCCTGTATACCCAGCTGAGGATACGGAGTGTAGGTGGAAGGAGGTCTGTAGGATGATGTCCTGGCTCAGACCTCTCTGGGAGGTGGTGGGGAGGTTCTGGGTAGGCAGGTGGTAAAGAGGCCAAGCATCCTGGTTTACAGAGCAGGGAGAAGCCCAGGGGGCTGGGATGCCAAGTCAGTGCAGCAGGAAAGCACAGGAAAGCAGGGAAGGTGGGAGTAGGGGAGACAAGCAGCATAAGTAACTAGGTCTGACCTCTGGGACAGGGGTTGACGGGCAACCAGACCCTCTTTGGGATAATTTCAGGCACTGTCATCAGTACCCCGTGCTGCCCAAGGGGACAGACACACAAAGATGGGACACAACTGGCTTCAGAACTTTCAGTTTGCCATGGAGAGTTGTTGCTCCAGCAGGGGCATGGCCAGGACATACCTAAAGCACTGTCGGTGGTAGAGCTTGCCCTCAGCTAGGTAGCGCTGGACCAGGTGGACGTGCTGCTGGCAGGATGCACAGGTACTGCTGAGCACGGTGTGCTGGGACCTCTCCGACAGCTCCGAGGAGGCATCGTCCTGAGACACAACACATTGGGAGCTCAGGATGGGGCCACGAGCTGCTCCCCAGCCCACGGCTTCTCCAGAGCAGCAGCTCCCTGTGCGAGGCTGAGTGCTCGGGGCGCAGCTCAGGGGCTGACCTCAGAGGCTGGCAATGCACAGAGCAGCTGTCCCTGAGTCCTGACACAGGCAGGCTGACTCTTCCCAAATTAGAAGGGGCCATTCCAAAAGGTGCTTTCCTCCTGTCTAGGGCTGAAGGGCTGTGGAGGGTCTAATCTAAACTCTAGGCAGCAAGGACATGCAAGAGGAATCTCCTCTCTTCGGAAAATGTGCCATCTCAGATATCTGCTAAAACCTAAAATGAGGGACTAACAATGAAAAAAAGATTTCTTTTCTGCTCTCCTAATCTCACATTCTTGCTCCTTCCTCATCCACAGGGTTATCATCCTGTAAGAAAGAGGGTGCTCATGCCCTGGATGGCCCAAGGAACCATCTGGCACCAGTCCACCCAGCCTCTTGCCTATCATGGACACATTCACAGTACACAGCCTCCTAGAGAGAAATCACTCTCTTAGTTGGGTTGCCCAAGGCACCAAAATCCCAGACACCGCCTCCTACCCCAAAACACACAGGCAGCCCCCTCCTGCAAAGATCCATGCTACAGTGATGGGCTCTCTCCCATCTCCTCACTCACAGTATAGGGAGCACCACTGCCCCAGGCTGGTTTGGAATTAAGAAATCAGGTTACCTGTGGTGCTGGGGGACTTTCGACCGGATCCACAGGCTTCTTGTGGGACAGCAGAGGAGGCGAGGAGGCAGCAGCTGGGCGCTTCATAGGCGGAGGGACTCTGGCTGGAGGCAGAAGACAAGGAGCATCAGGCACCCAGAGGAGAGATGAGTCACAACACCCATGTGGGGGAAGGGGAGGGGAAAAATAATAAAAAAAAAATCATCTACCCTTGTGACATAGGACAGGACTTGCCACTCCCAACATTTCAGTGCCTATTTTAGGTGGAAGAGACAAACACAATCTAATAATGGATTGGCTGTGAGGTTGTGAGGGAGCCTGGCTCTGCTGTGGATCCCCTGCTGTGACCCAAGGGACACTGCCCATTTACTCTGATTTGATTTACTCATCAAATGCTGCTTGGCTTCCTTGTAACCAACTCCCTAAGCAATGCTAACAGCCCAGAGCACCCTGGTAGCAGCTGATGCATTGTTGTGATCCATTGGGCCCCAGGGCTGCCAGTGGGCCTGTGAAGCATCCCTTGCCCATCAGGACTAGCACACACACACCAGTCCCCAGCAGGAGTCCTTGGCTGGGAGGCGAGCATCCCTGGAGAAGTGCACACACGTGAAAGAGATATATCTGATGTTGTGGTTAGAGAGTGGAGCAGAGTCCTGGAGCCCTCATTTCCACCCAAAAGGGATGCCCTGGAAGAGCTGTCTCAGAGCAGCACTCAGCTCAGGTTGCAGTTGCAAGAAGAGATGAGCTGATTCAAGGCACTCCACCCTGGCTCCCCTCCCTCTGTCCTCCAGTTGCTTTACACTTACCCATGTGATAAAAATTAGCTGTGGTAGGCGGGTTGCCTGTCTAGCTTTCTCCCATCTTAGTGGGTTAAAGCAGATCACAAAGGGGTCTGATGAGCACCCAAGGGTGGTGACCCAACCCAACCGTCAGGAATGCAGCACAGAGGGGAGGAGAAACAAGGCGTTCCTCTTTCCTTTCCACAGCCTGAGCTCTTAAATCACCTCCCTGCCTCTTGCGAAACCTCACCCAGTCCCCTGTTCCAGGCCATCCTCACAGGCACCAGCAAGATCCAGGAAAGACGGGCACTACCCACTCCCCTCCCCTTCCCCACAAGCCCCATGGCTCCCGTCTGACGTATGAAGAAGAAAGCACAAGGTAACGTTGGGTTTCCTGTGCTCAAGTTGGGGCACACTGAGAGCCAGAGGGGTGGGAGGATGCTCACCTTGGCTGGGGTTGTTGAAATGGTTGTAATATTGAGACACGTAAGTCATGATGCTGAGGCAGTCGGGGACTTTCATGGAAACCATGTCATTGGGATCTAGCAGGGCTGGAATGCCCAGCTCCCGCTCTGCCAATTCAAAGGCCTGCAGAAACAGCAGAGAGAGGTTTTACGTAGAGAAAACTGATGCTCTCTGAAAAATAACATAGAAATCAAGTTGGAAGGACCCTGGGGAAGATTAAATATTAAGCCTATGGCACCCCTGATGGACAGAAGCTACCAGACATGCTGCTTGACCGGAATGGTGACATTAGAAGCAAGAGAACAAGTTCTGCAGCTGCCCTTTCCTCCAAGTCATTTCATCAGCCTGTGCCCCTGCAACTCCCACCTGAGGGGTCCTGGCATTCACCTGCTGCACTGGGACAGGGAAGGGAGGCCTCAGCTTTCACTGGAAGAGAAACCCAGTGTTTTTTCAACCCGTGAAATGGGCACACCATCACTGCTCTCACACAAGAGCCCAGCAGAGCTTCAGCTGGCATCACGAAGGGCCTAGGGCTGGTAGATGCTCCCAGTGACACAGCCAGACATGAGCTCTACTCAGCAGCATCCCCGGCCACCCCAAATGCTCACCCCACAGAGGAAGAGACTCTGCTCATTCTTTCATGCTCTGGGAGGTCACATCTTCCCCTCCCACAGTTCACACAGCCATCTCAGCTCAACAGCCAGCAGCCTGCCATGCACAAGCCACTTCAGCACTTTCCTGTGTCTCAGCAAGCAGAAATGACAAGGACATTGCTTTAAGAAGCACACAGCTCCTACAGCTGCATACACAGCTACTTGAAAGGAAGAAGTGAAGGAGGAAAACAGCTGTTTAAGAGCTTCCTACATGTGTGCACGTGGATTACTGGCTGTACCCTGGCCATCACACTGCTGTGCCAAGGCCGGAGTACACACATTTTCATCTCCAAGGGAGGTGGGGGGATGCAAGACTATGGCAGGGACTGAAGTGTAAGTGAGTCAGGAAGGGATGAAAGTGGTGTGGGCACTGAATGGTGAGGAAATCAGGTGCAGCGTGTGGGTAAAGACTGAAAGTGCCTGGTCTCTGAGGTACAAGATGCTGTGCAGGATATGCGATCTAAAGAAAAGGAATGGAGAAATAAATGAAAATGTGCATTTGCAGTAACTGGGGGTGTAAAATGCCCCCTGTGGACACAGCTCTGGTCAGCCCAGCTTTAAGCTGGTGCTCTGGACTGAGCCTTGCTGAACACAGGCTGTAAGAAGCAGAGAGCAAGAAGAGACCCCAGCTCAGGGGTCACTCAAAGGACAAGAAACCCATTCTATGGCTCTTGAATAGGAAAATAAAGCTCCAACTGGCTGAAAGGGGTCAACTGGAGAACCAGGACCCAACTGGAGACGCTTAGTACTGAAAACCCAAATGACCTAGCTCAGCTCGTCTTGGGAAGGTGGTGGCCCATGTCTCTCTATGGACTATCAGATGAAGCCAGCAGCACTTTCTTTCAGCCAAAACCCCTAAAGCTATTGCTTCTCTGTTCTACCCCTACTTCCTGGGGTTGGGCATCTCCCCATTCCCCACTTCCTGTGTCTGCTGTTGGCTCCAGC
Organism: Heliangelus exortis; assembly: GCF_036169615.1. Lineage (NCBI taxonomy): Eukaryota > Metazoa > Chordata > Aves > Apodiformes > Trochilidae > Heliangelus > Heliangelus exortis. The sequence goes on along the minus strand of NC_092422.1, from coordinate 145,352,787 downwards.
TGTCCCAAGCAGGAGACCAGTCTAGGTCCAGCACGACCTTCCTCTCTGCTTATGCCTGAAGTACAGGTAGCTTCCTGTACTGAAGATGTTATACACCATTATAATCTTCACCTGAGATGTTGTCTTAGCAACTATCAAGATAACAATCTTATCTTTTCCTCAATACAGGCTGGAAGGTGATGTTCCAGATTCCTTTATGTTTCCAGAAAAGCTCCTGGCTATTACATACAAACACTGATTTTTCTCACACACCCTCACACCGTCATGAAGTCCTCCCACACTACATGACCTTCATCAAGTCATTCTCATGTCCTTTCTTCCTTATGTGCACTGCATAATGGGACTTACCAAGCGGTTATTCTCATAGACATCATCCTTGGAGAGAGAATCAAAGTCTCTGAAATGAGAAAGCACAAAAAAGCCACATGAAGTCGAGAGGAAAAAGTGCCCCAATGCCACCAGACGCAGGTTTCTTGGGACAGCCAACCTTGTAACAGCTCAGCATCTAAGATCTGAGATAAAAAACCTTGACAAAGCAGATTTCAGGTTGTAAAGTGGCAAAGAAACCAAAAAGAAATTGCAATTATAAAAAGAGAGCAAGTCATCAGTTGTGGTGTCCAGGAAATGAAAATGTTACTGCTGTCTCTTATTACCTGCTCCTTCTGGCCTCAAGAGTAAAGGCTGCAGAAATACCAGGGCCACTTTCTGATTACCACCACACACCACTGCACTGAAGGGTGTAGGACATCACACCAAATTTACCCCTCAAAGGCCACTAGTACAACAGCAAGAGTAGCATGGTGGAAGCAGATCCTCTGCCTCAAGAGAAAGAGCAACCTCTGCAAGATCTCTCCCTCCTACAAGAGTCCTTAGGCAAACCTCCCTGCACAACCTAAAGGGATTTCAGGTCACTCCAGGATTTGTGGTGACACAGGTCCTACACTGCACTTCTGTCCTTGATTGCTCCAAGACTCAGGAAACTGTCCTCAGCTACAGCCTTTACAGCGAGGCAGCTTGCTGAATGCTGAGGGCACAGGGAGGGACGCCAGAAGTTCCCAACCCAGGCAAGTTGTGGCATTTCCCTTCTTCCCCTGGACCCCTCTGGGGGATGAAATCAGCTCAGCCACAAGGACTGACTGGCTGCCTCTGTCAGAGGAGCAGATGGTAGAGAGTAAAAGTGGTCTGCCCATTTTCAATAGGGGAAGAAATACAGTAAGGAGCTAGTTACGCCTTCTGCATGTGCGCGTGGGTATAATGTGTGAAAACAGCATCATGCTAAACTGATCACATCCCCTTCCTGCCAAGGATCTCACTTTTGCTGCCAAAAAAATCCTCATGCAGCAGCTCAGTGTGCCTCTGAGCTGGATTCACAGAGGAGGACACAGCCCAGAGAGGTTTAAGGTCAGGTGAGGCTACCCCAATGGCCCAGAGAGAGGTACCAACCTGAGAGACCAACTCAGACAATTCTGATCAGAGAGGGAGGGATGTGTCTCCTCCATCCCAAATGTGTTGCACAGGAATTGGGCACCATGGCCAATCCTAAGCCACGGGCCCACTGAGAGGGGCTGCGGAAGCCTCCCTTCCTCCACCATCCTTTGGATTTTATTGCCTTTTCCTGTCACGCCAACCCGACCTGCCCCAGCGCCGCACCGCAGGGCAAACTGCCTCTTCTGGAAGCCCCTTGCCCATGTTTCCCAATGCTGTAGAGGAAGTCTGTGATGAGTTCAGGAACATTTTCCCAGCTGCCTGAGCCACCATAAGATTACACTTCCTCCGTTCAAAAGCAAGAGGCTGCGGGTGCCGTTTCCTCCCGGATAAATGAAACCGCAGCCGCTCGCTGCTGCGGGAGCAAACGCGGCAGACGCGCAGGAGATGGGCTGAGTGTTCTGCTCTGTGTCAAGCACCTTTTCTGGAAGCTCACACAGATACATGCACAGAACTAGGCATGTTTAAAATAGCACAATGTTTCCCTCTCCATACACTGCTGACAAAAGCCTTGAGCCGCAACCTTTACTTTGATGTCAAAACTAGTGCCTTTTTATGACTATTTATGACTATTTTTCCTTGGAGATGTTGTTTTCCTCCAAGTTTTGTTGTTTGATGTTGTTGGTGGGGTTTTTTTTTTGCCTAGAGAACTCCTTTAACCTTGCAGTATTTTTATTTTATGTTTTCTTTTTAAGGAAAATCTCAGTTTGGGAACACAGGAGAGGCGATGACAGCTAAGTTGATATATCAACTGCTCTCTAAACATTCATGACCTTCATTTTGAATGCCCTCACTTTCAGGATATGGGAGTGGTGCAGTTGGAGGCTCAAAGACTCCTTAGTGGCCTGGGCTGGGAGAGTGTTTTTTGACAGACAAAACATCATGTGCATTGCAGTCTGCCCCAGCAAAGGAGAGCTGTTTTAGTAAACTAAGGCAAATCTGCCTGGGAGAGCAGAAGGCAGCAGAGAGGACATGAAGCTCAAGAGGTAACCAAGCAGCAAAGGAATAGAAGATTTATTCATTTTTTCCAGGAATATAGGATTGCAGACTCTCAGCTTTCCTCGGGATACTGAAGTCCCCTCAGTACAAGACCCCAGGGATCACAGTTTATTTGGTTCCTCTCTGCTGCATTTTCCAGCTCCCTCTCTGAACAAGCCCAGAAGGACCACGCTGATCTCCACCACTCCCACAGCCTGTTCTGTTGCGTGGAATCCCTGGGACTCTGGGCACGCTCCGGGACTGTGCAAGGAGCAGGCATGGGAGAAAGAAACCCCAGCCTTCATAAACTGCTTCCTCTGCAGAAAGACCAGAACTTGCCATCTCACAGCTCCATGACATGTGGCTGCATGTCACATTATTTCCTTGCCCTGATCTCAGCAGCCTTCTGTCAAGCCCTGCTCAGGCTCCTCTCCTGACAACATACCAGTCCAAGGGATTATATGGAAGACTCTGCTGTCCCACTCACACAACTCTCTTGACTCGGCAAACCCCAGCGTCGTAGCATATCCTGGAGTAGCATTTCCATGCAAATAACATCCCAAGCCTTTACCTAATCAGATAGACAGAGAACCACTAAGCACTCCGGGGTTTCGGGCAGCTGCCAGGGAGCACAGCAAACCCAGGGAAGGGGGAAGGGTGTGCCGTGCAGCTCAAACCAGAGCAAATTCCTGGATTCCTCGAGTATAAATCATGAGCGCTTTTAACGGCCGTGCTGCATAATAAGCCCTTCAGCTTTCCTGGTCTTGTCAGGGAAATGCAGGCAGTACAAGGGAAGGAACAAATGAGATTTGTGACCCTGTCTGTAACCAAACCCAGGGCCCCAGGGACATGAAGCCACATTTCTCACACGCAGCTCTCATCTCCTGTTTTCCTCAAGCCTCCATCTCTCTCTCAGCACTCGAAAGGCATGTGCCATGCTCTCTTGTTCTTCTCACACCCCAGTGCCAAGAACCTTCCCTGAGCTCCGGGGAGGCTGCACAGCTTGGGACACTGGAAGATGCTTTTTGCTTCACTAACAACTGCCTTGTAAACACTAATTTCATGCTTTAGATTTCTACATTGCTGAGCAAACAAACTCAATAATCCCTACAGTCCACTGTCAAGTTGGCATGGATGCTTCCAGCTTAACTGACAAGGGAAAAGAAGAGATTAAATGTCTTGCCTTAAGATTTCACAGCCAGCAGTGCTGTCAGCAGCTAAAACCAGGCTTCCCATTTCCCTGATTGGAAGAGAGAGGTGTTGAAACCAGGTGAGGTGTGTACTGAAGTAGAGCTCGAGTCAGGGACCTCCAATTAATTCCATGGTTCAACACACAGGTCCTGGAGGTATTGACCTCATCCTTGGTCATCAGTTCAAGATATTGAACACTTCCAGTCTTTACTTCTTTCAACAACAAAAGAAACCTCTCTAGTGGTTCCAAGAGCTCTGCAGTTCAGCAGGAACTGCTCTGAACATCTCCAGTGCAGCATCCCTCTGATGCCACTTGCCTACATAAGGTGATTGTGTTCAAACCAGGGGTCAGGCAGAAAACTGTCCTCAGCCTCACTTGGCCATACAGACTTTGACAATGGCCTCTTCCCCAGTGTGTCACCTACCAGCACAGCAACACAACAGAGGGGTGTCCAAGCAGGGTCAAACAACTGGGACAGACCAAAAGCCACCACGGCAGCAAGAGAAAGCCTGGAGGACCACACTACCAGAGGAGTGGTGCCACCCAGGTATAGGAGGGAGCTCCAGCTCAGCTCTTGCACAGATGGATGTGCTCATTCCTCCCCTCCACAACCCAAGGGGAAGCCAGCAGGAAGCACACAGAGAGGAACTTCAGCCTTCAGGGAGCAGCGCGGCCAGAAAAGCCCCGCACAAAGATAGACCATGCAAGGTCAGAAAGGCACTTGCAGATCCCTGCCAAGTCCCATTACCAGGCTGACTGAAAGCACTTTAGAAGAAAAGAAGGGCAACCACTTTTCCTCTGCCATCAGGAGATTTATTGCCTCTGATCTGATCTTCCCACTTCCAAATTGGGACAGGCTGAAGAAGCTGGAAGCAGAAGAAATGATGCTGCTCTCCTGACCACCCTCTGAAAATCCTTCTACAACATGCCATGTCCTTGTAAGGCCCTGGGCTTTGTCTCTACAACACAGCTCGTGCACAGGACCTGCGAAGCATTTATGTAGGACAGCTGCCAGGAGCAGACTTAAGCCCACTGACAACTTAAGAGCTGTGGCTGCTTCTTAGTGGGATGGCAAATATTGTTAATGGGAAAGCCTCACGTTGTTCTAGTGGTGTTTATGGCAAGCTTTTGCTGAAACTCTGCTTTCCATATCCCAGTTACTGTGCCACTTTTAAGAAAAAAAAATGAATTAAAAATTTAAGAAACACAGGAACTTCCAAGAACTGTCCATAATTTTCCTCTTCCCCTCCAGCAGCCTTGTGACTGGGAGCATTTTCAGATGCTCTATCCTAGCCGGGCAGAGTGAACCACACCACATGGACGCTGCTAAGACAGAAGACCATGAAGTTCCCTCAGGACCCAGAGCGATGGAAAGCCACAGTACATCTCTTGGTGGCTGCCAAATGCTACACTGAGGGTTTTGTGGAAGGGTTTTTGAAACAGAGCAGGCAGTTTCTAGCCTACCTGTTCAGCTTCTGCTTGTAAGAACACAAGCCTGTTTTGTTCTCTCATGGGCACTGCAACTTCACAGTGCAGTCAGTGACAACCCTCTGCCTGCTTAGAGGCTGCTGCTGTGACAAAAGGCCATGCCAGGACCAGCTCAGAAAAGAGGATTTGGTCAGTTCAGGCAACCTCAAAGGAAAAACCACCAGTCCCAGAGCAGAATGCGACAGGGGATGCTGACAGGTGAGGAGCACATGCATGCTGGAGGCCTGGCAAGATGGGGTGATGCCTACCTGCACTGACAAGGGCTACCAAAGATTAGAGCAGAGGGCAGGTAGATTCCCAGCAGTGCAGGATTAGAGCGGCAGGTCAGGGCAGATTCCTTCCAGCAGCTCAGCCAGTTTCTCCAGCCTGACACCATGCCCCTAAGCAATCCCAAACTCACTGTCTGCCTCTTGAAACTCACATTCCACCTCAGAGCCACCCTGTGAGAGGGAGGCTGATGAAGGAAACCCAAGTCCAAGCCATTGGCAAGGGAAGCTAGTGAGGATCCACACTGCTGCTGGTATTTCATGGAATCATAGAATGTTAGGGGTTAGAAGGGAACTCTAGAGATCATCTGGTGCAACCCCTTAACAAAGCAGGATAACCTAGAAAAGGTCACACAGGAATGTATCCAGGTGGGTTTTGAAAGCCTCCAGAGAAGACGACTCTTTGGGCAGCCTGTTCCAGTGCTCTGTCACCCTCACAGTAAAGAAGTGTCTCCTCACGTTGAGGTAGAAATTCCTGTGTTCTAGCTTAAACCCATTATTCCTTGTCCTACTCCTGGATACCACTGAAAAGAGAATGGTACCTTCCTCCTGATAGCCACCCCTCAGATATTTACAGACATTAATAAGAACCCCTCTCAGCCTTCTTTTCTCAAGGCTCCTGCTTTCAACTGCAGCATCCACGGAATAAGAGCTGGAAGCAAATGCAAGCAAACTGGTCCAGAGGTCTGCATGCTTTGGAGAGGCCTGTGGCTCCTGGGAAAGGGGGGATGCCCAGCACCTGCAGGGGTGAAACCCCTCCATTCCCAGCTGCCAGCATTATGCCTCCTCCCTGGCAGGCACCACTCCTAGCTGGCTGCATGGCAGTCAGACCAAGCTCATCTCTATGCTCTTCTTGCCCTTAAACCTCAGGACTCCTGCTTAACCCTGACCTTGACAGGCATCCAAACACAGGTCAGAAGGTCATTCACTCAAACACGGCATCCTCCATCCCGGTGCCCATTATTTCGGAAGGCTGCGCAGCCACTGCTCTCCGCCTCAGAACTCCATGCCCAGGGAGGCTCCATCCCTCCCTGCCAGCCACCCCGGGGCCCTTCCCTTCGTGTCCCCCAGCCCCCGGCATCCCCCCGGCATCCCCCCGCTCGCCCCGGCAGTCCCCGGAGGGAGCTGCACATGGGCACGGCCGGCCCAGTCCTTCCAGAACAGGGTCTCCCGGCGCAACCCCCGCCACCCTTCTCCCCGTCCTCCTCCTGCCCCCACCGGGGTGCCGGGCGGCGGGGTGGAGGCGAGGCCGGTGCCGGTGTCGGTGCGGCCTGCCCTGCCGCCCGCTAGACTCACAGGAGGTCAGGCCGGTGTCGGTGGAGGATGGCGCAGAAGGCCAGGCCGTCGCGGAAGGAGGAGCTGAGGTCGCGGATCTCCACGCCGCGGTACCCCTCACACTGCCGGCGGCACCAGGCTTGGAGGGCGCCCCGCGGGCCCGACATCGGGGCGGCCGCCACCGACACCGCCGCCGCCGCCGTGAGCCCAGGGGCGGGGCGGGGCCGGGCCTAGAGGGGCGGGTGCTGAGCAGTGGGTGGGGTTTAAAGTAGGCGTGGGTTAAAGGGTTTGCGCCCCTCCGGCCCCTTCCCCTCCCTCCCGGGGCTGCCCCTGCCCACCGTCCCGGCAAGGGAGGAGAGAAAAGCGGGTGAACTCCGCCCGGAGGGAAGGGGAAAGGCCGGGGAAGCGGTGGCGGTCGGAGCCTGCGCAGCCGGTGGGGCAGGGAGAGCGACTCTGCTGAGACGCGCACACACACACACACGCGCACACACACGCACACCCGCCCCTATGACTCGCACCAGCTGAGGGAAGGCTAAATTCATTTAATAGAATCCTAGAATTGGTTTGGTTGGAAAAGACCTTTAAGATCATGAAGTCCATCTCTTAACCCAGCACGGCCAAGTCCACTGCTAAACCGTGTCTCTGAGCACCGCATCTACACGGCCTTTGAATACCTCCAGGGATGGTGGCTCCACCACTTCCCTGGGCAGCCTCTTCCAGTGCCTAACAACCCTCTCAGAGAATAAATTGTTCCTAATATCCAGTTTAAACCTCCCCTGGCACAACTTGAGGCCATTTCCTCTTGTAAAGATTGATACCTGGGAGAAGAAACCATTCCCCACTTCACAACAGCTTCCTGTCAGATAGTTGCAGTGTTACAAGGTCTTTCCCCAACCTCCTTTTCCCCAGGCTAAACAACCCCAGTTGCCTCACACACCCCTCATAAGACTTGTTCTCTAGCCCCATCACCAGCTTCATTGCCCTTCTCTGGACACTATCCTTCCTGGGACATGATGGGCCCAGAACTGAACACAGTACTTGAGGTGTAGTCCTACCAGTGCAGACCACAGGCTGATGATGACTACTTCTCTGCTCCTGCTGGCTACACTGTTCTTGATACAATCCAGTATAGTGTTGGCCTCTCCAGAGAAAAGCCTTGCATGGAAGTTACAGCCTTTTTCTCCTCTCTTGCAGGACAGGGAGCACTGCAAGCAGGAACTGAAAACAGCTGGGACTAAAGTCAAGTTTAACTTCAGCTACAGGAAAAAACACACCAAGCGACCTCATTTCTGGATCTTCTTCAGGCTTTGATGTAGGTTGCTCGAGGCAGAAGCAGTTCTCTATAGTCCTAGGGCCATGAGCCATGGAGGATGGAAACATCAGACAGTGGAATACATGTGGGACATAGGTGGCTCCCAGGGTGGGCACAGGGCCAGGGAGGGCTTTGAAGATGGGGACATTCGGAGTCACAGGCAGCACTTCACAGGAAGCCCTGGAAGTGGAGGAAGGGTGCGATACAATCTCAGGAACCCACGACATGGAGGAGATGGATTGTCACGAGAGCTGGCACGCATTCTCAGAGCGATGCTCTAGCAATGCAAGGGGAGAAGCACATTATTACGTGATAGTTTATGTTACTAAAGATTTTTTCCACTTCCAGTTAGGCCAAGGGATGGGGTGGGGGGCAGTAACTACCCCTGTGGAATGCTGGTCCATCACACAGGTGTTATTATTGCTGGGAGTCCCCCCTATCCATTTTTTTTTTTCCCTGTGGGCTCTACATTCCTTTCTCCACTCCCATCTCATGCTTAGCACCCTCCTTCCCCTATTCCATGGTTACATTCTATTACTGTGCGGCCCCAGAGCTGTAACAAGTGAAAAACAAATGCCTTCTGAATGGCCTGTGCAGCCCCACTCCCCAGTGCCTGAGAAAAGCTGTGGTGTAAATCACTGGAAAAGCTACAATGTAATGAAAAAGGAAATGAAGCATTGTCTTGGGTTTGCAACACCCGAGCTGGCTCTTCTGAATCCCCCAGACTTGCCTGACAACATCTTCCTGATGTATCCTAGAGGAGAGGAGAATCAGGGATATTTCCTTAACTGTCTTTTGCAGCATCCATAATCGCACTTGCTCCTTTCACAGCTGCAGGTCAGAGACAGATTAGATAACCCCGTGCTCTGGTTCCCTCTGATAAAACCATTTGGACCACCACTGCCTGAGAACACTTCCACTAACCAAACCCTGCTGCAGTGGACAAGGCTGGAGCTCTAAACAACCCCCCCCTCTCCTGCAGGGCTCCTTTTCCAGCAGCAGAGCTCTGTTGATGCTGCTGAACACCCTGCATTCCTCCAGCTTCAAGCAGTGCCAGGCACCGTGTCTGGCTGAGCCCATCTTTCTGCCCCATGAGAGAGCTGCAAGCTCTTCCTGGCTTTGATCCATCATGTGCCAGTCCCACTCATTTAACCTTCAGCAGTCCCTCCAGCGAGGCAGACCAGCTGATGGTCCCTGGGCATAGTCTGGAAGCCACCAACACAATTCACATACCTGGGAAGAGTATGCTGGAGGGTTTAAGGTATGCACATATATGCATTAAAAACCTGTAATCCCAACATACCCATCACAGATTAAAAACAAACCAAATCCCACACATTGCCTTCCTTTGCTATCTTGATCATGGTGATATGCTTCCTGCCAAAGGTTCTCCTCTTGCACATCACATCTGTCTCAGCTCACATTCCAGGAAATATTTAGGCTTTGGATAAAAAGAAAGCTGGAGGGGAGTTGCTGTTGGTAAACTATACACAAGCAGAAGTGCCAGGGCTAGAAATACAAAGGAGCAGACTCTTGCTAGTTCCCGTGGGCTGCTGCAATGCAGCGGCATCTCAGTCCTTCTAATAATTCTTTAATGATTTGGCTGCCTCAAGCCCTTCAGAACTGGAGGCAGCAAGTCCTTAGCACATGTCCCACCAACAGCAGCAGCCAGAAGGCCAAGAGGAGTTACCCATTTAATCTCACTCTGTGCTGCCTGTACCCTGCCCCCCCCCCGAGTTACACAACTTTGTGATGGGAAACACAGTTTACTTTTGAGTGGTATCTAGGACAGGAGAAACTTGACCTTTTCAAAGACAGCGTGTAATCCAACAAAGGCTCATTATTCCTGACGTCTAAACAGAATCATATACAAAGCCAAGATGGACAGCCAGGACCCCTCTCTCAGTGGGAAGGAATGAGAGGGAGGGACACAAGGGGACAGATGGAATACACGAAGCAATCTTTGTGTCTGTTTTCTGTAACACACGTGGCTTTTTTTTCTCTTGCATCTGTTCCTACCACTCAAAAGCCAAAGTATTTGAAGGACAGCAAAAGGAGAGGGGAGAGAAAAGGGTGTGGAGGACAGAGGAGATACAATTAATTCTTTACATTTTCTTCCCCAATATTTATGGGATTTACAGGTCCATAATATTCCTTTTATAGGGCTAGTTTTCAACTGTTTCTTCTCTTTCAAGGCACTGCAAGCTGTCCTTGAAGAGTCCAAAGTGGCTGGAGAATGGGGGAAATTAGCATTTAAAGGATTTTAATAAATTATACACCCTGGGGGAGTTTTCTGGAGAAACTGAAGTCCATTCAATTAAGGGCCAGGATTTGGGCATCACTTGTGCTAAAATAAAAACACTACCTCCAGCAAGGACTTCCTATCAGATGACCGAAGTTACTACTGGTGAACATTTACAAAAATATTCTCCTCCCTCCTCTAAAACCTCATCAATCCATTTTGGAGCATTTTTACTTCCTAGCAATTAAAAAAAAGAAAGGGCTGGGAAGGCAAAAACACAACCTTCCAGGAAAGCAACCACATCTCAGTTTTATCCAATCTGTGGGGCGAGAGCTAAAAGGAGTAATATTAGCATCTCTTTCCACATCCTGTGGAAAGATCACAGAACAGCTAATTTCCTCCCTGTTAATCAGTTCTGCAACCTTCCCTGTTCACTGTGTGCAGTGCCTTTATAGAGCACGGAAAGAGATCTGCTCCCCACTGTTACCTGAAAGAGTGTGGACCAAAGATAGCACACACAGCACCTGCCCACATCTCCAGATGCAATTATATTCTTCCATGAAGGCAAAATAAAAAGAGTATGGCAGATACTGAAGGTTCAGCAGGAAAATTCCACTGATTTATTAGATGTCTTACCCTTCGTAGGATAGTTTGAGCCAAACCAGTACAAAAAGATCCTACTGTCCCAGGAGATTCCAGAGATGCTGCCAGAAGCCAGAGCTCCCTTCCCTCACCCCAAACAGAATAATCTCTCCCACCCACTTCTCTGCTCCGGCTGATCACTGCATCCACAGTTGTTCTAGGGTCTCTGGCCCATCTTTTTCAGGGTTCGATTCAGCTGGAATCAGAGAAAGCAGAGGTCAGGAAAATGCACAGTGATTGACATACACTACTGTTCTCCTCAGCAGCCTCTACCCAGTGCCTCTGCTCCTTCATCTCCAGTTCACTGACAAAAAAAATTTCTAGCACAAGTGCAGAAAGGGGACAAGGTAGGAGAGGAACTATTAGAACTCCCTCCTCCTCTCCAAGGCAGCAAAGGAAAACGTGGGGAGAAGAGAGGGTGCAAACTCCTAGCAGTGATATTGCAACCCTGTATTGCTCCAGTCCCCACATCTCAGGATTTTGCTGCCTCAGCTCGCAGTGCACAGCAGCCTCTGTCAGGACAGAGGAGCAGAGACAGAATGTCACCCCATGGCTAAGCAGAGAGCTGAAGTCATCTCCACTCCAGAAATCTTTCAGGCCACTTTCTAGAGCCGTAATAATGAGGGCAGAGATGTAACTCCAGTTGTGGTACAGACAGGAACACTGTAACTGTCTCATGACAGAGTCAGTGCCCTTGGACCGTAAACCCCTCCTTTTGCACTGTGGCTCAGATAAGCCACACTTCTCACACAAAAACTTAACATTCTTCAAAGGCCAGAAGCTGCTGCTAAAACCTTTACCCAGTGCCTTGCAGAGTCAGGGCTCTCCCCTGCAAGGCATCACACAGCTGTTTCACACAAGCATTGCTCCTCCAGGGTCTGCACAGCCCCAGTGCCTGCCTCACTGTTCCTCCAGAGCTACACAGTTGTACTGCCCAGGACTTACCTCCTCAAACTTGTGGATCTGGCGGATGAAGAAGTCCCCATAGCGTCGAGCAACCTTTGTGTCTGCAATATGGATCATGTCCTAGGGGAGGGAACAGCACGAGGTCAGGAAAAGATCCGTGCTAGCAGGTAGATAGGAAGCACTGCCAAACATAAGGAGCAACCAAAGGAACTTCTCTCCAGCCCTGGTTCAGCATCACATATACCTGATCTGTACTAGTCCCACAGCAACCATTCAGTTCCCTACACATATGCCTGGGATGGGCCCCAAATTCATACTGCATTCATTTCCTACATTCTTGCACACTCTGCCTATTTTTTCCTCTCCCTGCAGAATTTTGACACTCCTGACTCATGTTCTCCTTCCCTCTACCAGCACGGACCAAGAACAAGAGACAACCTTTCCTCCTTCTTAGCAAGACACCTAACAGTTAATGCCATCTTGTTTGAAAATTAAGTCCTAACACACTTTGCTATGCATCCTGCTGCACGGAGGTCCAAAGTCAGGATGGTGACAGGACCATACCTTGTGTTCAGATTCCTCCTAGAGCAGACAGAGCTAATTGGTGCTCCAGTGAAAAACAGACTCGTAACATGACCAAGACTTTGTCAAGCAAAGGAGAGATGTGGGGGAGACCTGCAAAGCTGATAATGCCATCTGACACACTGACAGTACTAGCTGTCACCTCATACTGACAGACAAACAGTCCCCTCTGTCCTGGAGAAGACATTCAGGACCTTTGTTTTCCAGGTATGACAACTGACAAAACTGAGCATGACATCCCATCACTGTTTATCCACTAACACTCTGTTAGGCAGGGCTATGATTTCCCTGTGCGTAGCCAAGCCCTTCACATGGCCAGAAAGGAAAAGAAGTTTCCCACAGACTGGAGCAAAACTAAGTCCTGTCACTTCCAGATTTTCCCAGGTGAAGGAATTCCCTGACCCGCAAGAGAGAAATACCAACCTTGTCAATATAGAAGTCAACCTCAGAGGCAGACTGGAACTCCCCATCCAGGGCAGATATGCCACTGGTCCATACCAGGTTCTTCATTTTGTGCTTGAAGACGAGCAGCTGGATACGAAACTCCTGCTCTGTGAGGTCTAAGAAGCCAGCCAGCTTGGCCACAGGCATGGTGGTGTAGAGCTTGAGGAAGCTACGGATGGTGGAGAGCTGGGCCTGCTGCTGCACCTCATCAGCAAAGACCTTGAGCTGCTGCAGGAAGGGCTCCTTGTGGTAGTTGGGGTGCACATTGTCATAATTGGGGACCACAGGGGAGAGGAACTTGGGGCAAGCATAACTGAAGAGCTCCTCATAGACCTGTGCATCACCTTTCTGCATGCGCAGCATCTTATCCCCGTATTTTTCTCTCAGCTGCAGGTGGATGCTCTCGTCTATGCGCATGGGGTACATGGTGAGGGCGATGGCCAGGAGCGCGTGCATCTGCTCGTTCTGCTTGTTAATCTGAAACAGAGAAGAGAACCTGTCAGCTTGTCAACACACTCAGGCCTTACGGTGCCAGAGGGAGCTGCAAGTGCCTCTGGGTAAAGCAGATAAATGCCACATCAAGGCAAAAAAAGAGGGTTAGACAAGAGGAAAGTATAGAGTGAACGTATTTATAGCCACACAGAATGTGGATGGCCAGAAGCAGGTTTGGCTGCTGTGGTGCAAGAAAGTGGAGAAGGGAAGGTAGATAGTTTAAGAATCATCTCCTGGCAAGGGATTGTTACCAGGGAGGCCAGTGAAGACAAGACTGAGAAGGAAAGTTTATCTGACTGTGGGATTAAACAGACAGCTATAGGGCTGAAACAGACAGCTATAGGGCTGAAACAGACAGCTATAGGGCTGAAACAGACAGCTATAGGGCTGAAACAGACAGCTATAGGGCTGAAACAGACAGCTATAGGGCTGAAACAGACAGCTATAGGGCTGAAACAGACAGCTATAGGGCTGAAACAGACAGCTATAGGGCTGAAACAGACAGCTATAGGGCTGAAACAGACAGCTATAGGGCTGAAACAGACAGCTATAGGGCTGAAACAGACAGCTATAGGGCTGAAACAGACAGCTATAGGGCTGAAACAGACAGCTATAGGGCTGAAACAGACAGCTATAGGGCTGAAACAGACAGCTATAGGGCTGAAACAGACAGCTATAGGGCTGAAACAGACAGCTATAGGGCTGAAACAGACAGCTATAGGGCTGAAACAGACAGCTATAGGGCTGAAACAGACAGCTATAGGGCTGAAACAGACAGCTATAGGGCTGAAACAGACAGCTATAGGGCTGAAACAGACAGCTATAGGGCTGAAACAGACAGCTATAGGGCTGAAACAGACAGCTATAGGGCTGAAACAGACAGCTATAGGGCTGAAACAGACATAGCAAATTTTCTAAGTGTCATGGAATTAAGAACAGCAGAATTTGGCTACAAAAGGAGTTAGAAATCAATCCTAAGGATGAAAAGGAAACAGCAGCAAGGGGTAAAACAGGCACCAGAGACAGCTTAGTGGAGAGAAAGGAGCTTTGTTTCAGCTGTGCTGAATTAAAAGAGTCTATGAATGATTATCTGATAATGGAAATATACCCAACAATGGCATAAACCTGAAACGTGAAACTGGACTAGAAACAGGACTGAGTTTGAAGAAGCATCAACAAGAATATTATAGCAGCTGATACTTATTAACAACACTGCCTGGAGGGAGAGTGCAGATGGACCCAGGGCAACTGTATGGTGAACAACCGAAGGAACTAGTGACATAGCCAAGAGAAAGTATTGTCACAAGTGGCAGAGGAACTCAAAGGATGTCCAGTCACCACTGCCAGCATGGTCCAAGAAAATAAGGCTGGACTACTGGATGTGGGTTTTCAGGGGGCAGGAAAGAAGACAGCAGCTTTTTTCTTTTGGGAAGTCTATACCTATTCTATTTCTTACCATCTCATACTTGTAGGTTGTCCTCTGAAACATGCTCTTGGTTCTCTGGATGTAGAGGAGGATGTTGGCAAAGACACGAATGGCATCCTGGTAGCGCCGCATCATAAGGTACGCAAAGCCCACGTAGTAATAGGTGGTCACCTGGCACTCAGGCACCCGGGAGTACATGCTCTGAGAAGGAAGGAGCAACGTGATGGGTTAGAGAGGAGACAACCACCTTTGAGCCAGACAGCTGGTTATCCAGAATCCAACCACCTCTGTTTACACTCATGTCCCAAATATAGGAAGAAGAGTGTTAATTCGGGATACCTCACCTCCCGCCCATCCCTGCAGCAGCTTCCTCAGGGCTTATTGTATCACCCCACTTCCTATGTTTTCCAGTTTCAGTTTCCTGCAAGCAGAGAACTCTTGCACTGTGCCCAGTTTTGCTCTGTTCAGTTCCCTTTCCCCCTATTTCATTCCACATCCTGGGCCAGAGAGCACACACACAGATCTGTGCCAAGCCTTGGGCCAAGCACATGCATCAGCTGGACCTCTGTTAGCCACTGTTACCACAAGCATCACACAGTTCTAGGGCAAAACCACGCAAGGTGGGAGTGGGCAGGGTGAAAACGAGCCAAAAAATTAAAGGATGAGCCACTGACCAAGGATGGAATGATGCATTCAGCTAGCTACTACTGTGCTATTGCTTGGAGTTCAAATAATATTCCTGATAACGATGCTGCTGCCTTGCACAACATAGCAAACCTCCTTAAAAGAAAAAAAAAAAATAGGCATTTGTGCTGCAACAGCATCAGGCATTATCATATGGCTTGATTTAAAGCCAAAGCTCCAGCTGCATTCAACTACAAAGTCCTGATAACTACAACAGCTACGAACAGCTCCTCAGCTGGAAGATCCATTATGGCAATCTTTCACCAGCATATTTAGAACAGAGTAATTTGACAGGCTGCAAGGGAGAGTTTAAAACATGTTGTATTACCTTCTTGTTGAGCTCGATGTTCTCCAGAACCTTGATTGCTTGGTAGTAATCCCCCAGCAGAGAGTGCAGACGCAGTAGCCCAACCAGGCTGAAATAGCCCAGCATCTTGTAGAGGGAGTGGCGACCATATTCTCCAGCCACACTTTCAGGGTCACCTAGGAAAAAAAAAAAAAAAAAAAGGAACCATGAAACTTTCCTCGGGGGAAGCAACCTCCCCTTTCTGGACCTCTACACCTCCTACACCTCCACGTTTAGAAGCAAAGGGAGCAGGAGTAACAAGAGTAACCATCAGCACTTCTCACATACAGCCAACAGAACCTGTTCCCAGTCAGCCTGTCCACTGATTAGAGATTCAATCCAGCTCCCAGGCCAAGTTCATTGAGCTCTGCCAAATCAAAGCAAGAGACAGCAGTCTTGCTCACTATCACCCAGCTAGCTCACCTCCACTTGTATAGACCTCCAGCTGGCGGTTGATGTTGGATTTGTCCACCAGGGAGTGCAGCACATTAAGGACACTGTGGACATTCCAGATCTTGGGGTTGGAACGAAGGAAATCAATTTCCTCTTCAGACTTCTTGGCTGTTTTGCAGCGGTACTGGCTGAAAGACTGGAACTACAGGAAAAAACAGAGATTCAATGGTGAGAAACTTTCGGTTTGGAAATGATTGGCTAAGTGCACTAAGCTTGCAAGTCAGATCACACAAATGCATTAAAATGAGCTACAAGTCACACACACACAAAAGTTTCATCTGAGATCCCCTGGCATTTAAAACAGCAAATTAAACCACCTTTAAAGCACCTGTGGAAAAAAAACCCAAACCCTCTATGGTGCAGAGGGAAAAGGCCAGAAGACATTAAAAAGCAGAGAAGGATCTCTTAAACAATCAGGACAGGCAACTAAACACAAATCTGCTGTATGAACAGGCAGCAAAGAGAATGACCAAGTCCTGAGATATGTTTGCATATGCACACATCTTTCTCTATATGTGAACACATCTTTTTTTATCCTCAAGCTTGACAAGAGTGCACTTGAGGAATTCCAGGTATTTCTATAGTAAAAGGTTACAGACAAAGGAATCTAAAACCCATAGCACCCAAGATCTCTACTGCTCCTCTCTGAATGGTAAGTGGAAAAATATCTCCTAATGTCATGACCTTAGACCACAGATAATTTCAAATCAGGTCAGCAATCTCCCAGTGGAAGTGTAAGGGCCCTACTGAGAAAAACAAAATGGAAGTTAAACCTTAGACCACAATAAAACTGGTTCAAACAAGTATCTTTTTTAAAAGCCTTTGTGATTAGAGCAGATTCCAGTCAGGCCTCTTTGTACAAGTCAGTCAGAAATGAAGACAAGCTTAAAAAAAAGCTCCCCTTTTTTTTTTGCTGCACGTTTACAACTACTTTATCTACCTAGTGACACAGGAACAGTTGTCTCTGTGAGCTGTGTTCACCAAAGTTTTCTGACCTGCAATGGTACCCTAGCCATGAAAATCAGAGGGATGAGATGGAAAAGCGAGTGTTATTAGAGGAGAGATTACCCCAGAATGTCCCAGTCTTATCATCATATACCTGGTATATGAACTCATCAATTATATCCCAGAGCCACTGGTTGGGGAGTTCCAGAGGAGCAGGGCCATCAGCATCTGCAGAAGAACAAATGTAATAAATGAGAAGCTTAATACCCAGGGCAAAACCAAAAGGCAGAACCAGAGGAACAGACAAGTTAAAAAACACAAGAATTTCCCTGAAATGACAGATGCAGCAGCAGATGAATGAAGCTTCCAGACAGGCAGTGATACACAAGTCCAGCTGCCTCCACAGCCTTCACTTTTAAAGGACACGAGTGTGCGTGGGGTTAATCTCCAGAGCACAACTGCTCAGCAGCAGTGACTCTCAGCAGGGGTTTATGCACACTGATCTTTTCTCTGAAGCAACTCTGGCTGAGAGTCAACAACAGTAACATTTGCTCCCAGGGCAGTTAACAATAAGCAGTTGTACAACACTGCTAGTTTTCTCTAGCTTACAGCTTCGTTTTGCTTTTTAATAAAATTAGGTAAAGCAGTTCTCAGCTAGACAGCTAAATAAATTTTACTCTTTACAGTATTTCAGAAGGCACTGAAAACCATTTGTTGTTTTTGTGCTTTTAAATGCATGGATGTAAAGTCCTCTTCATTCAACACTCAAGCAACATGGAAAGCCCCAAGCCTGTTTCTTCCTATGCGATCTATAAAAAAAAAAACAAACCACGTTCCCATTCTTCTGACCCTTCCTCCAGCTCTACCCTCTCCAAAATTCACAAACCAGAAACAAATCACAGTTACTCACTGAGGATGTAGTTGAAGAGACTGCAGTAGTTGTAATAGGATTCAAATCTCTGCTCCAGCGTGGGTCCCCCCTGCAAGGAGAAGTCAGCACAGGCTCTTAGCTTCTAGCATGGCAGGAGCTGAGTTTAGGGGCAGCAGGGTATTGAGGAGAGCCCAGAGTCAGTCTCAGCTGGAGTGGGTCTGCTTCAGAAACATGAGAGCTAATACCCACCCAGGACATCCCCCAGCAACACCCAGAAAAGCTGGAATTGCATCACTATTGTCCCAAAAAAATAAGGCTGACTTTTAACACACGGGGAGCTTCTCCCTCAAATCTCCTGTGAGCAGGATGCATTAACCTTTCTTGTCCTCTTCTCTGCTGCCCAGGCTTAAAAGCTTCCTATTACCCTCAGCAGCTTTCCTTTATTCTCCCATCATGAGAGGACCTGGTAAATCAACAATTCTGCCACTCAACAGTATTTCTGAACACTTTGAAAGGCCAGGAAACACAACAGGGAATCATGCCCTTCCTAGAATCGTTTTCCTTGTTGCACCTGGAGATACTTCAGGGGAGTCTGAGAACCACGAACTGCACAGAAGCTTGAGAAACCGAACTCTCCTGCTAAAGCCTGACTCAGGTTAACAGAGCGGCCTTTTTAAAGTGCCCACTTCTCCACCCTCTGGTCAACAATAAAACTGCAAGGATTATTTTGTTAAGTCATGCCTCTCTTCAGGTTCTTTCCTTGAAGAACGAGGAATTACTGTGATGTTTTCACTAGCTTCAAATCAGCTTAAACAAAAATGTGGGGTTTGGTTTGTTTTATAGAGCATTATATTATTATTATTATATATGTATACATTAAATTATAATCTCCTACACACACCAATAGTGGAATATTCCACTTCCTTCCCTTGTATCCATTATGGTATCCACGTTTCCCTCTCCACAAGGCATACAGGTAACACACCTTCCTCTTGTGACACCCCTTCTCCCCCACTTGCTAATCTAAAAAACAAAGAGCCAACAAAACCAATTGATCCAAAGGTCTTATAATT
This sequence comes from Heliangelus exortis, assembly GCF_036169615.1. Taxonomy (NCBI): domain Eukaryota; kingdom Metazoa; phylum Chordata; class Aves; order Apodiformes; family Trochilidae; genus Heliangelus; species Heliangelus exortis. The sequence continues at coordinate 145,333,685 of NC_092422.1, read as the reverse complement.
ATAGCTCTATGAAAAAAAAAAAAAAGCAATTATACCTCCCAACGCCTCAATCTGCCCTAACACACTAAGCATTTAATTTCTGTCAGTAACAAACTTTTACATACTACTCTCCTGGAAACTCAAACCAGGTCCTCTGATTCATAGAGGATGCCAGGGAAACCTGCACACTCATTACAGCCAAGCTTGAGGACACAGCTAATGAGCTTCAGAAACACAGTCGAGTCTTTCTTGATTTTCAGCACCTGGCAAACCATTACTAAACCAATGAAAGGCAAGAATTTTTCAGCTTCCTTAAAGCAACTTGATTTATAGCTCATAAGCCCACTCAATCCTGCCTTACAAAAATTATGGAACTGCTGGTAGCAGCCAATTTGGCAAGTTTTATGGCATGGAGAAGCCAGCAGGAAGGTAAGTAAGAAATACTCACGCTGACTTTGGCATAGATGTGCCTATAATACAGCTCCTTGTACAGGATGAGGAAAACAGCATCTGCAAAAAAGGATAAAAATGGGCATTAGCAAGCCACAAGGCCTAAGCAACTGGGTTTTTCAGACACACCAGTGGTGGTTGTCCTCCTCCCAGTTATTAAGGGAGATGCAAAAGCATAATGCCTTCAGTTTTGACTTCTTGCCAGGCATCTACTGAAGGAGCCAGAGTGAACAACCATGAGTGACTCAGGTGGCAGCAACACCATACACTTGCTCATTCACCTATCAGAAGTAATTTAGTTCCTTCTCTCTCTCACAAACAAAAAAAGAAAGCAAAAGACTTACCGTTTCCAACCTGAGGGGCAATGGCCTCAGCCTCTGGCCATGGGGTATTCTTAAAAAACCTTTCTGTCAGCTTTGTCCAGCTGAAAAATAGACACACGTGATATCAGAAACCAATTCTCATTATGAGAGCACTAGAGCTAGAGATGACAACACACAGGCCTTGGACTTGACGAAAGCAAATCACCACCACCATCCCCTTTTAGTAAGTCCAGTGTTGAAGTGATGAATAACAACAACAAACTAGACAACTAAAGGATTTAATTTATCCCTTAAGGATGGTACAGTTGAACAGGTTACTCTCACATACCCTTCATAAGATAACAGCTGTAAGAAGGAACAGAAGTATCTGCAGGGAACAGGTATCTACAATTATCTATCACACCTTTCTCCTAACTGCCTAACTAGCACCACTGAGGTTAGTTTTGCTGCCTCCTACGTGTCAGGGACAGGACTAGCATTTTCCTTCAGACAGATCACAATTCACTGCATTTTAGAGAAAGCCCCTTTTTGGAACTCCAGTAGAAGTCAGCCTTTCCTTTCTCAACCTTACTTTTTAAGAACAGGGTGCACCTTTATAGCCGTGACACCTCACCCTAGAGGGTAGGACAGTTTTGTACCTGTTTTCATAGATGTCCTGGATCTCGGACACTTTCTGGTCAATGACATCACTGGAAACGTGGCTGGCCTGGAGCTCGTACACCTTCTGGTCAATGAGATCCGACACCGTCTTGTGAAAATACTGAATAAAGTTTTTGATCACTTCGGGGATCACCTGGTAGGTCTGCTGCTCGTACTGCCGCTCGTAGGCCAGGTCTTGCTTCGGATCTCCTGCAGGAAAGGAGAAGCGGTCAGGAAACTGCCGCAAGGCCCGCTCCGGGCCTACAGACCCTTGAGGGCCCAGAGCGGCGGCGGCGGCGCGGCCCAGGCCCGCACTCACCCGTGTGCATATCATAGTCGTTGGAGTAGGCATAGGGGTCGTAGGCGCCCTGTGGAGAAAGAGATAAGCAGCGAGTCACCGCTAAGGGCCAGGACACAACCCTCCGGTTCCCCTCCCGCCGCCCCGGGACCCCTGCCCCGCACCTCGTTGTCGTAGTCCTCCCCCGGGTAGGCCATGGCGGCGGCACGGCAGGGAAAGGACCTCGGATGGAAACGCAGGCCCCGGCGCCGAACAGGAAGAAAGGGCCGCGCCCTCCCACTGGTTCAAACAACTGCCTGTCTTTAACCTGCTGAGCTGCCATAGGTCTGGTGCTGCCTAAGGCCCGCCCCCCAAATCTGATTGGTTACTGTTCCTGCCCCTCAGCCCTCCCTTGGCACCGCCTCCCGCCTCCCCTCGCTCTTCTCCTTCTTTCTTCTCACTCCCCATTGGCTGCACCCGGGGGACCGCGGCTCTTCCGATTGGTCGAGCAGGCGCGGGCCGCCCCGTTGCCATAGCGACGACCCGCCCCGCCCCTCTCTCCCCCCCCCGGGACCGGCCCGGCCCGGCCCGTGAGGGGATGGAGGGCGGTAGCGGAGCTGCAGCAGCGCCCGATGGGGAGCCGGAACCAGAACCAGAACCAGAGTCAGAGCCGGGGGCTGGGCTGACGCTGGGGCCAGTTCCGGGTGCTCCCCTGGGCTACCTGCACGTCCTGTGGCAGCGGGAGGAGCCTACGGGCAAGATCCCGGCCCGCCGCCTGCGCAGGGCCGCCCGCCTCCACCGCCGGCTGGGACCGACCGGCAAGGAGAGCCACGGTGAGGGGCCGAGCCGGCGGACAGGCCTCGGCGGGGTGGATCGGCTCCGCTTTAGGGAGCGGATAACGCCTCAGCTTCCCTGTCTGCTTGGGCTCTCTGGAAGGAGGTCGGGTCTGCTTATGGGCGGCTTGGGAAGCCATCCTTGCTCCTGCCTGCATCCTTGCTCCCGTCAGGAGTGGGAGGGCCCGTGGCCGGCCTCAGGAGGAGAAAAGGAGAGGGCTTCTTACCTGGCAACTGCTTCCCTGACTTTGTGACTCCTCCTGCTCAGCCTTCTCTGGGCAGAGCCCGCACCAGCGTGGTTTGCACCCCGAACCTGGGGCTTGGGCACCGAGGTGGGATGTGTCGGTAGGGAAACGCTCCTTTTCTCCTCTGCTTTCCACTAATGGCTTTTTTTTTTCTTCTCCTTCTTTTTTCCTTTTTTTTTTTTTTTTTGTCCATAGCTTTGAAAAGGCTGCGTGAAGCTGCCAATAGCAACGACTTGGATACAGGTAAGATTTCTGTCAATCCTACTTTGGACCTCTTCTTGGAAGGGCAGTTTTGTCGAGGACCTTTATATAGAGGAGCACGAGGGTGCAAATGGTTTGCAGGCATGGTGCTTTAGATGCTGCAAATCTAGAAACTGCTTTTCTGGAGCCTTCCTTTTTTTCTTTGAGCAGAGTGAGGCTGGTTATAATACTTGCTTTTTCACTGTGTCTGGTTCAAAGTGTTAGTTTTCCAGATGCCTCAAGTGAAATCAGAACTGTACTATTCCAGCTTCCTGGGTATGTAACTTTTGTTGAATTGTTAGCAGCAAGAGAGGAGTGTTTTGGAAGCATGGAGAAGTTATGATTATCTGAACCATGCCTTGTGTGATGGGACAGTGTCACAGCAGATCACATTGGGAGCACAGCTTCTCACAGTGACTTCAGAGAACATGTGTGACCCTTCTGTTTTGTAGATCAGATGGGGTTTGATATACATTGTCCAGCAGCAGTATTTATGTATGTTATCTGTCTGTTGTGATTGCTCCTCCTTAGACTATACTGTCCCCTCAGCTGTTCTGGCCTGTTCATCTGGCCATTCTGTGAGCAGAACTAGAAACTGGTTTGACTTGTAGAAACTCCCAGTTTGTCAGGGTGGGGGTTTGTCTGGTTTGGCTCCACAGTACACCTCGTTTCATGAACTGATGGATAAGGTTCCTCTGTGGGCTGTGTCAGTACAGAAAGGCTTGGCCACAGTCACCAAGGCAAGAGGAAGAATGAAAGAATGTGACTTTATGAAAGTCTTTATTTCAGTCCATCTTAGGGGTTTTACACACCTGTATTTGTTACCTGGGTTCCCCTGTTTACAATCCTGATGTGTTTTGTGTACTCTGCAAGTTGAGGATGTGTCTGATGATTAATTTATTCTTCATTGACAAATAAAAATCTCTTCTGCTTCCTGTGGTGGCACGGGGTGGGAGAGTTTATGTCATTTCCTACTGGCTTTGGGGCAGGACTAGATAAAGTGTCCCCTGTTAGTGGTTCTCACTGGTAGCACTGTCAGTTGCTCTTTCTTCTGGAGTATCCAACATCCCCTGTTACGTTACCACCACTTCTGCCTTTTCAGGTCTTCCTTTCACTTCTGCACCACTCCTGAAGCAATAAGTGTGCAGGAAGAGATTCAGATGTGGCTAGAATTTGATCTCTGGAAGCCGAGACGAGTTTTGACTTTCAGTGGTCTGAGCTATCTAGTGTCTTGTCTCCAATACTGGTCAGTCTTGACAGTTGCAGGGTATGCTCTGAAAGTTCTCAAAATATAGCAAATCTATCAGTATTTTTAACGGCCACCCAATTAGCCTTATTTGAAAGAGTCAATTACTATATTGTGATAATCTCAAAACAACGGGAGTAATACAGTTGCCCTCACACATGTTGCTGTAGATGCTACTTTTATGTCCCTAATCTATTCAGCCTTTACTGATCTCTTTGCATTTGTAATACCAAATACTGGAGAGTTATACTAGTTTCTCTTTCCCTGTGTAAGCAGGTTTTTCCTTCTCTGAGAACAGGAGGTTGTTCAGGTTACAAGAAGTGCTGGCAGTGGCACTGAAAAAGGAGCTGGGTGGAAAAGCAGGGGGAACAGTGTGGGTAGAGGATAATTTGGCTACTTGGGCTGTTCACTAGCTCACTCTAATCCATGGTCTCCTAAGGGTATCTGTGCACTGCTGCTGGTGGATTGGTGCACTCACCTGACTGCTTCCCAATCAGTAGGCACCATTAGTATGGCAAAACTTTGGGGTTTCAGATGAATCTCGGGAGTGGCATATTTAGAACAGCATGAAGAAATGTTTTTTTCTCACTGCATGGGACTGAAACTTCTCACTCTAAGTCCATGTTGATGTGAAAAGCTTTACACAGATGCACCACATGACTCTGCAAATCCATGGAGAAAGCCCATTAGTACAGGACACTAATTCTGGCTTGGGGGGTGGCTGAGGTGCCTCTGACTGAGGTCTGTGAGTGTTAACCCTGCATCCTTGTCATCTTTCTATACTCTTGTGTAGGCATTTGTTGCTGATTGTCCTTGGATCTTGACTGTGAGTGGATCCTTAGCCTTAGCTGTTACACTTGTGGCTTTTCTTTTATGGCCAGTGCCTGGTGAAGGTTGTAACAGTGCGTGGAGGGCACGCTGCCTAGGCTGGTTCTGATGGGCTGGGGTGCTCACTGGAGCTCTGGGTCAAGCCCAGTTGACTTGGCAGCTGACAGAATGAGTATCTGCTAGCAGAAAGAGCAGGTAGTGTTACCCCTTTCCTGATTAGGTGCCCCTTCAGCTTACCTGCTTTCTCCTCCTTGGCATTGTCAGTGCAGCAACTCCTGGAGGATGGGACTGACCCCTGTGCCGCGGATGACAAAGGCCGCACAGCCCTGCACTTTGCCTCCTGCAATGGCAACGATCACATTGGTAAGTGGGGAAGGGGGAGTTCTGCCATAACAGCTTCTCCGTGCCAAAGATTTTGAAGGCTGCTCTTTATTTTGGTTCAGCACGTGGCAGATATTGCTGCATTCCATCTGCCTGGTGGCAAAGTTGCCGGCCGTACTCTGGCTCCAAGGCTTGCCGTGTCCTCCTGCCGAAGGGGGTGCAGCAGCTCCCAGCTCTAGGGCTGTACTGGTGCAGGAGGAGGGGTGTCCTTACTCACAGTCCTTCCCTTCAGGGTCAGTGGCACTGCCTGGCTTTGTGCTAGGTCCTTCTGCATTGCTCTGCAAACTTCTGGCCTCTGTTTCTGGGAGGTAGATGATGAACTGAACAGAAACGTCCCTCAGGTGTGGACCTGCATCCCATTTGGGCCTGACCTGTGGGGCAAAAGGAAGGGACTGACAAGGTTCTGTTTTCTTGTTTCCAGTGCAACTGCTTCTGGACCATGGGGCTGACCCAAACCAGAGAGACGGTCTGGGAAACACCCCCTTACACTTGGGTAAGTGCCACACAGATGAGTTTTGCATGCAATCAGGTGAGGTGAACACTGCCTTGCTTTTTTTTTCCTCTTCACTTTCCTCCTTCCTGTGCATCACAGGATGCATCCCCAGCTTTAATGACCTGGGAGGGACTCTTTGCATTTTGTTAGCTTCACTCTTTATGAAGGTTTTAGGCGCAGATGTAGAGCAAATCCATTTCCCTCCCTCTGCCAGCCCCAAAGAGCATGACATCCATCCCTGAAAGAATATCTGGGCTTTAGCATGAGGCCACCCGTGGGAGTTGGTCTGTTTCTCATGTCAGAGAGCCCTTTGGGAAGTGTCAAGCTCCACACTTGAGCAGAAACTTCTTTGTTGTTTGCTAGTACCTCTGAGCTGTCTGTCCTGTGTTTTCCCTCCCCAGCTGCCTGCACGAACCACGTTCCTGTCATCACCACGCTGCTGCGCGGAGGTAACATTTCCTGTATAACAGTTACAGCCTCTCCCTTTCCTGCCCTGCCCCTCTCGATACTCCCCAGGAACACTAAGTTCTTGAAGACAGCCCTCACTTTCTGTCCTTGCTCGTGCCTCTTGCAGGGGCCAGAGTTGATGCCCTGGATCGAGCTGGTAGGACCCCGCTGCACCTCGCTAAATCAAAGCTAAACATCCTCCAGGAAGGACTCTCCCACAGCCTGGAGGCTGTACGCCTTGAAGTGAAACAGGTAAAAGAAACAACACTGTGTTCTGGCAAGGTGGTGCAGCTCCTAGCAGTCTCCTGCACTTTTTATTTAAAGACCTGTCTGCAGGCTCTTAGCTTCTCTGGGGAGAATTTGGCTTTTTTTCCAATTGTTTTCAGAGACCTTCCTTTTTCGCAGCTGCTATTCTGAATTTTTGCAGCACCTCTCTTGGCTCTGGTAGGACAAGGATGCATTGAATGTCTTTATTTGGCAGGCTGTATGGAGCACTCTCTTCAACCACAGTGTAAGACAGATGCCTTCTAGCAGGCAGGAGAGGGGCCATGGGATGGGGCTGTAGCCATGACATACACGTTCCAGCAGGAATTCTGCATTCCTAGCACAGTCTGCCCTGCTCCAGTATGTAGAGGCATGGGTTGGGAAAGGAGTCACAGGGCTGCATCACAAATGCACGAGGTGTGAGCCTTGCTTCAGAAGCAATACAGGAGCCACAAGGATTTTCATCCTCGATGCTCAAGCAGATCCTGCTGGAGTGGGAGGTCCCTGCTCCTCACAGTGAGGGAAGATAGCTGGCTGTAAAGAATAGGTCAGAGCTTGCAGGGCTGGACCTTGTGCTTTTTCAGCTGGGTCTGTCTCTCTTCCCCCAACACCTCTGGTGACAGGCTGGGCTCTGATGCCACCATTAGTGCCCTCCAGTTGCTTTGTACGTGTCCCTGTGGGTCATGTACTCTGCTGTGTACAGCGCACCAAGGCTGGGCTTGGCAATTCATTTGTAACTTAATTATTCCTGTAAAAACAATCCAGTCTGGTGCTGCTGTCTGATTTCTGTCTCTTTATGCCTGTGGGTTTCAGATTATCCAGATGTTGCGGGAATACCTGGAGCGTCTGGGGAGGCATGAGCAGAAGGAGCAGCTGGATGACCTCTGCTCCAGGTTACAGATGACTAGCACCAAGGAACAGGTAGGCAGTGTTGAGCTACTGTGACTCACCTGCTTGTGGTGACTTCTGTGTTCAGGAGAATACAACTGCATGAGCAAGGTGACATTGAAAACGTGGTTATGGAAAGGCCCCTGCTTGCATTGGGCAAAGGGGGCAAATTATGTGGTGGCTCGCCGTGGTCCTTTGGCTTGGAATTCAAAATGCAGAAAGCATCACTGTGCCTGGCAGCTCAGCCTCAGGTGGGCTGAAGGCACATGTTTCTTAAGGCCAGGATCAGCACAACCACAAAGGGCTGCAGGGCCAGTTTGGATTTGCTTTTTTTTTTTTTGGTTGGTTGGTATTGGTTGTTTTTTTTCCCTAAAAAATACTTGCCATAATATACAGGCTTCGAGGAAACAACCTTGATACTGTGGTTGGATGCTGGGTAATGCAGCAACATGCAGCAACATTTTAAGGAATGGCTAAATAACATGAGGTGGAGGCCAAGGGGTTGGGGAGAGACTCTCATGACCTTAGATTAGGACCTGTGTGACCGTGAGGACAGGAGCCCTCCTACGTGACTGTGGGACCTAAGGGATCTTGGAGGATATGCTCAGCATGGGCATTACTGGCAGTCCTGGTGCAAGGGGACTTGTCACAATCCCCCTGCTGACTGGGGGTTTCTTCTGTGGTGGTGGTCAGTTGCACAACTGCATTCCTCAGCCTAATGGCCAGCTGTATTTTTCTGTCAGGTTGACGAGGTTACAGACCTCCTGGCCAGCTTCACATCGCTCAGCCTGCAGATGCAGATGGAGAAGAGGTAATGGGCTTCCAAATCATCTTCCTGATGCACCCTGAGAAGACTTAAAAAAGGAGGAAGCTGAAGCTTGCTTCCCACATTGCTGCCAGCAGCCATTCCTGCCAGATCCACTCTCCCATGGTGCTCAGACTTCCTATGGGTGCTGCCACAGCTGCCTTATAGGAAGGCAGTGGGCTTTGGACAACAGAGGCAGCAGTGCTGCAGCTGAGACTCTTGGAAAAAAAGATTTGCGCTTTTTATTAGATGGGCTGGCACTGAATAGGATACCCCTTCCTGAGATATTCTGTTTTTTCCTGAGCTGAAGCTTGACGCAGGCGATGGCTGATGCCATGTGCAGTCACCAGCACTGATGAGTGCCCCTCAGCAGTTGGGCAACATCACAGAAGTGTTTGGAACTGGCACCTTTTGCCACCTCTACGGTACTCGGTTGCACGGGGCAGAAAGTGGATGCACTGGACAGCAGAAGGCTTTGTGCTGTGAGAAGAACATGTATCTAATTCTTCATGCTAGCAGCTGAGCAAACGTACTGCCTTGAGAAACATGCACCAAGGCTTAATCCTAACCCTCCCCACAGCCTGCGGTCAGAGAATCTGTTTGGTTACAAATGGGATACAAAGCTTTTAATCACTAGACTGACAGCTTTTGTTGGCCCTGTTTTCTAGATCACTGCTGCAAGCTGGTGCTAAAATACTGCAGTGAAACACTTGCAAAAAATACCCAGATGGCTAGCTAGCAGGTCAGAGCTGCCCCGATGCAAGAAAAAGGTTTTGGGGGGGGTTGTGATTTAATCCTACTGCATTTTTAGGCAGACATCTACATTTTGCAAAAAACCCCCACTATAACTGGTTTCTTATTGCTGGCAGCCTTGGGCAAGAGGTCCAGTTACAAGAGGAGGGTTTGTGCTGCTGCACCAGCAACCAAACCCGGAGCTGATCTGTACTTTTTCTTGGTTATCACGGAGAGGTGCTGCTTCGAGACCTTGAATGCAGCATTAGGAACAAATTCTGACCTCTGCTGGGAGCCTGAAGTGGTGCAGCTATGAGGGATGCAGGGAATTGCTCTTGCTGCTCTCTTGCTTCTGCACAACTGTGATTAGTAACTAAGATGCAAATAGCTTTGTTTTCGAGCAGGGATCCATGAAATTTTGTCAGTAGGGCACTACCAGCAGCAGGGTGACAAGAAGATGCCCAATTTTAAATTGAGTTCCTACCTAAATGAGATAGTAGGCTGGTAGCAATACCCACCCCACAGCTTGGGAATCACTGGTGTGCAAGTGTTCATTCTTAGGATTCACTTCAACCATACAACAGCCACAATCTGGAGCATTCTTCAGGGACCTTCAGGTCAGCAACTTCTTTCACATCTGGCCTCTTGTCCAGGAAGAGGCTGGGAAGACCTTCATGTTCAAAGCTGAGACACAGAAATATGTATGGCTTTTTGGTTGATTCATCCAGGGGTGCTGGAGGCCATGACTGGGACTATTGGGTTTCCTGGTTCGGCTGGAGCTGTCACTGTGAATACTGATACTTTGTTATGATATGCTGGATGGGAAGGATAACAGAGGGGGTAGGGGACAATCTGATCTTTTTTCTATTTTGAACTTCAATAAAATCCTGTCAGCCTTTTCAGTCTCCTCAGCCAAGTTTTCTCTTTTTTCAGAGCGCCCCATTCTTCTTTACTTATGTTCCAGGCCCCAGTCACAGCACCAGAGTTGGTAACTGCTGCTCTCACAGCTGGTACTGACATTAGAAGTGACAACATGAAGTTATTTGAATTCAAACACTGGTCTGTTTGCAGATTGGAGTACATGGCTGCTGACTGACCTTTTGATCTTGACTCCTACAGCCAAGAAATCCCAATTTTTTTTATCTGGTTTGTTGCTGTGAAACAGTACAAAGGGATGAAAGAGAATCTCAGTGGGATTGCTTCAAGCTGGAAGAAAGGATGTTTTGCAGAGAGGAAAAGCAGCCTTGCCCAGTCTGCACTGCTGCTTAAATATGGAGCTGTTAGGGAGGAGGCAGATGAAGGAGGAGGCCTTGTCCCATGCCAGATAATGTGGCTGTGCTGTGAAAAGGCAGCAAAGGGATGAGGGGCTGGGAAGGGACATCTCCTGGGCAGGGCAGGGAGTTTCCACGGTGGTCTCTGTCTGAAGAGCTGGTAACTTTTGTGTCCAGACTCTACTTTTCTTGCTTCTTCCCCTCTTCACAGCCTAGTCTTGGTGTCCACGTCACTCAGATGTCACTGCTTCTGCACTCAATGGCCTTGTTGCTGAGGAGACCATTAAGGTCCCCTAAGAGCAGGTGGCTGCTCTTAAGGGCTGCAGCTGCCTTAGTTGCTGATATTGTCTGCTAACTAGACACAGCTTGGAAGCTTTCCTTAAAACCAAGAATACACTTAGCTGGGACTCAGAGCAAAGCTTTTAGCCTGAGCACACATGATGATGTTGTCCACAGTTCTTCAGGCTTTTGTGTTGCCTGGCGGTGGAGTTCTCATGATTGTGTCTGACTGTAAGCTTGGGGTGGAAAGGTGTGGGTGCTGCAGCCAGCCAGGAGTGTTCATCTTTCCTCTTCCAGCACTGTTGCCTCCATGGGAGGTGAGGCAGCCCTGACAGTCCCCTGGTGACTGGCACAGTGAGCTGAGACAAATAAAAGGAGCAGGTTTATAGGAAGTTTTGCCACTCCTTCAGCAATAATACCAGGTAAGAAAGAGAAAGGGGATCTGTTTTTCAGAAAAGCATCACATAGGGATCACTGCAGTCAGTTCTGCTTTCCTGCCTCAGGGTTGAAGCACTGGGCTGAGAAAAGAACACAATGTCACGTGTTTGGCACTGGGCTGAGAAAAGTCATAGGGATTTTTGTGTCAGCTGGTCATGCCAAAGCCATGCTCAGCTGCTGTATCTTGAAAGAGAGTTACCTGCTGGGGAGGGAAAGCAGGAAAGAAAAGGTTCCAGGGAAGGAGGAGAGGGTGCTTCGTGCTGTGCTCAGAGTGGTTCACTGGCACTGTCTGTTTTTCCTGCTGCCCCTAGCCTAGGGTCTTCAGCCTCTCCCAGCAGCTTTTCCCCCTGCCCTTCCATCCTGGGCCACAGATTTCCCTGCAGAGCCCATGAGTGTGAGGCTGGTGGCTGCTTTCTCCATCTGCCAGAGGTGTCTGCTGCAGCAGTGGACAATAAAAACGCACAGGTTTCCCTCTGCTATTTATTTTGACATTAAACTCAGTCCAACCTCCTTATTTTGCTTGTGCTGCACCACCAAACACACCTCGGGGCCATAAGGTCAACCAAGATTTGACCTAAGGCTTTGTTTCCCCCCCTCTGCTGTCTGGCCTCCAGAGCTGCTCCATTTCCCCTCCTTGTTCAGAGCACAGCTCTGCAGTGAGGTGTCGAATCCCCAGGCGCTGAATGCAGCAGCAACCTGCCCTCCTCTGCAGCCCCTGCTCTGCTGTAAGACACAACCAAAACCAATCAGGTTGAGGGTCTGGCTCAGCCAAGCACGGAAAGACTGAAAACCTGCTTGTGTTTCACCGAGGACCCACGGCAGAAGCAACAAGCCCTGAACAAAGCCTCCCAACGAAGCTGCATGGATGTTAGTAAGCAAAAGGCCTTTCTCTGAAGTGGCCACTCACCCATCTGAGCAAATGGAACGTGTGCACGCTGCAGTGTGTGCAAACATCAAGAATCTATTCAACTCTTCAGCAGCTTAAATAATTAAGCTCCAGGGTATCACGCTAACAACTGAACACCATTAATTCCTTCACCTTTGCCTTTCCAGCAGATTCCAAATACATTGCTGTGATTATTTGTGCTGCTAAAGAAACACCTCTGGCAAATCTCCTACCCTTTCATCTGCTTCCTCTGCTCATTCTGTGAGCAAGACAGATCTTTTCCATCATGGGAGAGTACTTGCTGAAAGATGCCTTATTCATGCACTGTGCCTACCTGTGTGGGAGAGAAGCCTTGGGCAGCTCAGGGTCCATGGGGCAACGAGGTAGAAGAGCCTGCAGTTTTGATTAGGAAAATGTTAAAGGAGATTTGGCAACCTGCATTCCTCTGTTTTTTCTGAAGGCTCTTTGAGGGAAAGAGCGCTCATGATTATTTGAGGAATTAAAATAATCAGCTGGCAACCTGCTAAGGCTGGTCTGTTCATGGATTAGGAATCAGCAGCTAAACCCAAAAGCAAACAAGCAGAATTGCCTGTATCTTGCATAAGTGTTATGTGTTCTGACCACCCCTGTCATACTGTTAGTTCTCTGCTTGTGAGCTGGCAAGGCTGTCCTGCCCCAAGCTGCCTTTGCAGGGCTGTCCTGGCTGCTTGCAGTGTGTCTGTTCAAGGTCCTGGTCCCATGAGTGCAAGGGGAAACGCAGGATTTGAACCTGTTGCTCTGCCAGGGAAATAGCCATCCTTTTAACAGCTTTCCAGCTCCCCCAGCTCCATGTGTCTGCAGACAGGGAAATCAAATCCCACCACCAGGGCTGCCAGGTTTGCACACAGGGGTGTAAGCAGGGTGAGCTTCTCAGCACCTGGATCTGCCACCTCCCAGGAGTGTGGGGCTGGTGGTGTACACACTGGGGAGATGCCAGGCAGCAGAACCAGCACACAGCTGGTAGGACGAGGTTGCTCTAGGCAGAGGGTAGCTATGCCTGGCTGGCAGGGGAGCTGGTGCTGACCATGGGCTGCAAAGCCCCATCCTGCTCTCACTTCTCTTGTTCCTCCTGCTCAGTGCCAGCATGCGACACGGATTCAGCTGATGTGGCAAACCAGCCTCTGCAGGGTTAAAGCTGAGCTTGTCAGCCCAAGTGGTGACAAGCAGGAAAGAAAATTTAAGCAAGAAGCTATTAATTAAGGTGAGAAGCTGGGAGAAGAGACTGCACAATGATAATCAGTCTGGGAGGAGAGGCTGCACGGAAAACGGCAGTCAAGATCCTTCAGCTTTAATTAAACCCGTCTCTGCATCAAGGACATGACACCTGTTCTTCATCTCTACCTTTGAGCTGTGAAACCAGTTGGAGCATGTATGCTGTTACTGGGCAGACAGGAATTCCCTCCTGGCCCCAGAGCCTCCCTGGGCCAGGCTCAGCATCTGTCCTTCCCGCTCGTGTGCTCTCCAAAATCAGGGCTTAACACCAGGCAGATCTTAGAGATGGGAACAAGGGCTTGTGGATACTTACTGTGCTAAATGCAGCTTTTCCCCCAGGTTTCCACATTGTCGTGTCAGTCCTGTTTCATTTAGGCTTCACCCCAGCGTACAGCAGTCAGGCCTGACCTGACCTCATCCCTTTGCAAGCCAGGACCAGGAGGAGCAGGATCAGGGGTGAGCAACAGCCTGGCTGCATGCAGGCAAGAACAGGCAGCATCGGGCTATGCCACATCACTGCTCCTGACCACTGTTCCTTTCTCCCTCTGATGCTTTGGGCTCTGAAGTGGGGACCCCCCCCTCCCCCCCAGAAACAATGCAGATATTCCTGTTACCTGGAAGCTGCCTTTGGCCCCACAGGAGCTGGCCACTAGCCATGGCATTGCAGGCAAAGGATGGCTGCAGGACAAGCCATTCCAGGAAGGTGGGCAGAGCACACTGAACACATTGCCAGAGGGCACTGGCTGCAGAGGAGCCTGAGAAATCAGAAACAGGGACAGGACATGAGGGAGGCTCGAGGTGCAGAGAGCAACGTCAAGTACATGAAGGGAAAAAGAAAAATAATTCCCCAGCACAGTGCTTCTGCTGGCCTCTGCATGGGGGAAGGGGTATCCTTGGAGCTGAGCTCTAGTGATTCATACAACTGCATCAGAAAGAGTTGAAAACACAACGTTGCCTGGGAATTTTAAGAGCGGGTAGGGCAAAGTAATAAGGGAAGATTTACGCAAGCAGAATCAGGGGACAGGACAAAAAATAAGAGGTAGCTTGTGGCTCTGCTCATGCTCAGCACATCTTTGCAAGCCCTTTGCTGCCTGATGGTCCCCCAGTCCCACTGCACAATTCTTGCATCACTGATAGCATCAGAAGGCAGGTATGGCACCAAAACCCTTTTGCTTTGGATGCAGCCCCAGCTGCCTTGCCGAGGTCCCACCATGCACATAGACAAGTCAGGACACCAGAGGCTTCTGCAGCCAGTGTGGAGGTCAGGGCACCACTGATGGAGCTATGCAGTCTCCAACAACTTTTGCATGCTCATATTGGCAATCAGCTCCCACTGGTCAGTGGACTGCCAGTAAATGCCTCCTCTCTGCTAGCTGGGGCTCCTCAGCATTAGCTCTCTTACTGTTTTAATCAGCTAGAAACTGAGAGGTGTGGTCCCTGCAGGTTTCCAGGCTGTGGACAATGCTGTAGCACCCAGTCCTTGTGTCCCTGCCTGGAAAGTCAGCCTGTAGGTCTTTGCCAGGAGGGATGCATCCATGCACTCACCAGCTGTGAGCAGTGGAGTGGGAGCAGCAAACTGCTGTGGAAGGAGAACCATCTGCCCTGTTCAGGGAAAAGGTGTTCACTCTCAAACCTACTGCTGCCATGACAATTTGTCACTGTTTCCCAGCTTCAGTGTAGAAGTCTGGAGTGTCCCACCATGTCCCTGCTTTCACTTAACCCTCTCTGCCAAGCTTACCCTTCCTCACTGCTGTTAGGGCATCGTGGCTGAAGATCTGTTTCATGATGAGTTACACACTCTGGAGTCTCACAGCACTAATTAAATGCCAGATGCAATTAAGGAAAAGGAAGGCTGTTGCAATCCTGTAAAGCTTACTGTAAATATTGAGCTGGGGCAACAGCTGGTCTAATGATTTGTAGCCAAGGTGTCTCAGTTCTGGCAGCAGGATCATGGAGGAGATTGCTGAGAAACTCTGGGACTTGAGCTTTAAGAGGTGTGAGTGAGAAAGTTCCCCCTTTTGCCGCCAGTGGAAAACCATCTCAGTGTGGGCCAGATGATCTTGGCCCCTCCTGGAGGAAAGCAAAGCCCCTGGGATGTGGTCAGGAAGTGTGACATTAAGAGATTTCTCCCTTGCCTGTCACCATTGAGGTTCTTCCATAGGCTTGTCCCTTTCTCTTCCCAAAGGCTTGCCTGGCCAGCAAAATCAGTCCCTTTTATCCCCCCTCCATCTCTCTCAGGTGACTTGTCTGTGTATCTGTCCTAGGGCTTCTTCCTGAGCTTGTACTACAGCATCACCAAAAGCTCCCAAGCCACAGGACTGAGGCTCAAAAGGCTATGACCTCTATGGTTTTTTGGGCTTCTCTGGCAGTCTGATGATGCAGAAAAATGCTGAAGAAAGCTGCCAGGGTCCATCACTGCTGAATGATGCTCACCCAGCTCCAGAGCTGCATGACACCGCTGGGCTGGGGAGAAGGTTCTTGCCAAAATGTGGGTTCTCTGCTAACAAATTGCTTCCCGCCTCCCTCAGGCCACCTTGTCCTCCCTTCTGCTCTCTGTTTCTCACCCCTCACCTCACCCTGCCTTCTTACTGCCATCTTCTGTCCTTGTGGATGGCTCCTGCCACATATTTATCACTTACACTGTCCCCTATTTGTCCTCTCAGCATCCCTCCTTTTCCCTCTCTGCTTCTATACCTCCCTCTCCAATGACTTTATTGCCAGCAGTGCTGGATCCATCTTAAACCCCTTGTTTTTGCTTCTTACTATTCTTCTGTGTCTGCAAAGTCAAATAAAACGAATTACACCCTGCTAGTGACTTGGGAGCACCAGTCTGTGTTCAGGCTGTGCCTACAGCCTCCACACCTCCAGCCCAAACTGCAGAGCCCCACACCAGGCAGAGGTTCTACCCAGAACACAGCAAAAGCAGCAGGTGAAGGAAAATACTGGGGTTTATTCAGGTCAAGCAGAGGAAAAGTTCCAGAACCTTCTGGTGAATGTGATTTTTGTCCCACCACATAATTCCTCTGGCACTTCCCATCCTCTCAGTGGTCAGGTTGGGGGAGGCAGTGCGAGGTGTTGTTGAGGTGCTACCACAGCCAAAGACTCCTCCAGGGCTGCTGGGGCAGCAGAGACAGAACAGGGGAAAACCTTGCTCCCAGGCAGACATGGGTCCCACAGCAACCCCACAGCAGTAGCTATCTTGGAAGATGTCCCAATCTACTGAGATGTGTTGGTATCATGCTCTCTTGGAAGCCCTCTCCATTAGGTAGAAAGGGGCACTGAGGAGGTAGAAGTGAACTGGGTGCTCAAAGGTCTATTTCTTTCTCCTTCATCTCACCACAGCTGCCAGTTGGCTCCACAGCTCATTTTGCAGCTTAGCTACTTTTGCTTTGGTGATGGCCATCAATTCACCCACAATCATCACCACCATGTGGAAAAATAACTGGCCCCACACATATGGGGCTAATATCAATGAATAACGTTGCTGCTCAGAGAGCAACAGGTCCTTCATCCCCAGAAGGAAGAGATGAAACTGCAAGTAGCAAGCAAAGATCACAGAGATGGCAGCAGTCCCTCAGGAATTTGTGAAAGGCAAACAGAAAGTAAGCAGAGGGGCAGACTGTGTGCAGCAGTGTGGTGGAAGGAGTTACCAGGTTTGTTTAGGAAGAACTGGGGATAGCTATGAGGAAATATTTATGAATTGAAAAAGGCATCAGGAAGTGTCCTGCAGGATCTGCTTACACAAGCTAAAGCCAGGTGGGACAGAGCTCCAGGAAACATTCTCCATTGAGTACTTCTGGTGGGACAGAGTGGAGGGAGGGGACTGGAGAGATGTTTTTTTCTTCCTTGAACTTCAGAGAAGCCACAGGTGCAGGGGGGAGGCACACAGAGCCACAGTCAGCACATGAGCTTTTCTGTTCTCCACCTGCCATGGCACAACTCATTTGAGTATGACTGGTGACTGCTGCAGAGTTTGCATCATCAAGCTGCTGTCACAGATGGCTGATTTCCTTGCACGTGAAACAGGGCTGGAAAAGGCTCTCTGGTCTGGATGCAGGGGCTGGGAAACAGCATGGAGGTAGACTAGGGCTGCCCCTGGACTACAGGAAAAGAAAGACATATGGGCAGGAGACAGTTTTTCACCACTTGGGGCTGAGCACAGCACCCCAGCCCTGCTAGAGAAAGAGGCTGCCAGCTACCCTGTTCATTCTCAAGTCCTCTTGCACTCCATCCACCCTTCCCACCTCTGATATGCCCTTAACAGATTGGATTTCCTACCAGGATGCTTTCACTTTGGTTGCCTCCCACTTAAGAGCTCCAAGGTGCTGCATGATATTTGCAAGTTAGGAAGCTGGGAAATCGAGGCCTTAAAACCTTTTGCAGGAATGCCAGCCAGGCCACCTGGCATCACACTAACATGTTCCTCCACTTGGCATCTGGATGGGTGGATTGTGCCATTCCTAGATGAATTCTGTAGGACAGTGAGGGAAGGTGAGTGAGGACAATTGGTTACCAAGGCCCCTCAGGAGCTTTCAGGGGCTCTGCTGCATCTGTTCCTCCTTGCCCCACATTATGCTGCCTGTTTGGGAATGGAGTAGTTACTCACAGTCTGGAAAACATCTGTAATGAACAGTGAGGAACTCCTGAGTTCCTCCTGGAGGGGTCATGGGTATAGGATGGCCAGCTGCTGGCAAACTTTCCTCTTCCAACAGCTCCTTCTGAACAAAGACCATGGCATCTTGTACCTGGTGAGTCCATGCTCTGGCATCATGACTGGCACCTTCAGGGTCCCTCTTCCTGGTGCTCCCCTCTGGGACCTCAGTGTTGCCTCCATAGAAACCTCTGGTGCTGTTGGTGAAACCTTTGCTTGTGTTGACCACGTGGACTTTCTTTCCAACTCTCTTCTTCTTCTTCCCGGTCTTGTTCTTGAAGAAGAGGCAGGTGAAGACCTGCTTGAAACGTTTGCGGAAATGCTTGGAGATGAGGGCATAGACAATGGGGTTGAGGCAGGAATTAGCATATGAAAGACAGTGGGAAGCCAGGCGGCAGGCGTAAGTGGCTCGATTGAAGGGGAAGTGGCCAAACCAGAAGCACAGGATGACCAGGTGGTGAGGCAGCCAGCAAAGGCAGAACAAGATGGCCACAGCCACAATCATCTTAGTGACCTTACATTTGGCCTTCCTCGACTCTGAGATCCTTTCTATGGGGTCTACGGAGGTCCACAGGAACTTGATGGTCCTGGCGTATGCCAAGCTCACCACAGTCACGGGCAGGAGGTATCCAAAGACAAAAGTCAGGATATCCAGAATCTTTCGGCGTTGGTCCTCCCAGATGGGGACACAGATGGGCACCCCATGGTAATGGACTATCTGGTAGTAACTGAGGTAAGGTCCTGCGAAGAGCAGAGACAGAGACCAGATCACTACAATGGCCACTCCTGCTTTTCGTGAGGTGCGGAGATCTCGAGACTTCAGTGGATAGCGAATTGCCAGGTACCTGGAGGGAAGAGGAAAGAGAAGGAGAGACCAAACCCAGTGTGGGTGAGATGAGATATTTATCCTGCCCTCTGCGCAGCCCTTCCCATCCAGCCACTCATCTCTCCCCCTTCCTGCTCAGGGTCATCCCAGCACACGGTCTGAGATCTCTGTCAGACCCTGCTGTGCTAGCTCAGGGAGGGCAAGCAGTGTGCCTCTTGTACCAGGGAAGAGAAGGACAGGAGCAGGGCCCAAAAAGCTCCCTCTTTCTCCCCTGTTGCACTGATGCTCTGGGGCTTTGCCATTCTTGGTTTTGCATGATGGACACAAAGCCTCAATATATGCTTGCATTCCTTCCCAAGAGAGGGCTGGTAACCAAGCCCGGGGCTTGGCTTGGTGCTGGGCAAGGACACAGCAAGGTGGGGAGGCTGGGGAGCCCAGCAAGGTGGGGAGGCTGGCTTTGCTGTCCCTGCCTCTGGGAGGACCCTACCTACTTCTAACAGGACACGCATCAGGGTAAGGACTGTCCTTTCTCCCTCCTCCTAGCTCCATGGTGGCAAATATGTTGTCCGTGAGCTGAGGGACCCAAAGGGTAGGGGACACTTGCCTGTCGACGGAGACAGCAGCCAGGGTAAAGCTGCTGGCATACATGGTGAGGTAGATCAGGAAATGCACAGCCTTACAGGCAAAGGCCCCAAAGAGCCACCCATCCAGGGTGTAAATGGTGGCCTGGAAGGGGACGCAGCAGATGATGAAGCAGAGGTCGGCCATGGCCAGGTTAAGGATGAAGAGGTTGGTGGTGTTGTACTTGACTTGGCCATTCCGCAGCAGCACAGCCAGCACCAGCCCATTCCCCACAGTGCCCAGGAGGAAAATGAGGGAGAAGATGATGGGTACGATAATCCCTGCGGCTCGTAGCTCCGGGCTGTCAGAGGAGGCATTCCAGCCTCCTGGCATCTCCCCATCTGACTGCAGGGACCTGCCTGGGGAAAAAAGGAGACACAGCACCTGTCCATGGCCATGGGTAAGTGGACGCTGCTCAGCATTGACCACAGCAGCCAGCAAGAGCTCTGGCCCTAAGGTGCCCGATCCTAGGCTTTGTCTGACACCCAAGTTTCTCCCAGAGGCTCCAATCCCAACCAGCTCATTAAATTATGACATCAAGATCCTTGTCATTCTGTTGGGATAAGCCAGCCCACATCTGCCTGGCTCCAGTGGAGCCAAAGCCCCTTTTCTCCTGCCCGCATTCATGTCCCTACCACAGAACATTCTGTGCTCACAGGACACCCTGCCCTGCCTCCTGACCTCCCCTGCATTTCTCCTACAATCACAAAGCTGCTGAATCTCTTGGGATTGCTTGCTTTGTCAAGCCTACATCTTGGCTGGTGTTTAACAGGGCTCAGCTGTGAGGCCATGGGGAGCAGGGGCTCCTGTAGGCTGTAAGCAGTCCTGGCACCCTCATCACAGGGCTGTGCCACCTCTAGCAGCAGGTACCTGATGCCTGGATGATACCCCAGAGCAATAGCATCCTCACCACAATCTCAAACAAAAGGGGATCCTTCAGCTCATACCACTTCTACCCCAGAGCTAGGTGCCCCTTTTTCACTGTGCAGTAGTTATGCTCCACAGGAAAGAGGTGGCTAAGGGCACCTCTTTCTGTTGATGAGAGATGCTCATGGCTTGGATGGTAGCAGCTAGGAGAGGATGGAGGGGAGACCTCAGAGCTGCCTGGAACACAAAATGATGATTACTGTGAAGGAGCTTATTATTTCCACAGCTCAAGGTATTGTGATTTGATGCAAAACTTCCTCCAGCCCTGAGTAACACTGTGTTAGGCAGGGAGCACCAACAGCTCCTAATGAACCTTTCCTATGTTGTGCTGTCATAAGAACAAATTGTCCTTCACTGAGCAGCAACCAAGAGGGAAAGGCACTGTTATCTAGCAACTGCTGACACACAATTAACTCTTTTTTGGGTCTTGCAAGCTCCTTTGCCCCATGCTCCCCCATCCCTCAGCTCACGCCGCTTCTCAGCATCCTCTCCATATCCCACCAAAAGGCTGTCCCTGCCTCTCTGGCTCTGTGGTCCCTTCTGTCCTACTGGTAACTATCTGGCTTCTCCATCTGGCCCCATGGGATCTCCTCACTGGAGCTGAGGTCCAGGTCACTCTCTGACATGTAGCCAGTGGAGTCGATCTGGGTACAGTCATGTCCCTGCTTGGGGAGCCCAAAGCCTCCCCTTGCTTGGGAAGCTGGCACTCACCTCCGTGAGGAAGGGCCTGCAGCTTTGATATTTGCTCGGAGGGAGATCTCTGGTCCAGAGGAGGAGTGGTGGTGAGGAGGTTGTGACCGCTGAGGAGTTCTGGCATCCAGTGGCATCCAGGCAATGCTGTCACCCCTGCTCAGTGCTCCACTGCCTCACTGTGCTCACCTCCAGCTCTGCTCTGTCTTCTCCTGGCTCCCACGCCTGTCTCTTTCCTTCTGGAGCTCCTCTGCTCTCTCTCTCTGTCTCCCCCTTTTCCCTCCCTCTGCTCTTGCTGCTGATCCATTGATCTCTGGTTGGTTTTTTTTCCCCTCTCCCTGAGGTTGGGTTTGGAGTTAACTCCTCTCTGCCCAGCTTTTCCGTGGGCTCAGCTGCTTCCCCGCTCCAGCAGTGAGGGGGCAGTGGCAAAGAAGCCTCCTGCTCTTCAGTGGGAGAGGGAGGATGGAGGGGGCCAGGGTTCCAGAACCCCAGCAGGCTCTGTGTATACCCCTCAGTGTTAGGTGTTTGGGCTGTGTCACTCAACACCTCCAGGGAACACAAATATCCTTCCACAGTGAGTCTCAACCCTGCCTTGTCTTTGGAATATGGGTCCAAACCCTCCAGAGCACATGCAATTAATTGCTGTTCCTAGGTGTTATTAATTATTAGTAGCACGGCACAGAGCGGACTGAGCCTTTGGCACAGTGTCTGACCCAGAGAAGGAGGGGAAAGCAGCTTGTGGTTTCCAGCCAGCTCAGATCTGCCCTTCACCAGGACTGCAGCATGGGGGTGGGAGGACATGCCACACAGGGAGGCCATTTCCAGAGTTTCATCCCCATCACCACTTCCCAGGACAACACGTATCCTGGCTCATGTGCTGAGGGCCAACAGTGACCCATGCAGCCCTCGTGCCCCCCCCCCGCCCCAGTACATCCACCCGCATGACAGGACCTGTACCCTGCAGACCTCCAGATACACCAGGGCCAAATGGGGCTCGGTGGTCCTTTCCAGACAAGACCCACCAGCTCCTCTTCACTGGGAAGGTTCTTGACACCTCCTGCCCAAGGAAGATGTGGAGGAGGAGGAGGCACCAGCCCCTTCCCCTCCATGGCATCCCCAGATGTCCCCATCCCGGGCACCCTTTGTCCTGGTGGGAGGGTCTGTGTGTCCTCCGCTCCTTGGGGCGGGAGGGAGCTGGGTGTCCCTGCTGGCTCGCTATCAGCCGCTGTAACCAGGGGAAAGGGGAAGGCCAGACCTCGGCACGCAGTGATAACCTGGGGGATGCGGCGAGGCACAAGCCTGCAGCCTGGCACAGCCTGCTGCCACGCTGCTTGCCATGGAGGGACTGCACCATGTCATCCTTCTCCTCCTCCTCTGCCCGCTCCCACCACCAGGCACCCTGGCCCTGACGCTGTCGCTGGAGGAACCCCGGGAGCTGCCGTTGCTGCCTCCACCCAGCACCGCCGACCCCACCGCCCACCTGCTCCGCGGCCGCCCCTCTGCCCCGGTGCGGCCCTACAGCCTCTCTCTCTCCCCTGAGGATTACCACTACTCCCCCAAGCCCCGGCACCTGCGGCCTGGGCGGCTGCGCCGGCTGCTGGGCTCGGCCTTCGACCCCTTCTGGATGGCGACTGAGGAGCCACGAGGCCGCAACAGCAGCATCCCCGCGGAGAACCTGGAGTCCCTTCACCGGGACCTGGCAGAAGGCGCCGGGCGCTACCGCCGCAAGTTATGGAGGGAAGCGGAGGGGATGGAGCTGCCTACCCTGCTGCCCCCCATCCCCGGGCTGCCCCCCGAGCTGCCGGGGGTCCTGGCCCGCCGCCTGAGGCAGTGGCTGGTGGAGCGGGCTGCCTGCCGCCTCACCTCCACCTGGGTCGACCTGGGAGCTGTCTTCTGGCCCCGATGGGTCCGCCACACTGCCTGTGAGACCGGGCCCCCCGGTTGCTCCTGGCCCCCTGGCATGGCCTGCCGCCCGGCACAGGTCACCCACATCAAGCTGCTGGCGTGGCACTGCTGGGCACCCCCGGTCCCCGGACCCCCGCACTGTGCCTGGCGGCAGATCCCATACCCCGTTGTGGCCGCCTGCAAGTGCTCCTGCCGCTGAAGGGGCCATGGGGGGCTGCCAAGGGACACCCCGGTTCTAATGGCTCTAAGAGGAGAGAGGCCACCTGGACTCACCCCCAGGGCTGGGGAGCCAGGGAGGTAATGCCCCAAATGGAGGAATAAACAACCAGAAGGAAATGGGGAGCGGCTGCGGGTGTTGCTGATTCTTGCTGAAGCCCTCCAGGGATGGAGGGCACCGCTGCTTCCCCCCTCCCCTGCCAGCACGGGGAGGCTAAACCAGTGGGAGCCTTCGCATGGTGATTATCTTTGGTCAAGGATGTGGGATGGGAAAATTGTGGCACTCAATGGTGAGTTCAGACCCCATTTGCGTCAGCCCAAGCAGACTTGCTCCGAGCTGGGGAATCGGGCAGGGAACAAGGGCAGAGCGATGCCGGCAGGAAAGAAGGTGGGTGGAAACAGCAGTGTGGAGAGGAGATAGAGGGCATCAGTGGGAAGGGGGGGTTGGTTTGGGACTGCAATGAGACAGACTGGTGAGGGTGGGAGAAGTGAGAGCTGGGAAGGGACCCAAGGCTGGAAGCGTCTGTAGGGCATGGGGGTGTATGGAAATGGGGTGGAACAGGACTGTCCTCCCATGGAGGATACAATGGGCAAGACATGGGGATCCCACACCTACCCTTTGGGGTGTAGAGGGCGGTTGCTGCTGATCCATCGATCTCTGGTTGCTTCTTTTTCCCTTCTTCCTGAGGTTGGGGCAGGGGCAGCACATCAGTGTGTGGGGTCTGGCGTGGGTCAGTGAGCCCAAGGTGGAAACCGCAATCAAAACCCTGTGGCTTTCCCTTCACGCCCCACCTAGTGCAAAGCCCTCTGCTTTCAGGGCTAAAAGCTGCAAAGAGCTGCAGATCAGACCTGGGTTGGCAAGCCTTGAAGAAATAGAGCCCGAGGCTTTGCCTGGGAATGCAGCTATTAACCCAGCACCTGCAGTCGATGGGCGCTGCATTATTCATTTCTAGCCTGCCATCATCTGACCCCCCAGCCTTCCCCAGGCTCCAGCGCTCCCTGTGCCACCGTGTAAACCGCAGTCTGCTGCAGAGCTCCACCGGGAAGCAGGCGGAGAGGCTGCCACAGCGGGGCTGGGAGGCTTGGGAGGGAGGTCAGGGTGCCCCAGAAGGACAGGAGGAGAAGGGGGGAGCAGAAGCGTGCAGGGAAGGATAAGTTTGTGTATCGCTGCTCCCCTTGATCCTGGCTGAACAGTGAGACATCTGCACAGCTCTTCTCCCATGGAAAGGGACTTGACAGCTGAACAGGGTTAAACTGCTTGGCTTGGGTGCCCTGAGCAGAGCAGACACATCAGCAGAGCTGCCTGCAGAAGCACAGGGGAGAGGGAGAGCCTGGGCAGGGTACTAGCTCGAGGGAAGGAAGGGGGGGTGTGTTCAGGTGTGCAAGTAGTGGGGAGCAAGGGGGTTTGAACATATCCCATTCCCAAAATATTGCCTGTTGATTAGGGGGTGCAGCACCATGACGGCCTGGTGCCACACAAAGGGAACTCATACTTTATCAGCAGGCTGAGCTCAGGGCCCTGCAGAGAAGGATATTTCAATAAAATGGGTACCTGGTTACACTACCAACTGCTCTGAGGTCAGGCAGCAGCCCCATAGAAATACATTTCTCCCCTGCCTTTTCCCTTCCAGGAAGCACTGCGACCCTGGATTAACTTGTGTGTTTTTCAGCAGTTGCTCTGGTTCAGGTTATCACTCCATATCTCACTCCCTAACTGCCTAATGGCCAGCAGCATCTTTTTGAGCAGACCCTTGCTGATGTGATCCAGTGCTCCCAGCACCCAAGCGAAGCACACTCTTGTTTTGGCTGGAACCTGTCCACAACTACAGGCTGAACAGGTACCCAGTTCAGCATGTGAGTAGACAGCAGGACACACGATTTCTCATCTGCAGCAAAACTCAGGCAAATAAAGCAATCCTGAAAGACAGACAGGACATACTTGTTCCTGCTCGAGTGATAAGTCCCTAACTCCAGCATGACTTAGAGGAAAAATCTAGAGATTCCAGCCTGCTGTGTGTTCTCCATCCTGTGAAAATTGCAGCTGATGAGAGGAAAATTACAAGTTTCTGTCACCAGCTCTGCCCCTGGCCTCAGCCCAAGGCAGACACATACCTTCTTGCCGAGCTGCTAATCTCGGCCATCTTGGCTTGCCCACTGCCCAACAACTTGTCAGGGGTAAAATACAGCTCCCAGGGCAGATTTGGGAGAGCCATAGACCTGGGCAAAGCCTTAGAGCTGACCCCAGGGACAAAGCAAGGGTCATATCCAACATTTGAGAGTGGCAAGGTGAAAGATGAGGACCAGAGGTTTGGCTAGTCTGTGCCCTCTTTCCCAAACTAGCTGCTGGTGGCACAGGTTGCCAATGGATTTGGAAACCTTCCTGCCTGGTAGATCTGTTGTTACAGCAGGTAGATCTGTTGGGGTGACACCGCTGGACCCATAGGAAAGGTGAAGGAAGCAGATGACCCTGGATAAACCAGCAGCAAAGATACACTTCCAACAAGAGGAGAGAGTAGGAGCTACAGCGCTTCAGCGGACTGAGGCTTTACAGAATAGGACACAGCACAGGGTCTACTCAATGTAAAAGGGGGTGGGGATGGGCTGCACCCCCCTATGAGAAAACAAGAGCTGGGCAAGTATCTGCTGCACTGCAGGACACCTTTAATGACGCATGAAGTGGTTGCCAGCACGGCTGTCAGCACGCTGCAACAGCCACGGCCTCCTGCAGGCTGCGATGCCTTGAGGACTGGTCCTGCTTTTGGTAGCATGTTGCTCAAGCCTTTTCCCTCGGCACAGGCACTTGGTCGTGGGCAGGGAGGGTGCCAGAGGAGGTGCTTACTGTCCTTCAAGGCAGCGCTCCGTGTTTCCGTCCCACCTCGGTGAAGGCTTCCACGCAGCGGTCGATGTCCTCGTCGCTGTGCACAGCTGAAATCTGGACACGGATGCGGGCCTTTCCCTTGGGGACCACGGGGTAGCTGAAGCCAATGACATAAATGCCTGGAGAGGAAACACATGGAGAGTCAGAGCTGGCTGGGAGGGAAGGAAGCTGAGTGGTAGTAGGCAATAGAAAGGCTTTTGGTTCATCCCTCCCTTCTCAGTAAACATTTCCAGGCTTCAAGGTTTTCAAGTGGCACCTGTTCCCAAGCATGGAAATGAGAGTTAGGACCAGTGATGGGGATGGAATCCAGCATGGCAGGACAAGAGGACTAATGTAACACCTTCCCCAAAAGAGAAAGGAGACGAACATCTAGGGGGACCAAGATGACATTTGCAGATGGAAGGTACAGAATTAGCATTTCAAGCAGGAACATCCTCTGAAGGAAGGACAGTGGTGGCACCACCTTCCCTCAAGACATGTCTGCATTCAGAGCTCCCTCTCCAGCTCACCTCTGTTCAGCATGTCCTCAGCCATGACTGCAGCCAGCCGAGCATCCCCAAGCATGACAGGACAGATGGGGTGATCTTTCCCTGAGATGGTGAAACCGGCAGCTGTCATCTTGCTTCTGAACCTGGTGAAGAGAAGGAGAGGAGGAGTTAAACTTCACCACTCCTGTCTTTAGGGACTGCTGCCTTGCTTTCCTCTGGGTGCTCTGGCCACAAAGGGCTGGGTGTGGTGTACCCCCTGCATCTTGCATGCAGGGAAGGGATCTCTTTTCTGAGTCACCCCCTGCCATTTCCTGCTCCTCTCCGAGGGACTGCAGCTGTCTGAGGGGCAGATGCACCCCAGATTGTGGAGCATCCAGATGTGACAGATATGCCTACATTTCTGTCTGACACACACAGGCACACTCGACGATTTCTCCTGAGCACCCTCCACCCGTGACTTGCAAAGAAATTGTCTTCATAGCTATCGCTCAGGCGTGAATAAATATATGTGGACAACTCATTCCTAATGAAGCTCTCCCCCTGCTCCCACCCCAGTACAGCCCCCTCACCGTTGGGTCTTGGCAGCCATGGACTGTGCAATGGCATTGCTCTCCATGAGGAGGTGCAGGGCTTTGGATGCACAGCCTACCACAGCGGGGGGCAGGCTGTTGGAGAACAGATACGGGCGGGAGCGCTGGCGGAGCAGATCGATGAGGGGTTTGGGGCCAGTCGTGTACCCACCTGCAGATGGAGAGAGGAGAAATGGAGAAGGCACCCCGGAGGACCTGTGCAGAGTGGCTCCCTTCCCAAATGTTAACCTGTCACCTGCAGCAGGAATTTCAGTACAAACCAGGTGGAAAAAAAAAATAAAAAAAAATCACAGCAGATGCTTTTCGCCAAATTTCCACCTTGGCCCCAAAGACAGATGTAAGGAGACATTAGATGGAGCACGTGGCAGGACCTTGACCCTGCAGCAGCATCTCAAACTGAGCCTCAAGCCACCAGAAGAAGAGGACACATGCATTTGTTGCTCTATCATTAGGCAGAGGAAGGAAACATTAAAGCGATGCTGCGGAGCTCTTTAGGGCTTGGACAGGAAAATGCCTTTACCTGCAGCTCCTCCAAGAGCTTTTCCTAGTGTGGAGTTGATGATAGTGACTTTGTCCATTACTCCCAGGAGCTCATCTGTACCCCTGTAAAAAAGGAATGTCACATTAACAGCTGTCAGCAGACATCAGGGAAGCTGCTCTACACCTGATGCCTCAAGCGAAACTAAAGAGCTTGAAACTAAAGAGCTGTCAGCCAGGTCTCCGGTATTCCCACTCCTGATAAAGGAAGAACACCACCCTGTGGCACTTCGACCCAAGTGCTGTTCTTCACTTCTACAGCAGAAAGGTGAAGTTGGGATCTCCTGAGGTAAGAGTTTGGTTTCTTCACCCATTACAGACAGGAGAGTGCTCAAAGTTCCCTCCCAGGAGTTTAATGGTCCAAACAGAGCAGTAGCTGTTGAGGCAGGTCATCTTGCACTCACTTCTAGCATACTACTAGCATACACCAGGGAAAAGGCTGCCTGGCTGGAGTAACCAATGTCCCCTGAGGTGGGCTGTGCACATTGCTAATGTGCAATGCGGAAGTGTGCTAGATGCACACTAAGGGTCAGGGTCTACACTACTGGAACCAACAGGACATGGCAAACATGCTCTTCAGCTTGGTGTCCTCCACCCCAAAAAGGCAGGACAAGCACACTGGCACCCAGCTATTTGCTCTCTTGAAACAGTGTTGTAGACAACAGCATCAGGTTATACACAGAGAAGTGGCTGGTGTGTTGGGATGGATCAGTGCGAAACCGTCTCCCTTTGATCCCCTCACACGCCCCAAAAGGGACAGATCGTCAGGAAAGGAAGGCTGAAGCAGGGGTGGGGTGCAATTCCTTCAAGAAAGGGTGGTTCCATGAGTCCCCGCACAAAATAAGATTGGCTGTCACCACCTTTGAGAAACAGAGGTAAAACGGCTCCTTACCGGCCATTGGGACCCAGGAAGCCCGTGGCATGGCATTCATCAATGAAGACCAGAGCATCATACTTCTGGGCCAGCTGACAGATCTCCCTCAAGGGTGCGATGTCACCGTCCATGGAGAAGGCACCGTCAGTGGCCACCAGCCGCAGACGATGTTTCTGTGGGAGGGGAGAGTGGCAACCCCAGAGATCACCATGAGAGGCTGGTGAAGGAGACCAGGACATAGTCCAGCTCCTGCAGGGAGTGGATGTATCTAACCAAGATATGGGGTTTGCCCTGCAATGTGATGCTTTCTCACCTTGCCTATCCATGCCTACCTGTGCCAATTAGCAAAAAACAATGCCTGTTGCACAGGAAAAGGATAAACTTGGCCTTCAGGGATGGTTACTGCCCCAGTGGCACAGCCAAGAGAGCACCTTTGCACGTGGGTGGGAGCAGACCTGTGTACCTGTGCATCCTGCAGCTTGGCCTCCAGGTCCTCCATGTCCATGTGCTTGTAGCGGTACTTGTTAGCCTTGCACAGGCGGATCCCATCGATGATGGAGGCATGGTTCAGCTCATCTGACAGCACTGCATCCTCTGGGGTCAGCAGGGCCTGGCCACAACAAACAGAAAGGATCTTCCTTGTGTGCCACCTCACTGAGATCTTCCAGCATCTCTCAGCGTGGAGGACAAGACAGCTGCCATGTCTCTCCTGATGCTGTTAAAACTTTCCACTTCTCTTCCCAGTTACCTTATCCCACAATTTCCTTAGGCTAGGTTCTTGCCTGTACCTTCAGAGCTCAAAACCTCCCCCCCCTCCCCTTGCAAGCCTTGGGGGATCACCCCTTCCCCCTGCTTACAGGGGGAATACAAACCTCCTGGGAAATGGGAGCTCTCCCCCAGACATGGAGCTGCCTGGGGGAGGGGCAGGGGAGGGCTGATTAAACAGCTCCACATGGGTCCCCTGGTCCAAGAACACCAGTCAGAGTTCTTCACCATCAGTTGCTGCCACCTTCTCTGTGGCACAGAGCTCCCCATGAGAGGCACTGGAAGGCACAGCTGGCACATCACCTCCCTCCTCCATGGACGACACCAGGAAAGCCCTACAAACCTCAAAGATGCCAGCATTGGCATCAAAGCAGCTAGCGTAGAGAATGGCATCTTCCCGCTGGTGGAAACGTGCAATCTTCTCCTCTAGGTCCTTGTGTATGCTCTAAAAAGGAGAGAGGAGCAAGAGTAACCAGTGGGGCAGCACAAGTTCTCGCTTGCCCACTGCTGTTAGACGCTGGCTGGGAGGGGAGGAAACCACTGGGTTTTATCCAGAAAAGGTGTGCGTGTGTGTGAGAAGTTAGCTGGGGTCAGAGTTCGCACATGCACCCCTCAAATGTGGCTACAGGGCTGGGTGCCAAAAGTGCAGTGGGGAGAGTCCAAACTCCCCACCCATGGGAGTGGGTGCACTTCATCAGCTGGGGCTCTGAAAGGCTTCCAGAAGGGATAAACCAGGGTGGGTTTGACAGAGCAGTTTTAAGTCAATAAGTCGCTGTAATTTTTACCTTTAAAGGTAGGGGAAAAAAGACATGCATTTTTTTAATCCAGAGTGGTGTTGCAGGGGTTTATGTTCTGGCTCTCTGAGGGGGTTGTAGCGGTTTAAGCTGGCGTACTTCCAGATCTTTGGCTAGTGGGGACCCAGTAGTTTTGTGGGATTTTTTTTTCTCATCTGGCCACGTGTACCTTAGCACTGTGCAAGTATGCGAGGGGGGAGTCTGGTCCGAGCAGAGCCCCGGAGCAGGGGATGTACCTGGGTACCGCAGATGAAGCGTACGGAGCTAAGCCCAGCACCGAACTTCTCCAGGGCCTCCACGGAAGCCCGGATCACCTCGGGGTGGCTGGAGAGCCCTAGGTAATTATTGGCGCAGAAATTGAGGATCCCTGCGGGTAAACAAAGGGAGAAAGTCACGAAGCGGGGTGTGTGTAGGGGGGGGATGGTGGGAAGAAGACCCCAAGAACCCTCCCCACCGGCTCCGTACCCACCATCACCACCGGCCGCCAAGCGGAGGTGGGGACCTTGCCGGGAGGCGATGACCCTCTCGTTTTTCCATGTGCCGGAACCTCGGATATCCTCCAGCTGGCTCTCCAACACCCGGCGGAGCTGAGACGCAGCCGCTACCGAAGCCGCCCGGGGGCTGCCGGCCCCGCCGCCCCGCACCGCCACCCGCACCAACCCCCGCTGCCACATCCCGATGCTCCAAGCCACGCCCCTCGCCGGTCAAAGAGGCGGGGCCCCGGCAGCCAATGGCGTGGATTTATATTGCCCCCCCCCCTCCGATCCCAGTCACCTTCTCCGGGACTTCCAGGGGGTCTTTTTTAGGGAGGAGAGTGGCTCTGTGCCGAGGGGTTTAGGCATCTCAAAGCCAGATGGTTTGGAACGTGTTGAAAGTCTCCATTGGAAGCTCCCCGGTGGAAAAGGAGCTGGGGATGTTGGTTGACATCTGGGTGAATATGAGGCACCAGCAGCGTGCCCAGCTGGCCAAGAAGGGGAATGGCATCCTGGCTTGTAATTAGGAAACATGTGGCCAGCAGGACCAGGGAAAGGATTGCCCCCCCTGTAGTAAGCACTGGGGAGGACAAACCTCGAGTACTGTGCCCAGTTCTGGGCCCCTCACTACAAGGACATGGAGGTGCAGGAGCGAGTCCAGAGAAGGACAACAAATGCTGGTGAAGGGTCTAGAGCACAAGTCTCATGAGGAGAGTCTGAGGGAACTGGGTTTGTTTAGCCTGGGGAAAAGGAGGCTGAGGGGAGACCTTATCACTCTCTGCAACTATGTGACAGGAGGTTGTAGCGAGGTGGGGGCTGGTCTCTTCTCCGAAGTAACAGGACAAGAGGAAGTAGCCTCAAGTTGTACTCAGGGAAGATGTACATTGGATATTAAGTCAAAAATCCTTCCGCAAAAGGCTTTTCAGGCACTGGAAGCGTCTGCCCAGGGAAGTGGTGGAGTCGCCATCCCTGAAGGTATTTGAAAGCCGTGTAGATGTGGTGCTTAGGAACACGGTTTAAGGGTGGACTTGGCAATGCTGGGTTAATGGTTGGGCTTGATAATCTTGAAGGTCTTCTCCAACCCAAACAATTCTATGATTATTCTCTGTGATGACTGTCAGTGGGATTGAGTGTACCCACAGCAAGTTTGCCAACAACACCAAGCTTTGTGGTGCAGTCAGAGTGCTGGAGGGAGGGATGTCATCCGGAGGACTTTGATAGTCTTGGGAGGTGGGCCTGTACAAACTGTATGAAATCCAAAAAGGGCAACAAGCAAAAGGTCCTGCACATGGGTCAGGACAGTCCCAAACACAAATACAAACTGGGCAGAGAATGGGCTGAGAACAGCACTGACGAGAAGGTCTTGGGTTGATGAGAAGCTCAACATAAGCCCAGAATGTGTGCTTGGAGCCCTGAAAGCCAACCATGTCCTGGGCTGCTTCAAAAGAAGTGTGACCAGCAAGTCAAGGGAGATGGTTTTCCCCACCTGGAGTACTGTGTCCAGTCTGGGAGTCACTAACACAGGAAGGCCATGGAGCTATTGGAGTGAATCCAGAGGAGAATCACAGAGATGATCAGAGGGCTGGAGCACCTCTCCTATGAAGACAGGATGAGAGAGCTGGGGTTGTTCAGAAGGCTCCAGGGGGACTTATAGCAGCCTTCCAATACCGAAGGGGGCCTACAGGAAAGCTGGGGAGGGATTTTTTGCAAGGGCATGGAATGATGGGACAAGGGAGAATTATTTCAGACTGAACGATATAGATTGGATATTAGGAAGAAATTTTTTCCTGAGGGTGGTGAGACTCTGGAACAGGTTGCCCAGAGGAGTTGTAGCTGCCCCCCTCCCTGTAAGTGTTCAAGGCCAGATTGGATGGGGCTTGGAGCAACCTGGTGTAGCCAGAGGTGTCCCTGCCCATGGTAGGAAGGTTAGAACTAGATGATCTTTGGGGTCCCTTCCAAAACAAACCATTCTATGATTCTTTGATTCTGGAGCAACCAGCCACCATGGAGACCTCAAGAATCCACAAGCCCAGGACCATTAGATGCACCCACCTCAGTGAGCTGGGGTCGTCAGTGACTTGAATCCTTGCATCAAGGTTGTTTGTGGGTGCCAAAAACAGAGGTTCATGAACCAAAGGCCTACAGGATTTGGGTGCATCCAGCTGAAGTAATCAAGGATGTTTAGGATGTGTTAGGAAGGAGATCTAAGGAATCTTGAGCCCAAGGAATTTAAACACCTTTGGTGGAAGGGGTTTGTGACCGACAGACCCACCTGCTTCAGACACAAAGAGCGCAGCTGGATCACGCATCTCCAGCTTCTGCTATAGAGAACTGGAGATCTGGTGGACAGAGTGATTTAGATTGCTCATGTCCAGAAGGACT
Organism: Heliangelus exortis; assembly: GCF_036169615.1. NCBI lineage: Eukaryota > Metazoa > Chordata > Aves > Apodiformes > Trochilidae > Heliangelus > Heliangelus exortis. The sequence continues at coordinate 145,300,873 of NC_092422.1, read as the reverse complement.
AGGCAACAGGGTCTTGAAAAGTGTTTAGGATCTTCAGCCTAGGTGGTCTGGGAGTCTTGGGTTCAGGGGTCTTGGGAACAAAAGCCCAAAGGGATTAGGTGCCTCCTAATGACTCTGAATGACATGATCTGGAATCCTCAATGGCTAAAAGGCTCAGGCACCATGTACCCAAGTGGGCCAAGGGACCTGGGAACTACCATCTGGGATTGTGAAGACCCTGGGCCTATAGGATTTAGGCACAGCAAGCCCAAGGGGACTGGCCACCTATATGGTTCCTGGGATTTTGGACCTTCTGGCCGAGGTGGTTGAGGATCCTTACATCCAAGGAGGTAAGACGTGTCCAGCTAAGGGAGATTAGGCACCTCCTGCTGGAGGCTGTCAGATCCTACAGCTCAGCAGTAGCTGGGCTGGCCTGCAGGCTCCTTGCCAGCCCTGGTTGTCAGCACGGCTCAGCCCTGCTTGGGGAGGGCTGCTGGCAGGGGACACGCAGGGCCAGGCAGACCCTGGAGCCATGCCAATCCTCTCTGGGCACAAAGCCAGCACCCTGAGGTGACAGCAGGGCCATCCCCAGCAGTCCTTTCTCAGCCTGCCCTGGATGCCCACCCCAGCCTGCCTGCAGGGTTGCCCACTGCCACGCTCGGGCCCCTTTCCTCCCCAGGGAGCAACACCCCTCATAACCATGTTTGTCCCTTCTCCTCCAGGGATCAGCCTTTTCCTGCTGGCAGGACATCTCCAACTCCTCGAAAGCAAATGTGGACAGATCCTGGACCCGCTCCACCTCCTCTGTCCCCTCCCTGTCCCACGAGTCCCTGCCAGCACCCAGATCTGCAGGCTGGAGTTATCTCCAGCACCAGCCCAGCACACCTCACCTTGGCCCCATGGACCTGGCAGAGAAGTGAGCAGGGAGCCCCTTTTCCTCCTCCGAGGAAAACCATGGCTCTCTCAGCTCTATGTTCCCGCTTTCCCTCTGATACTGGGAGAGTCTTTACTTGGCCCCAGAAAACACCCAACCCCCCGGGAGAGCTGAGGCAGGATCAGGAGTTGAGATCCTGTATGGCCTCGACAAGAAATGTGGAGTCACCATCCCTCCCAAAACACCGCAGGCAGCCCCGGCGATCAAAAACAACAGACACACACACAAGAAATTTCTGAGACATCAAAATAAAAACCCAGACCAGTAACTCTTAAAAATGGGAACTCTCCATACCAATCATGTTCCTTTTTTTCTTTCACTTAACTGCCTTGTTTTAGCTATTTCCAGAGAGGGACAGATAATTCTTTATATAATGCAATAGAAAGGGGTAGAAATAAAGGCAAAAGTTATTTACAGACACCAATGGGGAGAGTACCAAAAAACCTCCAGACTTCTCACTTCTTCTTGGGTGATTTTCGGGCGCTGGACTTGGCTCTGGGTTTGGAACGCTTTGCCTTCTTGGGCTTCCTCAGCGACTTGGCCTTAACAGTCTTTGGCTTCTTGGCTTTCTTCGGGCTGCGCTTTGACTTCTTCCTGGCTTTCCTGGCGGCAGACTTAGGCTTCTTTGCCGGTGACCTGGCTCTCCTGGTCCTCGCCGCTTTCCGGGGCGATGTGGATTTCCGTGCCCCCTTCTTCCTCTTCTTGGACGGAGACCTCTTCGACTTGATGGCCTTGGCCAGGCGGAAAGAGCCGGAGGCGCCGACCCCTTTGGTCTGCTTGAGGACGCCGGTGGCGAGCAGGCGTCGGATGGCGAGCTTGATCTGTGCGTCGGCGTTATGGCCCACCTTGTAGTGGCTCTTCACGTACTTCTGGATGGACTGACGCGAGGAGCCGCCGCGACTCTTCTCGGCCCGGATGGCCGCCGCGATCATGTCCGAGTAGCTTGGGTGGGACGCCGTACGCCGCGCCTTGGGCCGCTTGGGTTTGGCGGGCGGAGATGAGGCTGGAGCCGGGCTGTCCGTCATGGTGGCCGCTTCTTCGACGCCTCGCTTATCCCTTGGGGTCACGATGGGACCCCAGCCCCCGGGGCGGGGAGAGGCTGGGGAGAGGAGCGGTGGGGAACCTCGGCAGAAACCGGAGCGCTGCTGCTGCTCCCGCTGCCGCCACCTCAGCCGTGGCCGCCGCCCCCGCCACCCCCGCCCTTTTAAAGGCGCGGTGCGGACCGCGGGGAGGACTGCCCCCGCGCCCGCGGGCGCCGCCCGCCGCTGCTGTTGTCCCCGTGTGTCCCCCGACACGCCCCGACCCACCCCGGCCACCCGCCCGTCTGGGACAGGAAGAGACATCAAGGGGCGAGGGGGGACACCGAGGGGGAGAGGGACGGGGGACAATGGGGTGACAGCAAGGGGACAAGGAGGGGACACTGGGGGCTGACAACAGCAGGACAAGGAGGGACACTCGGGGAGACACTGGGTGGCGATGAGGAAGGACGCTGGAGAAGGATGACAGCAGGACAAGAAGGAACAGCCGGGGAGACACGGGGCGGGTACAAGGAGACACAGTAGTGGGGTTGCTGAGAGATGAGGAGGGACACTTGTGGGAGCACTGAGTGGGGACAAGGAGGGATACTGGGGGGAGATGCTGAACCACAAGGAGAAGCAACTGGGGACACGGGGGACACAAGGAGAGACCGGGCTGTGACACTTGGAGTGACATTAGGGCATGTGGAGAGACACTTGGAGGCAAGCTGGACGTCAGGGAGGGACAAGGAAGGACACAGGGAGAAACATCAGGGGACAAGGAGGAACACTAGGTAGGAGACGCCAAGGGGAAAATGAGCTTAAAAATAGGCTCAGCAGCAGTAACCCACAGCTGGATGCCTCTGCCCCCCTCCCCTGCCTTCTTTGCTCCTCACCAGGTGCTTTGGGGACATTAGCTCAGGCTGTAAGTGTGTGTGGTGGGGACCACAAAAAACAAGCTGTCCCTTTACAAAAAACAGGCTGTCCCTTCTTTTTCTTTTTAGCAGGAGGGACACAAGTCTTTGGGAGGGGATGGAGCAGGGACATCTGATGGCAACCATCAGCCATCCTTTTTGAGCTGGGCAAGTTGTCAGCTGCTCCCAGGAGATTAAATGTAGCCACTATCATCATCTTACCGGTAGGATTTCAAATTCCCCCTTTTTTCTTCAAAACACCCGGGCAAAGCCACCTTGAGCCCACTGACACCCTGTGGCCCTCAGAGGTGAACCCCAGTACCTCCAAACCTTCCAGCACTTCATTAGGGCACTAAAATACACAGGTAGCATCTTCCTGTAACCCCCTGTGCCCTGGAAATCCAGAGGCATGAAAACCACCTGCCAGGGACACACTGAAGTATAACTAAAAATAGGTGCAGATGTATAAATACACATAAATAGAAACATATGGAAACAATAGGAATAGAAAGAACAGAAGGAGTGGAAAGAAAAAGAATAGAAATAGAAATCTTTGATGCTCCCTCCCCAACATACACACATACTACAGGAGGGTACAGCATGAAGCCCTTGACATCTTGATGCTTTCTCACTGGGGGCATCCCCTTGTCCCTTCCTCCCCAGTGCCACTCTTCCACATATCCTGCTTCATCTAGGGAGCAGAACAGCTTCCCAGCACCTACCAACCACCTGATCTTTATTAAGAGGAAAGAACTCATAATTACAGAGAGGATCAACCGCACTCCCACCTCTCTTGGGCTACTCTTGTTTTGTTTTGGTTCAAGACCTAATGAATACATCTCTTCCCACCCCGTATGCAGGCTCTGGTGGCCTCTGTGCAACTCTTGTCCCAGCTGAAGGACCTCTCATTTTTTCCTAGCCGGGAATAAACCGCCGTGGCTGGCTGCCTGCACGTAGGCAACCTGGGTGCACGCAGATAAGGCACCATCTGCTTTTATTTGTGCCCAAGTTTTTAACCGTCAGCATCATTCTCACCAGCATGCCAGGCTCTGAGGGGGTGAGGAGGCTGGGTGGGTAGAAACATCGTACCACAGCATCTCAGGCTGACCATGGCAGAGCCTTTAATCCTGAAAAACCAGGCAGCAGCCATTATCAGGGCAGAGCAGTGGCCATGGGGAGCAGCAGGGTGGGTGGGGGGGGGCAGAGAGCAGGCCCTCTACCTGACTTTAGCCAGCTGAAAATTAGAGGTCTAATCTCAACCTGTCACCTGGGCAACTCCTGCAGCTGACTCAGGGCTGCTCAGCCTCCTCCAGCGGGTGCTGCTGTTTGCCCACAAACACCCTCTTCTCTATACATGGGGGTTCTAACCCTTTCATCCAACTAATTCCCTAGTTTATAGCCAGTAAAAGAGAGGGAACACTGCATGCCCCCAAAGAACTTGGAACAGTCAAGGCAAATGGGTAGTCACAGCTTAGCAGGCTGCCATGGGCCCTGCACATGGGGGGGATCCTGGTCAAGGTAAACCCTAAGCACCTCACTTGATACCAAAAAGCACCCCTTGAACTGCTCTACTGGTGCTGACTGAACATCTGCTGGCCAGGATCAAGAAGGATTTTGTGGACCCTAGCAGAATGCTGGGGCTAGAGGTGGGATACAGATTCTGCAGGGCAATGCAAGCCCTGTTGCTGCTGAGAAGTGGGGTCCAGTGCTGCCAGCACCCCCACTGCAGGCTGCACAGGGGGCTCATCCAGAAGGAAAAATTATTCCCATGGGCCACCCATGCTGCCATGTGAACTCGGGCTCCTGCCTGTACTTTTTGACAAAAAAATTGCCCCAGTGCCCAGGGTGGGGCTGGTTACCCCCTGTGGCTCCTTTTCTCTTCAAGGTGAGCTACCCAACCTCTCCAAGCCTCCTGTGCCTCCCATTTCTGGCGTTACTAGGCAAAGATTGGGAAATCCCACTTCTCTGACAAACGCCAGAAGACAGGGCCTGGCAGAGGAATCCTCTCCATAATCCCCGTTACCTTCTCCTCCCTCCCCACACTGCATTCAACCAGACCTCATGGGGATTTGCATGCTTCCAGCTGCAGATTTCATCTTAAATGGTCAAACCATGCCCATTGTGGATGTGTTATGGATCTGACGGGTAACAGTCCCTGCCTTGTAGGGCCAGGATGGCTGCACTTTGGCATCCAAGTGCACTGGGGCACTTTGGGTGACTAATGCCAGTGATGTTTTACATATTACCTGGTTTCCATCTTCAAAGAGGCTCAAAAGCCCCAGCAGCAGGACTTGGCCTCACAGGCACTCAAGACCCAAGTGCTCCAGTGCTTTTTTTTTAGTGGCAAAACAGGGAAATTGGCTGATTTTCCAGCTGTGCTCATCAGAGTTTCAGCCCTGAGCCCCCAGCTTGCTGAGCCCTGTGGTCAGCCCAGCATGAAGTCACTCAGCCCAGCCACCACTAATGCCAGAGCAGCTTTTAGATGGCAAGGGGCATTGCCTCTGGCTGCTGGACCCATTACCACTCTTTCAAAAGATTTATGGTTTGTTTTTTTTTTAAGAGCAAGCTCCTCATGCGAGATGTTGCTATTCTAGCTGTCATCCAGCCAGGGTGCCACAGTTTTCCCTGTGGATGAGGCTGGGACAAGTCTCACAGACACAGCCTGGCTGTGAGCAAGAGGATGTGGCCCAGGCATCACCTCGGGATGCTTTCTGGGCTCTGCCAGCTGTCATGCCTGTCACCCATCAGCATTTTGGTTGTCTCCTCTCCCCGCCACTCACCCCCCCACCCAGCTCCCCTGCACCCGGGAGATAGTGATGCAGAGACGACGGGGTGTCCCTATCTCCCCTCCGCAGGCGAGATGGGGGCTGCCTGATAAGTCCCACACCGTTTTGGGGTGACAGGAGGCTCCTACCCATCTGGCAGCTGATCTGCAGAGCCTGAAGGAGGGGCGGCTCGACCACATGTCAGGCGCCCACACATTTCGCCTGTGCTTACGTGACATGTTTATCGGGGTCAACAGCCCCTGCTCAGGAAAGGGGGGGGGGAAAAAAAATAAACACCACCCCAGCAAACCAACCCAAACAAACAGAAGATAGGGAACCCTTTGAGGAAGGGGCTGGTGGGCAGCACGCCAAGCACTGTGCACACCAGGCTCTACAGCTCACCCCTTCCTTGCTCACCCTCCACTTGCCACCAGTGCCCCACTTTTTGGTGTTTCCTCCCCCAGAAGGTATGACCACACAGATTATTGTTCCGGTGTTTCACACACACATCGGTCTTTAACACTGTGCCCTGAACCCCACTTTTGTTTCCCTCCTTTCTTGGTCCCTACCAATCCCCCCTGGCAAGCCTGCAGGTTGGAAGCAGTTGTCCTCAGCTACTCTGTTCCCTCTTTCCTTCCCATCTCCATCCTGCAGCATGTCAAACATTCACCCCATCCCAAACTCAGCAGCAACATGCATGTCCTGCTGAGATGTACAGGGCAAAACCTGAACTTTGGGGAGCACAGGGACAGGAGGATTTCCAGACAGGAGGCTGAGCCCTCGCCAGAACAAGCCCCAGCTCTGCGCAGGTGCGATGGGGATCCAGGTGCTGAGCTCAGCACCCAGCCTCTTGCACCATCCACCAGGTTGCCCAAGGGCCTCACGTGTATGATGAAAGCCTGCAACCCAGTTTTACTGGAATTCGTGAGTTACAAAGGGGCCTGGCTTGCCAAGGGAAAACAGTCACCACTGCTGGGTCCTCAGAGGAGTGAGTCTGCATTTGTCAGCACCACCCTGTCCCAGGGGCTACCAACATCACGACGTGGTTATGATGTGCTAGGTGAAGGTCTGGCCCCTTAGCTCTCCTCATTGTGGCTGTCACCCTGTCCTTAAGCTCTGCTCCCATGTCTTGTGGTACTTCAGCCTGCAAAACAATGCATCTGTCACCTCCATCCAAGGTCCTCCTTGAGCCCTTTGCTTTCCCCTCTTTTAGATGGCAACTCCTGCTTTGGTGCAAGCCCACAGCTAGGGCTCTTCTGTAATTACCAGCAGCCTCTCTACAGAGCAGCAGCTCAGGTTTACAGTGGGATGGGGCTGAACAAGGAGCAGTTGCCTCCAGATCCTCCACCCTGCCGTAAAAGGAACACGCTTCATCTGAAAACAGGATGAGGAAAGCATTTTGAGATCCCTCTGATCTCCTCCAGGATCTGCACATTTTATTTACTACTGTTTATTTACTCTGCCAGCAATCTGCAGTGCCGTCTGCCCCTACAATACTGGATTTATAAACCCTGCTCTTCCTCCACAGGGCTGAGGCTCCATGTGGGATTTTCAGAGGTGTGGTGGAGATTATTTACCAAACCCAAAGGTGAAGCAGACAGATGGGTAACGGCACTGCAGGTGTCTCTTTCTCTTTGGACTTGGGGTGCTTTCCTTCCCCAAATCCAGAGGGAGAGGAGAGATGGATCAGGATACCCCAAAATCACACAGGGACATGGAAAAATGACACCCCCACAGTGACAGGGGAAGATTTTATTAAGTTAAAAGTTGAAGGGCGCAGCAGAGCAGCAGCAGCTGCCATCTTTGGGGTGTTGGCTCCGGCAGATGCAGTAGCAGCCTCACAGCTCCTCTTCCCTGGAAAGGAGAAAGCCCATGGCTCTGGGCCCCTGCCAGTTCAGGTTGTTGAAGGAGCCAAAGGACAGTCATGGAGAGAGATAGCTTGATCATGCAGACTCTTGCCAAGGTCTCCTATTTCAAAAGTCCCAGGCAAGCAAGTCCATGCCAGACTGCCCCAGCAGCTCCCTCCTATGGCTTATATGTCTTCTCCACAGGTCCCTGGGAGTGGCATGGGAAGGGGGAGTGTGGTCCTCACCATACATGCCAGGGGGTGCATAGAGATATTTGGAAAAGAGGGAATAGGTGCCAAAAGTGGTTGTGTGGTTGGGAGCAACAGGGCTGGGGCAGGAGGGAAAAAACAGATTCTCCTGCAGGTTAGAAAATGTTGATGTAGTAAAAAGTTTTCCCCCTCCTCTTCCCCTTCTTCCCAAGGGGGAAAAAAATCCTCTATAAAATATAATTTTCACATATAAAATCCTGAAGAAGGTGCATGTAAGGAGCCAGTCCAAACAACGTGCTCAGGTATGCAGACAAAAGGGTTCATCAAAAAAGCTTTGGGAGGGCAGTGAGGAAGCTGGGGGGTGGGCGAAATTCCTCACCAAGCCGATATCAGATGGGGTTCAACCTCCTCCTCCCTGCAAGTGAGGAGCGGAGCAAATACAAAACAAGAACAGATAAACAAACGAAGAGCAGACCTAGAGAGAGACAAAACCAGAAACAGTTTAGAAAGATTCCACCAAACACTGTCCCTTCTGCTCCTCCAGGAGATGGCTGTCTTGGTGTCCTGCTAGAAACCCACTCGTCTCAGTGCTCACCAGCAAGCGCTGATGGAGTGGGATGACCCCAGTCTGGATATCCCACAGGATCCAAGCAAAAAAGCAGAAGTACTCTGGACAGCAGGGCACCCTTGTTGCTGTCACCCTGCTTCCCTCCCCAGCTGTGGCAGGAATGTTTGCAGGCAAAAGTGGGAGGTGGGCTGGGTCTAGGCAGGGCTGTTTTGATGCAGACACAAAAACTTCTGTGCTGCGATAGGGAAACCACTTCAAAGGCGAACACAGCAGAAACATCACCTTTGTAGGAAGTGCATAACCAGTACCCCCAGGCTGGTCACCCAAAACAGGGGGTGAAGGCCAGCGGTGCTTGGTGCTGGCTGGTGGAGTATCAAGAGCAGCATGGTGAGAAAGGGGCTGGGGACCTTGGAAGAACAACAGGAACAACAGGAGGGCCAGGGGTGCAGGACGAGAGAATGCAAGAAGCAGAGAGGGAAGAGTTTAAGGCTAAAGTTTCAGCACTAAAGGAGGAGGAACTGGGACCTTCCATCCCTGTCACAGGGGGGCAGCCACTCTCAGCCACCTGCACACAGAGGGAATGTCACAGCATCCCTGATGCTCACCATTACTTGCCAACACTGTTGCACAGTGACTCCTTCTCCTGCAGAGCTGCCATGGCCAGGCGCAGGTGCTCCTTCAGCTGCTCAATCTCTCGCTCTGAGCGCACCTTAATGTGATTCAGCTCTGCATAGACATCTTGGTATTTCCCTGAGGCAAATCTCTTATCCTGCCAGAGGAGGGAGAGGGGGGTCAGCAAGTTTTAGGGCTGTTACTAGGGAGGGGGGCAATAAGGCAAGCCCAGCAGAAGGGCCAGCAGGTGAGAAGGGGAGAGCCAGACCCCAGTTTGAAGCCTGTATCAATCCTGACCACAAAGAAAGAAGAGAGCAGAGGTAGAGACTCCCAAACCCTGACCCAGGGAGGAAGGCAGTAGGGCTCTAGAACATCAGCTTGAGGAGGCAAAGTGAACTCTACCATGGCTCATGTGTGTTTGGGCCAGCTGTATGGGAAAAATAAACTTCAGGGGAGATGGAGGCCACTGAAAGGGCTGGTACCAGCTGGTTATATGGCAAAAATTATAAATGAGAAAGTCATAAAGTCCTAAAGCATCAATGAATCTCAAAGCCTCTTTCAGGTTCTACTTTGACAGCAGTCTTGGAAAATCCTTCTGAAGGAGCTGCTGGCAGCAGAGGAAGCAGCACATCCAACAGCAGTGCCCATGGAAAGGGCAAAGGGACAGATAGGGGAAGAAAAGGTGCCTGGGGAAACAGAGTGCTGAACAGGCTTTATCCAGGTTTGCCACCTGGGAAAGGCAGACTCACTGCTTATATGTACATATACAGATCCTATGAGGAGAGGCTGAGGGAGCTGGGGCTGTTCAGCCTGGAGAAGAGGAGGCTCAGAGGAGACCTCATCACTCTCTACAACTCCCTGAAAGGAGGGTGTAGCCAGGTGGGGGTTGGTCTCTTTTCCCAGGCAACCCTCAGCAAGACAAGAGGGCACAGTCTCAAGTTGTGCCAGGGGAGGTTTAGGTTGGACGTTAGAAAGAATTTCTTTACTGAGAGGGTGATCAAGCATTGGACTGGGCTGCCCAGGGAAGTGGTGGATTCTCCGTCCCTGGAGATATTTAAAAAGAGACTGGATGTGGCACTCAGTGCCATGGTCTGGTAACTGCAGCAGTAGTGGATCAAGGGTTGGACTTGATGATCTCTGAGGTCCCTTCCAACCCAGCCAATTCTATGATTCTATGATTCTATATACCTGGGGACCCAGCAGCAAAGTCTGTGACATTTCCCTCCTTATAAGGCACCCCTTTCCCTTCTTACAAGGTGCTGTGGCTGCTGTGTGCTTGGGAGCGAGCAGCAATGAGGAGCACAGGTGGCAAGAGTTTTGCCCTGAGCATCCCATCAAACCCAGCAGCACCTTGCTAACACGCAGTCCTGGTGCTCCCCTCCCTCCCTCCCGAGAAACACCAACCTTTTGCACCATCTGCAGCTCCTCCCGGAGGCACTGCACTTCTTTTTTTAGGTACTGGAGCTCGTTCTCCTTCACCCGCAGCAGCATCTGGGCCGGGAAGGGAGAGAGGAACCAGAGGTGACTCAAGAGCCACCGCGGGCGCGCTCCGCGCAAGCGCGGCGGGGGCAAAGGAAGGAAGGGCCAGGAGGGCCGGGGCAGGAAGCGGTGCGATTGCCCCGGGAGAGCGGTGGAGGGGAAGCTTGCGTACCTCCTTCCTGCATTAGCCCACTGCTCCATCCGGCACCCCCCCTCCCACCTTCTACAAGCCCAAAAAAGTGCTGCGAGGAGGAGCTCCCCGTCGCAGAGCGGTGCTGGAGGCAGCGGGGCAGCCCAGGGGCACTGCCGTACCTCCAGCTCGCAGGAGCTCCGCTCGTTGCTGTGTGCTGAGCGGTCCCCAGAGCTCCGGGATGAAATAAAGCTCCGCAGCTTCCCGATCTCATCCGAGAGGCGGGTCTGCAGCTCCTGTGGGAGAACGTGAAAGATGTTAGGGTAGCCGCGGCACTGGCCTCTCTGCTGTCCTGACCTCTCCATCTTCCTCTACCCCTCTGCTCCTGCCCTGGTGAAGACCTCACTCGGAATACTGTGTCCAGCTCTGGAGCCCCCAACACAAGGAGGATGTGGACCTGTTAGAGAGTATCCAGAGGAGGCCCACGAAAATGATTGGAAGGCTGAAGCACCTCTCTTATGAAGACAGGCTGAGGGAGTTGGGGTTGTTCAGCCTGGAGAAAGCACCAGGGGGACCTAATAGTGGCCTTCCAATACTGTAAGAAAGCTGGGGAGCGACTTTTTACAAGGGCTTGCAGTGAGAGGACAAGGGGTAATTGTTTTAAACTGTAAGAGGGGAGATTTAGGTTAGAGAGCAGGAGGAAATTCTTTAGTTTGAGGGTGGTGAAGCACTGGAACAGGTTTTCCAGGGAAGTAGTGGAAGCTCTGTCCCTGGAAGCGTTCAAGGCCAGATTGGATGGGCCTCTGACCAACCTGATCTAGAGGAAAGTGTCCCTGCCCATGCAGTGGGGTTGGAACTGGATGATCTTTAAGGTCCCTTCCAACTCTTACCATTCTATGATTCATGCCAGCCCTGTCCCTGCTTAGAGACCTCCTTGTAACCCCCTGCTTATACACAATGTTGGCACCTACAACCAGCAGTGAAGAATACACTCACTGAATTTAACAGCACAGTTAGGACAGGCCATCCACAGCCTCTCTTTTTTTTTTTTTTTTTTTTTTTTTTTCCTTTTATGATGATAAAATCTCAGAAGCAAAGAAATATGAACAAATAGGGAAGTTTTATCAGAAGGGCTGTGCCGTACGAGGGAGGAATGTGCTCTGTGCTCTCTGCTGGCAGGAAAGGCCTCTCTCTTGCCTGGTTTTTCCGGAGGAGCTCCTTCCCCTCCTGCTGACAGTGTAGCAGTGTCTGCTCCCGCTCCTCTGCCTTCTGGGTGAGCTCCCCAATTTCCAGGCACTTTTGGGAGTACTGTTCAGAAAGCACCTGCAGCTCCCGCTTCAGGGAATCGATGTCCAACCTGTCAAAGAGTCATCAGCTCATTGCTGCCCCACAGTTCTCACTGGACCTTGGCCACCAGCATCATTTCCCCCCCTGCCACGGGCAGCCTCTGCCCACATCAGTCCTTGGCACAAAATAATGTCTCATGTGGACAAAGTCTTCAGTTCCCAGTCTCCCACATATAAGCGTGGTGCTCTAGGAACTTCAAGCCATGCAGGAGAAGTGGAGGAGCTATCCATAAAGAAGAGAAAGGGAAGAAGATACAGGAAAAAGAGAGATGCTACAGAGAAAATAGCCAAGCAGGGAATAAACTTCCCTGCCCTACAGCTCCAGCAGCCCTGGCAGGCACTGCTGGGCACCCACTACTCCTGGGGAGGGAGCAGGGGGGACAGCTGGGAGCTACAGCTCCAGATGGGGTGTGATGAGAGTGGCATAGGGCAGCGGCATCAAGCAAGGGGAGTGGGAGAGATGTTTTCTTACTGGTGCTGCTTCTGGACGGCATCAGGGATTGAGCTGCACTGCTGGAAGCTTCGTGACCTGCCCAGCTCTTTATTCATCTCCTCCCGGTGGGCTTTCTTCATTGCCTCGATGGCTGCAGAGGGGAACAACAAGAGATGAGATATCAGGCTGTGCCAGCTCCAGCACATCTGGGAAAAACTACTCCACAAAACTAGCCAAGCTCTTGCTTTCTGCCCTCAGGATATCCCCCACCTTTTCCATGACCCAGAATCATCCTGATGTGCCAGGTGTTGCCAAGGAGACTAACATAGGGCAGCGTGGGAGGTCCCCGCCACCTCTGCCAGTCCTGCCTGCTGACAAGAAGATGCTAAGCATCAGCTTCACAGCAGGAGGGTCAGCAAGGTGTCTCCAGATGACCGATTTCTTGCAAGAGACATTTGGGAGAGGTGGGAGGGACCCACCAGAGGGACAGCATGCCTTGGTGTCCACTCCTACCTGCTGCTGTTGCTGCAGCCTCCTCTGCCAGGAGCCGGTCCTTCTCCTGCCGCAGCCGCTCCAGCTCCCGTTGGTGGTGCCTCTGGAGCTCCTCCATCACTTGTTGGTGGGATGACTCCATCTCAGCCAGGCTTCGCTCACAGGCCTCCTGCCATGCCAGGGAAAGGAAGGGTCAGGGACTCATAGGTCCCAGGCATGCAGGGACTCCAGCCATGACAGGCATCTGACTGGGCTGATGTTTAGCTTTACAAACCTCACCCGAGTCCAGAGCCATTCTGAGAGAAGCAAGACCACTTGAGAAGGAAAAGAGCCTCCTGGAAAAGCGAGGTGACACTTCTATCACAGAACACAACCATTTGAGAGAGCCACACATCTTGCAAGCTCTGCATGCTTTGTGGAGCAAGAAGTGTTCATCTTGGCCTTCTTAATACTGAAGCAGCAAGACAGGAATATTTCTCTTGTGCAAAGAGCTGGGACCAGAGAGCTCAGCACCTATGCCCAGACCCCTCCACCAGGCTGCACTGCTTGGCTGGAGATCAACAGTGGGAACCACATCTTGCTATCTGCCTTTTAAATGAAGTAGCTTGCCCGGGAATAAATGAAAACTGAGCCTCTTCTCCTGAAAAGTGACACCCTGCACGTCCTGTGGCAGGACAGAAGCTGCCAAAGAGCCCCCCCCCAGAGCCTGATGGTCAGGGATTCTCCTCACACAGCTTGCCCTCCTTTCTGACGGCTCAGAGTCCAAGGGGATGGTTCTTTCAAAATCAAACACTGTAGTCAAGTGATGTTACAGCAAAGCAAGCTCTTCCCACCGCAGAGCTATGCCTCTGCTCCCCCCACAGACCCTGGCAACACCACCCCAGGTCACTTGGAAAAGACTTACTACCACCAAATTGTGCCAGAGTATTATTTTAAAAAGCCAAGGCCTCTAAGATGTCAGCAAAGAGCTAAGAAGCCATTGCACCCCCTAACAGCCCCTTGCTGTCCCATTCCTTCCCCTGGTACAAAGGCAAGGGTTGATACAAAGGAAGCTGCAACATACTGTGGGAATACAAGTCCTTGCTAGCTACTCCTCCCGGCTGAGACAGGGAAGCTGGAAAGCTTCACAGATCAGTCAAAGGAGAGGAAAGGGTGCAGGATCAATTTAGTATCCTGCCCATGGGCTGGCTGTGAACCTTGGCAGACAGGGAGAACAAGCCCTTTGGGAAAAGGCCAAGTTTGGCCTCAGATGTGAAATGCTGCCTTTTGATCTAAGCTAATAGGGATATTAGGTGCCATTCCTCTCCACTCCTTTTGCTTTTTTTGACCATAAAGAGGCCTGTGAACTTTAAGTATTAAATTGAGTTGACAGAATGACTGGTAAGTGGCTGGGCTGGGCACCATGGGACTTGTGGGTTTCTTTATCTGAGCTAGGTACAGCCAACCTACTGTGCAATAGGCTTGGTCAGCCCCAACTTCCTTCCCCCTTGGTGTCTTTCAAGACACAGGGCACATCCTGAAATCCCCACAGCACAGTGGAACGGCAGCCTCCCCCCAGGAAATCCCTGTGGGATGTGACCCAGCTTGCTTTGGACAAGTCCATGGAGGGGGAAAACAAATAAACAAAGAGAAGCCAGAGGCTGAAGCATAAGCAAACTCTGAAACTCTGCCTTGAGGGCTTTCTCACATGCTGTCCCAGCAAATGAACGGGCTGTGCTGTCAAAGTGACCTTCCGGGCTCTGGCAGGGACAGGAGCTCCGCAGGGCCTGACAGACTGCTTTTAACAGGGGATTAGGGAGCCTCTGTTAATAAGAACCACATGTGGCAAGTTGCAAACTAATAGGGAATGTGTAGGTGGCTCGACAGAAAGCTGCTGACCCACTCCTGAGCTGGGGCATGGCTCACCCTCCCAGTTCAGTCCAGCATCGCACCCACACAAGAAGCAGGGCACAGATCCTGCACCCCTACCCTAACCCTCCTCCTCCTCCCTGTTTATACTCTGGTCCCTTTAAGGCCAGGCAACACACACCAGGCTTTACATAATTCACATTGATTACAAGTGGGCCCAGTTAGGGTCACCATGGCAACCCAATGATTAGCTATACCTTCTCAGTAATGAGCTGAGTCCCACCCAGCATTTGCCAGTTTGAGATTGGGAGCGATCCCAGGGTCCCGTGTCCAGCACCCTGCTCACCTGCGAGATGTATCCCCGGGGCACGTGTCCATCTCCCTGGGATTTTGTCACTTCCTGAAGGCTCTCATTTTGGGCCCGGCAGGACTCCAGCTGTGCCCTCAGTGACTGAACCTGTGCCAGGGAAGGATGAGGGATGCTCAGCCAGGGATGAAAAAGTGCTGCAGCACTACCAGTGCACCACATCTGGACTCTGGGCTGACTGACTCTAGGGATGGGGATGACCATGCATGACCTATGGAGAGGTCTGCTTCTCACAGGAATAGCAGCCTGCCAAGCCTGTTAAGTGCTAGAAAGGAGGGGAGGAGATGTCCCAGCTTCCATAGGTGGACCCTTGCTGGAGGAAACCAGTGCTGCATGTATAGCTGGGATGGACAAGCACACAGCTCCTTTCAAAGGCTGACAGGTGAAGCACTGCCAGAGAAGAGAGGCTTTGGACGTACTCCCAGAAACAAAGGTCCCTGCAAGCAGTGCCACCAACTAACTTAACCTAGACCAAAACATGGCCTGTAGAACCTCTGCAGGCACGTGAGAGCAGGTCTCTGCCTCATTTAAACCGGGTGCAAAAGCTCCCATACACCTGAGAGGTGGAAAACGGAGCCAGAAGGAAAGAACATCTCCCTGCACCTCTGCCTTGCTCTTCTGCAGAGCCTCCTGCTGCCAAGGACCACAACAAGGCCCACCAGAATCCCAGTTTCAGAGAGGAAGGATGCCCTTACCTCCTTTTTCAGCGCCTCATTGGTGTCTCCCTGGCCCCCTTTGCTCTGGTTCAGCAACGTTGTCAAGGGCACTCGACGTGAGTCCTTCAAAGGCAGGCGTTCCAGCTCCAGCCACTTCTTCTCTATCTCCTCATTCAGCCGAATCCGCTGGTCCTCAGAAAGTGGGGGAGTGGGGAGGTCCTGCTCCCTCACCTTGCGGGAAAAGTCTCCCGTTGTGCCATCGCTGTTTGGGACCCTGCCATCGGGGGTCTCAAACCATTTCCGCCTCTCCTCCGAACGGACGGCCAGATCCCGCTCCAGTTCCTCATGCTTGGGAGTTCGGTCAGAGATCTTCAAGCTCCCTTTTGTCCTCTGCAGGGACCCCTGATTCCCAGGGTCTTGAGGCAAGGGAGACAGCTCCACATAGTCAAAGGCATGGCGCTGCCCATCTGCCTTCCAGGAACTGCCCTTTGAGTTCCCCTCGGAGCCCGACCGCTGCTGCTCCTCTGTCCGGAGTGAGCCCTTCTGGGGGACACAGTTACGGATGGAGTTCTCCTTATTGCAGTCTGAGAGCCTGAAACCAGAGCAGCAGCCAGTGAAGGAGAGGCACTGCCCAAGGTTCAGCCCAGCTTTACAAAACCCCACCCTGAGTGCAGAGCTGGGCCTGTAGCATCCCATCCCTCAGGGAAACAGGTTCCTCCACAGGGCGGGGGAGGATTTACCCCACTTCCAAAAACTTTGGTGAAGAAACAAAGCTAAACCAATGTGGCAAGACAAAAAAGCAGGTGCAAGAGCAGGAACCATCAGGCTCTCAGCCCCTGACAGTGGCTGGTGTATTCAAGCCATGTTCAGAGGAGAAGGGCAGGGCTGATTTGAGAGCAGATGGATTTCCAGAGGGGCCTTCCTGCTCCCTGCTTGCCATGGGAGAGGGGCATCAAGAGGGAGAAGAGGAGAAGTGGCAGAGGGCAGCTCTTACTTGGTGATGTCTGGAGCACTGACTGGGCGCACATTCTTCCTCAGAGCCTCGATCCAGTTGCGCCGAATGCCCGAGGTCATCGCCGACAGGGTGAAGACAGCATCCTTCGTCTGCAACATGGAAGCAACAGAGGCCTCATCAGAGGTGCTCCCACTCACTCCCTGAAAACCCCAAGGGTACTCACTCATATGGGTGGAGTGTCAGTATGGGCTCTGGGAGCCCAGTGGAGGTGTGGGAGTGGACACGTAACTCTTTGCAGGGAAGCCCACTACACTGCCCTTCCATGAGACCGTCTCCAAGCAAAAGTGAAAGAAACTTTGCTGGTGTGTTTACCCAAACATGAGCTGGTGCAATCCAGCCATTCAGGTGCTGGGAGCTGGCACGGGTGCTGGAGTACAACAGCAGGCCACCCAGGCTGTGAATTGGGCTTTGCACACCCACAGAAGTATCATTATTTGTGCTGCCTCAGCAGCCACCTCCTGCTGCTACAGCAAGTAGCCAAGGACAGGACAGTATTGCAGCTGGATCCAGGGCACACATTGTTTGTTGCTCTTAGCACAATCACACAGGGTACACACAGATCTGCAGTGTTCACTACTCACTCCCTGCAGCTCTAGAGAAGCTGCCTTAGTCAATGAGGCAAGTAAATACTCCTGGCATTTAGCTTGGCTCTTGGGTTGCCTCCAGAATGGCCTCCAGCCAGCCCTGAAAATCCTTGTCCTCCTCTTTTCTTTGCAGACATGTAGCACTCGTGTCCTTGAGCACTGCCATCCACGTGCCACCAACCAGCCTTGCCAGGCTACCGTCCTGGCAAAAGGCTTGCACGGCTTGCCCCTTGCTGTGAGGAAGGAGCATGCATTCCCACCCTTGGTGGAAACCCCTTGGTGCTGCTGCTGTGTGTCAGACACTCACGTGTATCTGGAAGCCATAGTTGCGCTGCACTGCAAACTCCGTCACGTCCGTGCAGGAGCGGAGGTCGATTTCCCCATCGAGGTCATCAGCCTGCAAGCACAGCCACCCACTAGGACACCAGTGCAAACCCAGATTTGAACCAGGTCCCATCACCTGCCGGAACCCTAACCAAAGTGCAGGCCACTTCTTCCTTCACCCCACAGCACTGTGGGTGCCAGTTTCAGCTCCCTGGCACAGCCTCTTTTAGCCAGCAGCGAGGATGGGGAGCGTCAGAGATGCCGAACCACAGGACCAGCCCTACTCCTCACCTCCCACCCCTGACAGCACCCCCAGGCGTCACCCACCCACCCACCTTCAGACACTGAACAAAGAGCAGCTCGCCACCTCCAGTGCCCTTCAGGAGGAGAGGATGCTGCCACTTCTCCTGTGCCATTGGCCACACCAGGGCTGTGCTCTCCTACCCCCCTGGCCGGGAAGGAAGAGAAGGCTGGAGAAAGGCTGTCCCTGCTTACCTCCTCTGCGTTCGAGTCCCGGTAATACTTCAGGCTCGAGTCAGTCAGCACAAACCAGTGTTTCTTCCACTGGAGGCAGATCAGGCAGGGGGAGGGAAGGGTAAAGAGAGGAGGGAAAGGGATAGGCAGTTACCAGGGGAAGCATAGGAACAGGGAGGGACGCTCTGCACCGTGACCTCTTGGCTTTTTCTTCCCCTTAACTCCACATCCCTGCAAGCTCCTCCTCATGCCCCTTGGCTGGGAGAGGGGAACCGGGTGAACCTCCATGCCTGCACACAGAGTGAAGCACCTCCACCAAAGGCCTCTCCCAGTGAGACTGACCTCAGTCAGGGTGGGGAAGGAAATCAGCTGCTCACCAGGGGAGATCTCTAGCAGCAGGGCTGGGGAAAGAGGCAGACCCCCACCTCAGGCTTACCTCTCCTGACTCATCCAGGATAGACATCCATCCCTTCTTGAAATTGAGGAGATCTGGCTGGAGAGAATAAAACAGGACAGAGGGTTACTGTCAGAGAGACCCACAAAAGAGCTTGTCATGCCAGAGGGTGGAAGGCGAGTCTCCAGTGGCAGCATGCAGTCATTCCTGCAAGAGGAAGCAGGAGATAAGGAAAGAGGGGATTTTTTGTGGTTTTTTTTTTTTTTAAAAAAAAAGGAAAATATGGAGCAGGGAGGTTTCCACAACGTGCCTCCCTTCATAGAGGGAGAGGAAGGGACAAGGGGAGCAGGCAGAAGGGAGTGCTCCACCACTACTGATGGGACTTTCCTTAGAGAAAGTCACAAAAAACAGGACATGTCATCTTGAAGCCCTAGCAATCTGTGCTCCTGCATCCCTTTGGTAACTTCACCACTGATCTTTTATTAAGACATGAGTAATCCTCTACTAAACAGCCCCCTCTGCACACATACATAACCTGTGGAAACACATTGCCTTTAAATGATGTGCCCCAGGGTAGGGATGAAAGCAGTCACAATCAGAACTTGACCCTCTCCAAGACTTGACCCTCTCCAAGATCCAACCCTCTCTGAGATGCCTGGGACTCCTCTCTTACCCACCTCTCCCTGTTCCCTCCTGCTGCAGAACCTGCCCTCTGCCCGGCCTCAACCACAGTTACCAAAGAGGAGGATGAGCTGAGTTCTAGCCATATCAGCCCGTGCTAGAAAGAAGTTTCCCTCCAACTCCCCACTTCCTCCTAACCTCATACCACCAGTGCAGCATCCCAACCAGTTTATCTCCTTCCCAAGGTGGAGTGCCAGAGAGCTGACTCAGGGGATCTGCTCTCCCTCGCTTTGCCCTCAAGCAGGCTCAAGCTGGTCCCTCCTCCCTGTGCTACTGGCTCTGGATAAGTTGCACCACAAAATAATTCAGAGCAATGCCTCTTCTCCCTAAGAAGCCAGAGTCTGCTGCTCTGCCCCTACTTCTGCAGCTGAACCAGGTGGGAATAGTGTTGGAGATGTGATGGTGCCTGAGCTGGACCTCTGAGTGCCCCAGGGTACCAGACCTGCCAGCCCTGAGGAAGCCACCAGCAGTCCCCACACACCACAACTGCCACCTCAGACCAAGCTGGTCAGAAGGGATGGCTCTGTATGCTGATGCCCACACTGCACCCCCAAATGACCTGGGCAGCTGGCCCTGCCTGTCTAGCAGTCCCAGTTCCCTGGCCACTCAGCTGGGCCAAGCCTTCCCTTGCTTTCATCTTGCCAAGCTGCAGCTCTTGGGTTACACCCAAGGTTATGGAGTAGCGAGAGCCCAGTGTGTTCTGGCCCACCCCACTGCTCCAGCAATTGGTTTGAGAAGGCCCGCCAAGGGGAGGGTCACTGGCTGCTACAGCTCCAGGCCTGGCCAGAAGTGTCCGACTGTGGCCCCAAACCATCTGGGAAGGGAGGGAAAACAGAGAGAAAGGGCACGAGGGGCTCCCATGCCTCACCTCCCACTGAGGTGACGGGTGTTGATGGCAGCTGGGAGATGAGAGGGATGCACGCATCCCCACGTCTATGAACCTGGATGTCCCACCAGCCTGAAAAAGCGCCTCAAAAATAAATTTCTTCCCCATGGCAGCAGCTCCACCCTTTTTCCCGTTATCCCTTCCAATCCAGTGACTTCAGCTCCGGCTCCGAACTGGGAGCGGCAGGAGGGAAGGAAAGGAGGCGAAACGTCAAGGCGCAACCTCCCCCATTCCCGGGACACACGTGTGCTCAGCAGAAGAGAGCTGGGCAGGCTCCACAGAGGCTGGAAAACAATATAGGGAGAGAGGGAGCGAATGGACTCCTGGATGGGTCTGTTGTATGGATCAGCTGGGTCTTGTCTTACTAAGGATTTAAAATCCCAAAGCATTAGGTGACAAAATAATGAACACTGCTGTACACTGGATGTACACTGTTGGGAAAACTGGCACAAAGTCCTGCCAGAACCGCTGTCCCTGAAGCAGTGATGTGGCCAGAAAATCCCCCCTGAAGGGCTTCTCCCAAGCTGGCAAATTGCACAGGGCTCCTGTTTTCCCTGCCAGCCCCAGACCTTGAGCTACAGCTCTAGAACTGGCTTTGAACTATTCTTGTCATAGCAAGGCTGGCACCATAGGACGAGACATCAAACTCCACCAACTGCTTAGAGCCACTTTTCCCCCCCCTCCTAACCACAAAATCCAGCTTCCTCATCTGACATAAAGAGCTTGGGATACCAGCAGAGAAGAGACAGGGATTCAAACCAAACCCCCCATCCAGAGGAAACAGCCCTGCAGTGGCTAAAGGAAACATTCAGGAAAGCCGAACTGCTGGGAGAGATCCGGGTGCCGGAGATGCAAGGATGCAGCAGGATGCACACCCGGCAAAATGTGTGTGGAGAGACTTTGGCTTGGGATGGGGCAAAAGCAGCAATTTTGCCTGTTTGCATCCACACCCACCAGTTACATGTTCAGCTAGAGGCACTAGAGAGGGTCCCAAGCAGCCAGGTGATGTCTGGAAAGACTGGCTTACAACAGCAGGTTAAGGAGAGGCAGCTGCCTGCTCTGGCTGAAGAAGGGCTACAGGGGAGGTGATAACAGCTTTCAAGTATCTGAAGAATGTAAACACCAAAGAAGGAAAGGCAATGGGGTGGGAGCAAAGGAATGGTTCCTGGGTGGTACAGAGGCGCCAGGATGGAGAAGAGACTGTGGCAGGCTGAGAATGCTCAGTGTCCAAGCAGAGGGACAGGACAGTCAGGTATGCTCTGTCCATCCCTGTGCCTCCTACTCTCCCTGCTTCCAACAGCTCCCCAGAACTGAAGGTCCTTTCACCTCCGTGAGATGGGCTCTCGGCCTCCCGGAAAGCAGAATGTTTCCTCTCCTCCAAAAAGGGAACCCGCTCCACAAGGCGCGGGCCCCAGGCCAAAACACAAAGCCAAACCGCTCCAGCTCAGTTGGGTGGAAGCAAAACCACTCCCAGGCTGGAGCATACATGCAGCTCCCGAATCTATATTGTATTGCAGAAGCAAGTGGGTGGCAAGCTCTCCCTTTCCCACTATCCCCATGCTGGTAGGGACAGCCTGGGCTGCCACCTCCACTATCCCACTCTGCTCCACAGCTTTCCTCTCAGGGCTGGCAGACCTCGGTGCTGAGAAAGGCTTGGCCCCAGGGGCGGGATGCTCCCTGCCCCAAAACCGCATCTGGTTCCCGCAGGGAGCAGGAGCTCCCCACGCCTAGGGGGGGATTCAGATTTCGCATCCGATTGCGGTCACCGGTGCGGTGAGCTCGGCAGGCTCCAGCCCGGCCCACACTTTTAGGCACGGCCTTACCGATGCCTACACAGGTGGGGTGGTGCCCACCGCGATCGAAGATGCGATGCCAACCAAGTGACCCAACCGAGCGGCCCCAGAGAGCCCGGGAGGGAAACCCGGTGGTGATGGGGACGGGAGACAAGAAGGCACCGAGTCACAGCCTTGAGGACCAGCGGGGAGCGGCGGTGGCCAGGGTGGGCAGGGAGCAAAGGGATCCCGGTTAGGAAGGGCTGACAGCTGGGGACCCTTCACCCTTTCCCAGCTCCGGGCTGCTCCGCGGGGTCCGGCCGGGGACCTTCCTAAGGGACAACATCCCCACTCCCCGACCGTCACCCTAAACCCCATACCCCGGTCCCGACTCACCGTCATGGCGGGGGCACTGCGGCCGGCGGCGGGGCCGGGGTCGCGGCGGGGCCGTTCGCTGGCAGCCAGGGCGGCGGGACGGCTTCAGCGGCCGGGCGGCTTCCGCGGCCCCACCATGCCCGCTCCGCCGTCCCTCCCTCCCTCCCTCCCTCCCCCCCACCCCACACCCCCCACCCCACACCCTTTTTTTTTTTAATTAAAAAAAAAAGAAAGAAAAAAAAAAAAAAAAAGAAAGAAAAAGAGGGGGGAGGGGATAAAAAAAAACCCAAAAAAAGAAAACCGACCCCAAAAAACTTTTCTTTCCTCCCCCCCTAAACTTCCTGGGAGGGCCCGGGAAGGCCAATGGCAGCCACCGCCACCGCCCCGACCGCCCGCAGCCAATGGAGCCGGCGGGGCGGGCGAGGCCGCCGGGGAGCACGGAAAAGGGGGGGGGGGGGGGGGGAAAGAGAGGGTAGGCAGCCCCGGGGTGAGGGGCGGCGGGACGGGGCGGAACGGGGGTGATAGTCGGGCTGAGTCTTGTCCCCCTCCCTCCTCGCTGCCCCGGGCAAAGTTGAAGCTCAGGGAGGGACGGGCTGAGCCGCTGCTGTCCCAGGAAGGGACCGCCGAGAGCCCAGTCCTTCTCCAGGCAGGGTTTTCTTTCAGGCAGGGATTTTCAGCAGTTCATGTGTCTGCACACAACGGGGTCCTCACCTTCGTTCTTGATCCTCGCTTTTATCTCCCCAGGGAAGCTGTGGCTAGCCTCTCCCTGGAAGTGCTCAAGGCCATGGGGGCTTGGATTAACCTGCTCTAATGAAAGGTGTCCTTGCGCACGGCAGAAGGGTTGGAACTAGATGGATCTTTAAGGTCCCTTACAACCCAAACCAGTCCACAATTCTATGATTCCTTATCCCCCCCAAATGAACATCTAAAGTGGCAATTTGACATCTTGGCAGAGGTAGTAGCAGGTCCAGAGAGGGGTGTCTGGTGCCCCTAGAAAGCCAATTGGCACTAGGAAGGACAATTTGCTAGAGGGTCCCAAAGGAAAAGGGGCAGGACGCTGCACATAACAATATGCCAAAGATCTGCTGAACAATTACAATGAAATAACGCTTCTCACCACAGGGGCCTGGCCAAGAGCTCAGTGCTAAAGAAACCGGGAAAAGAGGAGGTGAAGTTGCCTCTGTTGTGCAGGAGGAGCTCAGGGCTTTGGGCTCCTCTCTGGCCTAGGGCAGGGAAGGGATGGCACCCGTTTCAAGTTTCACAGGCCTTTGGAGCCTCCTGCCCAGCTGCAGTTTGCCCTTACATAAAGCTCAAAGCCAGGCCCTAGCAGGTGACAACCTGGCCAAGATAACTGGCGCACATGGAAGGGGACAGGGGCAGGGACTCGGGTGCAGCTGCCAGCTACGCAGACTCTCAGGACATTTTCTGCAGCCCTCCAAAGCCTCTCTTGTGCCATTTCTGTTTTCCCAGAAATGCCAACACAATTGACCATATCTTCTTTCATGCCACTAAATCCTGCTTCATCCCCATAAAACCCTCGGTGCCATCATAGTGCTGTGCAATAATAAAGGGAAGGAAAGTAGCTATGCTGACATTTTAGTCCCACGTCTACTGCTTGCCTCTCTCTGGCTTTAAAAAAAAAAAAGGCCCAGCTCTTCAGATTCCCTACTTGAGAAATGGGAAAAGGACTAAAGGAAAAAGGGGTGCTAGTGAGTCTGGTGTGCCCAAGAGGTCGCAGGAAGGCAACACCATGCTGAGCCTGCTCAGTCAAATGCTGGAGACCCAGGTGGAGCATGCAGTGGCCTCCAGGGAAGGGTGCCAGCACTGCCTCACCACTCCCATGGCCTGGCCCCTACCTTGTTGTGCTTCTCACTGGCATTTGAACGTGGCTGCTGGCTTCCCGAGGAGCTGGCACTGCTTTGTGGTGGGAAGGTGCTTCCACCCGGCTGAGGCTGCAGGAGGAGAAAGCAGGAGTTGAAGTCATGTGGGTTTAGTCCTTGCCTATGTTTTCCAGATCTGAGCACCTGCCTCTGGGCACACAGCATGGGAAGCATCCTCCCTCCTCCCAGTGTCAGGCAGGCAGCATGGCTCCCCTGGAAAAGCAGAGGATCCAGGGGAGGCTGGGTGCACAGAATTGCAAGTCAGGGGACCCACCCACTCAGTGCTTGCCAGTTTTACACCTGGCAGGGTCCCCATCACCTCTAGCTTCTGCCCTACTCACATGGTAAATGAGAAGCCTCTTGTTCTTCCAGCTGGTTTCCAATGGCTTCTCTGGGTTGTTTGTGTCTCGACTGTGCTCAGGACCCTTCCAGTCATGCTCCAGCAGCTGTGCTGGACTCTCAGGCCTTTTCCAGCTGTCATCTGGTCGTACCCCTATGTCTAGACATTTAGTGGAGCTTTTATAGTCCCTTTCCACATGGCGCATCAAGTCTGCATGGCACTCAGCCTTCTCTTGGTGCTTCCAGTCCTTCTCCCGTGTCTGCACTCGGTGAGCATCTCCCCGATTCTTCCAGCCCTGCTCCAGCGGTCGTGTTGGGCTTGTGGGGCGCAGGGGCTTACCTCGACCTTTACAGTCATTGCTGGCACCCTTCCCAGGATGGGAATGTGGCAGCTTTTCCCGGAGGCTCTGCCAGCTGCTCTCAGATGGCTTCCCAGGCTTCCCATGCAGTGCCTCCCCTGGCTTCACCCGTTGCCTTTCCGCCCCCCGTGCCGTGCTGGGAGGGGAAATCTTTTGGCTTCTCCACGTGCTCTCTGTGTGTCTCCCGGGACTGAGGGACCGTGGTGGTGCCCCAACCCGGCTCAGCCTGCTGTTATCCAAGCCCCTTCCAAAGCTTGTGGGGTACAGGGAGTCCCCACGGTTCTTCCTCTCTGGGGCTTGCCCTGTACTCCTGGCCTGCCAGGTGCCTCGGCCCTTCTCCATGTTCTGGGGGCGGCCAGGCTCTCCTCGGCTCCTCAAGATTTTGTCTGAGCACCAGGGAGGACTCACGGGCTCCCCTGCCTTCCTCTCCGACCGACGGGTTGGGCTTGCAGAGCGTGGGCTCGGGCTCCGGCTCCCTCTCTCCAGCATCCATCCGGGGCTGGCAGGGCGCAGGGGGTCCCCCCGGTTCCTGCTGGCCTTCTCAGGGACCCGACCCGGGCTAGGGGAACGCAGGGGCTTCTTGGGGTCTCTGCTGCGCTGCTCGAGCTGCCAAGAGAGCCGCTGACCCTAGGGACATGAGGGAGAGGGAGCAGACAGTCCTCTTAAAAAAAAAATAATGCAGGAATATGTCGGGATTAGGTGTGGGAGACAGTTTGGTGAAATAACACACTAGACACTAACTGCATCCCCATGCACAAAGACAGCCTGTACTGAAGAGAACCATTTTGCACCTAGAAGGTGAAGGGGTTGCTGCCATTTCAGACCCAAGAGTCCTAGTCCACAGACTGGGAATATAGGGAAGGAGGAGCAGAGGAATGAAAGAGAGACGCGTATGGCAGAAATGGATGAAAATGTGGTAGGCAAAAGCAACCCAACTTGGAGAGCTGAGATGAGGTCCCACCACACAGACAAACCTCACCTCCCTGGGCCGGCTGGGGCTGGACTGTCTCTGAACTGGGCGGCCTTTTCTGGGTGGCACTGGGGTCTTTCCATCAAGCCGGTCCACACGGCCCTCCTCCAGGGCCTGGAAGGCCTCCAGGGTCTCTGATTTCCTGAGGACACACAGAGTTTGTTTGGCTGCTGTCAGGCTCAGATCAGAGACAGAGCCCCTGCAGACCCTGCTCCCCCTAAGCCTTGACCCTTAAGACCTCTGCTTGCCCCAGACACTTTGTTTGTCATACCATGTCCCTATCCCCATCACTTCAACCACTCCAGCTTTCATGTTCTGCTGCCTCACCTATGTCTTCTTCACACTATTCGTTAAGTTTTCCTCCATTTGGTCCTTCACATCCCACCACCCTTCCCAGGATACTTCCCAGGTCCTCATTAAGTCCCATCATGCCCTGTGCCACTGATGCTTGGAGCCACTCATGCTTCTACAGCCAAGTCCAAATCAGCATTGGGTACTTCTCAGCATCCCCAGTCCTTTCCTGAGTGGCTGCTACAGGGGACCCTGAAACTCTGGAGAGCCACTGATGCTGGAAGTGGCCATCACCTCTTTCCTTCCCCCATTCCCTGGCTTTCCCTGTTCCACAGCACATCCTGCAGCCTTCAGGAGGTGGCTGTGAGAATGAGGAGGGTGGGCTGCTCCCTCTGCTTCCACAGGGACAGCTTCACTCCACATTTCCGACAGCCTCAGCTGCCCGTGTTCCAAAAAGGGTGAGCTCCCCATGTTGGGAGGCGCTGAGCCTAAACCCAAACCTTGCTTTAAGAGAAATTTAAGCACAGCTGAAATTTGCCACCTAGCATTGTTTCTCTCCTTGAGGCATGGCAATTCGGGGGAGGGGGGGCCCTCCCAACAAGCACATTGGGGGTGATCCTCCACCTCTGACCACTTCCAGAGATATAGAATCATGGAATGTTTTGTTTAGGTTAGAAGAAACCTCCAAGATCATCCAGTCCAACCTTTGACCAACACCATAAGCTAACTATTACGCCATGTCCTTAAGCACCAGGTCCAAGCGCCTTTTAAATACCTCCAGGGATAGTGACTCCACCACTGCCCTGGGCAGGACATTCCAATGCCTGACAACCATCTCAGTGAAAAAATGTTTCCTAACATCCAGCCTAAACCTCCCCTGGCACAGCTGGCATCCATTTCCTCTGGTCTTATCACAGTTCACTAAGGAGAAGAGGCTGTTTCCCTCCTCACTCCAACCTCCCTTGAGGTGGTTGAAGAGAGCTCTAAGGTCTCCTCTCAGCCTCATCTTCTCCAGACTAAACACCCCCAGCTCCCTCAGCCACTCCTCACAGGACTTGTGCTCCAGGCCCTTAATGAGCTTTGTTGCCCTTCTCTGGACACGCTCCAGCACTTCTCTGTCCCTCTTATACATGAGGTGCCCAGAACTGAACACAGCACTCAGGATGCAGCCTCACCAGTACATGTTGCTCCTCACCTGCGCTCAGAGCCAAATATCTTCTCCACCTCCACCCGGCCAGGGCTGAGCGTGCGGGAGCCAGAGCGGTCAACAGCATCCCTCTGGCCAAGGCGTTTGGGCTTGGGCAGGTCTGCCAGCACCGTGTACTCTTGCCTCTCCAGCCCGTGCCGTCCCTCCACACCTCCGCCGCTGTGGTGCCTGCGGGGCTCCCGGAACTGGGAGCTGGGGAAGTGCCCGCTACCTCCCAACAAGCTGCTGCGGGACAGCGAGGAGCCGGCAACGGTTCGTGGTGGGGTGGATGCCCGAGGAGGGTCAGATTTCCGCCGGTCCAGGGAGAAATAGCCACTCTCTATGCGGTGCTTGGGCCAGGTCTCCTCAGGCTTCTGGCTGGAGGGACGGTGTTCTGGGACGGGGAGAAGGCCATTACTGGGGGAAGCGCGAACAACGCGGGATGCCACCACGTCCACAGCAAAGCAGGTCTTCGGAGGAGAGCTAGAAACAGTCCACGAGGGCAGAGATAAAACCCAGACTCCCTCCAGGTGGGTGGAAGTGCTGGGACATAGTGCTGCGAGCTCAGGGCACACCAAACCATGCAGATAGAGAGCACCCAGGAGACCACGGCTCACGGCCAGCACAGAGATGACATCTCTGGGCCTCATCCCTTTACATGGTGCTCATGAAGGTGTTGTATGCCTCCCAGGACCAGAATTGGTTAAAGGGATGCTAAATCTAAATTGAAATCTGCCATGAACTTCAGAGCCCTCGGGTGGAAAGCAAACCAGAATGAGGATCTCACACAGGAGCAAGCCAAGTGTACCTGCTTTTAGTGGGCAGATTTCTTTCCTAAAGTCCTGGGCCTCAGTTCTCACCCAGGATCCAGAGGGAATGAGCTGAGCCCACCTGGGTCTGTCTGCCTGCGGGACTCGTGGTTGCACCTCCTCCCTGCGGCCCGTGTAGCTCATCATGTCCCATTTGCCCAATCCCAAATTGTTGTCCCACAACCGCGTCATTTCCCCGTCCTGGGAGACAAGATAGGGCAAAACTCTGCAATGGGGATTGGTAGATTTTGTGGGCTGGAAGGAGGTAAAAACATATATGAAAAGCCCATTCAGCCTAAAACTGCTGGTAACAAGGAACCAGGAGAGGAGCTGAGTGAGCATAA
Organism: Heliangelus exortis; assembly: GCF_036169615.1. NCBI lineage: Eukaryota > Metazoa > Chordata > Aves > Apodiformes > Trochilidae > Heliangelus > Heliangelus exortis. Next base: position 145,272,595 of record NC_092422.1, on the reverse strand, counting down.
GATGACCCCAGCCCAACAATAATGGGCATGGCAAGAAACAACATAGAAAAGTCAGCATAAGGGAATCAGAAGAGTGAATCTGGTGCTCTTTTTAGGGAGATTGCCTCCTCTGTGGGGTCTCAGCTGACCCCCCCCTTGCATCTTAGGGCCTTCTAGATGTGCCCAGCAGAAGAGGTATTGAAGGGCCGAGGGGCCTGGGGAGACCAAAATAACCCAAACCGTGAGAGATCCCCATCTCACCCTGGCAAGCGAGGAGTTGGCTTCGGCACAAGCGCTGGGGTCGGTGCCAGATTCTCTGTCCTCACCCTCAGCTCCGGGGCTGAGTGGGGGATATCCCCTGCTCTCATGCCAGCTGTGGGGCAGGGAGAGAGGACAGCTGGTGGTAAGCACATCCTGCAGAGCTCAGGGGTGGGTGACGGTGTTGGCAGCCCATGCCACTCCAGCTCTCTCTTCACTAAGGCTGGCAGAGCCCATTCTGGGACCACCAGCCTTGCTCTATAGGCAGTGAGAAGCCAGGAGACTCTTCTGGTGGCTTCCTGACCTCTAATTGCATTGCCAAGAGCTGCTTGGTTAGAGAGCATGGTGTGGGGGTTGCTCAGCCCTTTTTCCCAGACACTGCAGAGCATGAAGGAGATGGCATCTAATTTCCCCTAGCTCAGCTTCCCACTCCCCCTCCTCCATTCTTCCCACCGAGGGAGCTTGTAGGAGCAGTGAGACTCCTGGCTGGTACTCACCACTCTGTCTCCTCCGCCGGGCCCACGCACAAGTATACTTCACACTGGGGGGCTAAAATGTGGAGGGCATCCCAGGGCCCGTCTGGGTCTGCATCACTGCTGGCATCACACCCTGGAACTTCCACAGCACGCTCCTGCGAGGATGACAGGGATGAAATGGTGCTGTCAACACGTTGAGGAGAAAGGCTGTCCTTTGGAAGCAACTGCTTCTTCTACCTCCTCTGAGGGCAGCCAGAGTTCTTGATGATTTTTCTTAGCTCACCGTTGAGATTTTTCTCCTATTTCAGGAGGCCAGAAAGACCCAACATGCTCCTGTTTGATGCTGAGTGATGCAGGCATCCCAGAGACAGCATGTATGGATGAAGGCTCAGGGAAACTGCTCCCCCTGTGTCAGTGCTGATGCTGCTGGCAGCCGCTCTCCCTCATCACCCAGATAAGCCGGGGAAAGACAACGAAGCCAAGATGGAGGGTGAGCTTTGCAGAGAAGGCTGTAGCCCCAGACCCAGCCCCTGCCTCTCTTCGTCAGTGCTTGCAGGTGTCTCAGCATCCTCCCCAGCCCCATTACCTGCAGGGCTTATGAGCAGGGGGGGAGGAGGCTCTGGGAAGCTGGCTGTCTCTGCTGCTTTCCCTCCAGCATTTCGCCTCCGCCAGGATTCACTCAGAGGCGACAGCTCTGAGCAGATCGTGAGCAAAGGGCTGAGGTAACCTTAGAGGGCCCAGGGCCATTGGGAGAGGGCAAGAAAGAGAGAGGGAGACTCATTACTATTTCATCGTCCCAGGCCAGTCGCTCCTGGAGGACAGTGAACAACACGAAACCCTCTGTGAACATGAAACCGGCTGTCGCCCGGTCAGAGGCAGCCAAGTGGCTTGTACCTGTGCTGACAAAATGTGTTAGATCGAGGTATCCAGAGCCCAAAGCCCTGAGAGATTCATACCACTCCTGCCTTCCTCTCTGCGAGCAGCTCACTGCAGCTGGCCCAGAGACAGAACTTAGCACCAGCCCTATTCTGACAGTCAGGGGCCACAGGGACATCCACCAGGACCATATTTTAGGTGAGGCAGGTTGTAAATGCCAGCAGACATCAAATAGATATTAATCCAGGGTGGGTCCCTGTTCTGCCATTCCCCACTTCCCTCCTTGTGGCTTTGCACGTGACACCCAGTTCTACCTTCCAGGATCTGATGAGCCCCTCATACCTGGTGTCCAGCCCTGGTGGTTCCCAGCTCAGGTTTGTGCATGGTTAAATGATGGATTCCCATGCCTGGAAAGACTCTCTCACCATGCACCTTTCCCCCAAAAGACATCTATAAAGCCCAGGTGAGTCTTTGTCTTAGGAATTTCCATCTCTACAAAGGCACAGGGAGTCCCAACATAGAACAAAGAGGCCCTTAATCAAGTATCCATAGCCTTCAGGTGAGGTTGAGAAGCTCACCTGGATAGCATCCTGGTGATCCCCTGTGGCTTGGAAACAGTCCTGGCACAGGCTCTTTGCAAATATGTTGGCTTCAAAGTTCATGCAGGGCAGGTCATCTACTGAACCAGACATTGTCCATAGCACAGCTGAAGATCTTTGGCTGCTGGGCTGCTGGCAGAGGGCAGCCAGGAGGAAGAGGAGGAAGGCAGAGCAGCAGAAAACCAGAGTTTTTGGTTCCCCAGCTTCAGGCTCCTGTGGAAGGAGGAATGTTATTCCCAGACTGAAGTTTGCTGCTCTCAGCTGGCAATACTGGAATTGGAGGGCATCCAGGTGCAAGGTGATCACGGTCCACATAATTATAGATAATAAAAGTGTAGGCTCTGGCTGGGACATCTTTTGGAAAGGGGCACTGCGCTGCACCCTCAGATGACTGCTGAACCCCTCCCCCAACTTGTAAGCCTGTGCAAACAGAGGACAAGATGCTCATGTCCTGCTACTTTGTTTGATGAAAATTTTCCTCCTTCAAGCTCTTTTAAAAGGCACAAAAAGGAAATCTTCTTGACTATGTTGCTTATAAAGGGAGAGCCAAAAAGAGTTTAAGAAATTTGGAAGCCCACTGAGATTCTTCCTGAACTTTTTGATCCCACTGAAATTTCTGAGACCTGTAGGACGACTGTCTACAAAACTGTGAAGAACAACAAGCCTTGCCAGCACAACAGCTGGGCTGCACACTTCTGTCTGGCTTCTCACAAAGATCCTGCCCACCATCAACTCCCGCAGAGTTTGAGACCAAGTCATTGGATTTGAGCATGTAATCTGTGCTGTGAGGGCTCTGCTTTATTTGTCCAGAGGCACAAACAGGACAGGAAATCAGTGTGGGATGACTCCAGCATCCCCGATATGAACATGGACACTACAGTCAGAGCAGCTGATCGAGACTATGACTCCATCCCAAAACACCCAGGGCCAACTGTAAATGCCCAAACCAAGCTGTAATTTTTGTTTTGTTAATGCACTCATTTGCAATACAGCAAGTTGCACTAGTGTCCACCTTGCAGCCCCCCTCCTTGCACTGAGGCATAGTTTCTTGGTGCATTCACACCAAACACCAGATAGGAACCTAAGCACTCGCCTGCCAGGGATGCAGGACGGAGAACCCCAACATCGCTGCCCACCTCACCCTACTGCTGCCCACAGCACCCCACTGCCTGATGGGGAAATCATTGCTCTCTACATCCCATGGGGCGCTTGGGGGTCTACAGCCGGGATAACGCTGTGCTCCCCGGAGCCTCTAGCATACATGCAGCCAACCATTCCCAGTGCTTCCAGTACCTCCCAGTACCCCCAGTACCTCAGCTTCCCTATGGCTCCCGGCACGTCGCCGCCCGCCGAGCGCCCCCCTCAATGAAGCTCGCCGTGGGAACGGCGGGGGGCGAGGTCCCGCCCCCTCCCCTCTCATTGGCTACCACGGAGGGACTGATTTGAATACCGACCTCTGAGTGGCTGGCGGAGGCGCGAGGCCGCGGCTCCCGCGGGTGCGGGCACCCACGTGTCGGTGTCAGCGGGAGGGCGATCGACCCGCCCGGGCCTGGGGAGGGGGCAGCGGCTCATCCCCACCTCCTTGCTCCCTCGTCCCTCGGCCTGTGATTCGCCCTTCCTCCCTGGGACCACCTCATCCGCCCCAGGGTTCCTCTGCAGGCATCTCCCAAGTTAACTTGAACCCTAAACACGTGCCAAAGCACTGGTACCAGCTGCAAGAACCGAAACAGCCAGACCGTGTTCCCAGCACCCCTCCTACGGGAGGTCATCCCTACCCACGCCACTCCGGACAGGTTTATCTCACCTGCCAAGCACAAACCCTGCCTGAGCCTCGATGTGCCAAGGGAAACGTGCTGAACATCTGTCTGCCATTGCTCCTGCTACAATTCCATTTCCCTCTCTTCCCGCGCCTAGCAATGAGCACAAAAAAAAAAAAAAAAAAAAAAAGGTTGAATTTCACTTTCTGTTTACCCATGGAAAACAGTCTGCAGCTCTTCAAACCTTCCTTTCCCAGCCAGCCCGTTATTCAGCTTTGTTAGCCCCTGGAAGTTCTTGTAAGGCCCCCACAAGAACTTCTTCTCCCCAGTTCATTTCTGGAATGAATACAGTTCTGGAAGGAGCAGTGGGACTTCTTCATATGGTACTTAAGAGCAACAAATGACCAACACCAGTGACCATACCAGCTCACACACACGCTGCCGCCGTGCCTGCTCTGCATCACGCTCCTTTTTTCCCCCATCCCTCTGACCTTTTTGGCTCCCGGTCTGTTTTAGCTCCTTCATAATCCCAATTACATTTCTGTGTCTGTGTGTGCAGAATTCCCATCTAGCCAGCAAAAGCCATCATGCATGGAAACCCCGGCGTGGCAGCTCATGTCAAAAGCCTTTTGCAATCTCTCTGTGTGAGCCCTCGGGTGCAAGCATGAGCAATGTGGAGGTGCCCGAGGTGGCCTGGCTGCAGAGCCAAGTGTGGAAAAAATGTGCACAGGTACATGGGGAGAGGGAGCACACAGGGAGCTTGCTGGCCTCTCCTTTTCCTTGCTGGAGCAGTGGCTGCATTTAGGAGGTTGATTTTTGCAGGTACCTTATATTCGGAAGCAGGTTCCCCCCCAGACGGCTGGAACTTGTTTGTGAGCAGCTGGGGGAAGGGAAACAAGAAAAGTGATCAAATCCATCTTGAAAACAAAAAGCAGCAGCAAACAAGACAAACTTTAAGCCACAGCCTGGCATGAACTGTGATGTGTCTGGCAAACACTTAACTCACTGACTTGTCCGTGGGAGATTGTGTCTTTGATCCAATATATGCTGGGGGGTGGCAGCCTGTGTGTAACAGCAAGCAAGGGCTGAGGCAGTAACTTAAAAATAAAACTTTAATCAATCAAATGGAGAAATCAATAGCGCAGCGAACGATCCAAATTGTTAACTCTGTATAGGATTTAATGGTCCTGTTCTCAGTTTCTCCACATCATGACTCTTTTTTTAATGTGAAAACACAACTTCCAGCAGGAACTGGGAGTCTTCAGAGCATGGCAGAGGCTGTTGGAAATTTCAGCTGACACTTGAGAAAGGCTTGGAAGTTATTAGGGTCAGGGAAACAAACTAAAAGAGATTATTCTAAATCACCTGGCTGTAAAATAACAAACACTGAAGTGCTGCTAAAGGTCACTCTTAACATCCCAGCAGGATTATAAAGAGGTCACGCAGCACTCTCCCCACCACCATGCTGGGCTGCTACAGGATGTGGAAGGCAACTCAACCCACAGCTTGCATGCCACACTTAAGCAGATTTCACCAACACACGTTTCCTTAACAGCAGCCATTCCAGCTGCAGAGCAGGCTCCCAGGGTGGGGGCAAGTGGAATGTGTCTTCTGTCTATGGTCACTCTGCAAGGCACCATGTCCCAGAGAGAAGGAAAAGCTGCTGTGCAACCCTGACCAAGGATATCACACACTGTCCTCCAGCTTCAAGACACGGTCCCCTTGGCTTGGTGCACCAGTAGAAACAGATTTTTCCTTTCCTTCCCTCCTACATCTGCCTCATGCCCAACCACCACAGAACAGCTCTAGAACATGTAACTCCCAAACCAGCACAAGAAACACTTTGTGCTCTGCCCATGGCACCACCTGGACACTTCGAATGCCTCATACTTTTGGCCTTGCTCCCAAGTTGCTCTGAAACATCCAGCAGCCCAAGGTGAGACAAGAAGATGGGTAAGGTCATGCATTAAACCCTATGAGCTTTCTGGAGTGCCCTTTAAGGCACCCAGCTATTTGGAGTGAGGAAACCACACTGTTTCTATGATGTGACCAGGGTTATTCAAGAACTAGTGCCTGAGAATGCTGAGCCTCAGCCCAGGACAGGATTCAGAGTCCAAGCACACAAGCCATCAGTAGCACATGCGGTAACACTAATAATTTCCTTGCCATTTATCTTCATTGGAGTGAGGTGCAAAGAGGACCCCACCCCTCACCATGAGAATGTGTGCCACACAGCCCCCTCTGGAGGAACATGCTCTAGCAAAAATTGTGTAGCTGCCTCTAGTGCTTGAGATCAGAACCCTTTCCCCAACACACTCTGAAGAAATTCTGTGTGTTTGTGTACGCATGCTCCAAGAAATTATGAGATACATCAGGCTGGTGCCATTAGTTTTGGTGGCTGGCTGGTGGCCACCAACATTGCTCTGATGTTCCTCCATGAAGCCTCGGGCACGGGTTTACTCTTCTCCCTCTCATTTCTGGCATGAGGAATCCATAAACTCACCCATTGCTGGGTTGCCAATTTCCTGGTGTGGGTTTTGGCCACACAGGCCTTTTCTCCCTTTGTCATTTCCTCACCAGAACACATGCAGCAAGGGAGGGCCTGGCTGCCAGAAGCTGAACAGCCACCATTTCCTATACACACTGGAGGACAGAGTCCACCACACTGCCCAGGCTCGCTTTCCTCCCCAGAAGACTGGTTTCCAATTTTGCCACCAGCATTCCTCAGCCATGCAACACTTTTTATCCCTCCACCACCACTAAAGGTATCCATGCTAAAAACCATACAGCGAGGTCCCAAGAAGAAAGGCAATTAAATGTCGATGACTGCAGCAGCCCTGAGGTAAAGGGCAGTCTCTGCCACACCCATCCCAGAGAGGGCCACACACATACAGCAAGGGCATTAGGGCATTTCATACTCCTCTGAGCTATCAAAATTAAGATCGGCACATTCAGCAGACAATGGAATGAGCCATTCCTGCTCTGGCTGGTTCTGTGTTGCCACAGAAATAGCTCCTAGCTATTCCCTTTCCTAAGCACCAACAGATTTCAATATCCTTTAAGCAACAGGAATCATCTCGCCTCTTCCCAGCTGGTACTGGTGTTAGCACTGTTGCTCTTATATTTCAAGTAAGTCAAACAATTTTTTCTTCTCTTTAACAAAATGACTTCATACAGATTTATTCACAAAGTTACCAAATTTCACCTGGCACAGGTACCAAACAAGAAGTACCCCTGCACTCAGGTGTGGCACTGGAGAAGGAACACGAGACAATACGACACCGTGTCTCCATGGAAAAAGGATTTACTGTGCAGCAGAAATGCCAGGGCACTGATGCAGAGCTCTTCATAGTTGCATAAACTGCCCTGGCAATGAGCCTGCTGCACTCAGCCCCAGATCCTATTCCTTTGATAAAGCCAAGTATCCCTTCAGGATGGGGAGGCCCAAGGACAGATGGCAAACAGAGAACCTGACCCCCAGCAGAAGTTCTTAGAGAATCCCTGGCACCCGGACACTTCACTGGAGATCACTGCATAAAAAAATGGGAAGAGCATCTGATGATCCTGACTGGCACTCAGGAGGTGAGGAAAAGGCTGAGTTGGGCTCACTGCTGGTCAGAAAGCCAAGTAAACAAGGCCCCTCCCCACAACGAAGGGCTCCAGAAAAGAGCAGCAGGCCAGATGTGGAGTGCTGTCCCAGCCACTGGTCTGAGCGCTGACTGCTCCATTAATCTTGGTCACGGCCCATTTTGCCTGTGAGCCTCCGTCGCTGAGTCTTAGTGGTTCGGCCCGTGCTGGATTTATGGATTTTCTTGCGTGGGCCCTGCCCACGTTGTGGTCGCTTTCCTTTCGTCCTTTTCTTGCTGTGCATGTGCAGCGTGGCAGTAAGAGAAGATATCCTGTGCAGGGCAGGAAGAGATAAATATTTGGGACCAAACTCTACAGGAGCAAGACGATACAACAACAAGAGCAGGAGAACCCTGTGTGGGTCTGCAGGAATGGAATGCCAGCCACAGAAAGCCCCAGGGGAACTTCACTGTGCTGGACATCAACCTGACAGGGCAGGAAACCTGCAGGTACATGTGCAGTAACAACCAAAATTAATTTCCTGAGCAGTAGGCTATCCAGCTACCACAGAGCCAAGTAATTCCCTGCATCTTGAAAGCAGCTGTAAATCCTGAATACTGAAAAATGTGGAGTGACAAAGCTGAAGGCTTCAGCGTCTTTTGAATTTCATCCTAGAGAAACTCTGCACCTCTGCAATATCTGCCTAAAATAAGGACTTGCCAAACAGTGCGGGACAAAACCTGCCCTGCATCTTCCTCCTCCTGCTGCTGTCACTGGGGATCAGTGCGACAAGAATGGAGTGTCCAGGAGAGGACTGTGTTCTGCCAGTGCCCTCTGCTGGCTCCTGCCCACCAGCGCCCAGACAGCACAGGACCCCCTCCCTGCCACCCCGCGGCTGATGAGGGAACTCAAGATCCTCTTGATCAGCTTGCACAGCCTAGCAGCAGAGCTGAATGAATTTGTACATACTTTTCAGACAGGAAAGGGTTTCTGGACTTCTTGGGCATTGCTCTTGCAGGCTTGTTCACCACCTCTTCCGCTTTCTCTTCTTCTGATCCATCATTATTTCCCTTAAAAATGGAGCAAAAGAGAAAAAAAAAATCCCTATAGACACATTAAAACAGTCTTGTTTCTGATGCCTTCTTGGTTTCACTCTGTTTTATGAACCAACTAATCATGGGTGAAGTCTGTTTTAATTCTTCACATCCCTCGCTGTCCAAATCTCAAAGTTTCTTATTGCAGCCCCTCAGAAGGGGAAAATCAGTATGAAGTCCTACAGTAATCCACCACAAGGTGAAAAAATTTGAGCATGATCTTAACAGTCATGCAACTGAAGTCTAAAGTATGAATTAAAGGCTTCAGTTTTTTTCTTTAAATCACCAGTAAAACTCTTTTAGGTGGCTTTTCAGATTAGAAGATGACTTTACAAATGTAAAAAGTTAACTGCCAAACACTGACACTTTGCCAAACAGCTCAAACCAACCACAAGTAATGAAGATCAAAATGATCAAAAATGGAATAGTGCCTGAAGACCTCTATGGCATCTTAGTTATGTTTTGAGAATAAAAGCAACCATAACCAGAACCGAGTGGTTTCTTTCTCTGTGATCCAAGTGTAGGATCATAGAGAGAGAAATCCCTCTTCATGCTAATAGTAATTTTTCCTGGACCTCTGAAATCTTGCTGCTTGTGTTGTATTGGTTTTAAAAAGACTTTATTTACCCCATCCAGCCCTGTGACACCTCTCACACAAGGTCAGCTGGGACTAGCAAATTTCCAGGGAGGTGTGGAATGAACTGTTCGTGTAGGATATTTTTTTTCCTATTAAGAGGCCCAACATAAGTTGTGGAGCAGTGTGAAGTTTTGAGTTTCCCTTTTCACCCCTGCTCGCAACCAGCTCCAAGTTTTTGGGCATATTCAGGAAGTACCAGGCCCACCTTGCCAGCCCCAAGAAAGTTTACCATTGATACAATCAGAGAAGCAACAAGAGGCTTTACCCCAGGAGTGGTCAGACCCAGCTGGCGTGCTCCTGAGAGGTCCAAGTCACTGATGGTGGTCACTGTTACAATGTGGTTTGGGTGGTCGATGTTCACAGACTCTGTCCGTGATGTCACCAAGTGCTCCAGTTCATCAGCCTCATCTGGGGAGACAAGACACTACAAAATGCCCAACTTTTCACCAGATACATTAGCTTGTTCCTGCACAAGCCATACTGAGGGGAAGGACCCAGTCTCTGCACGCAGGGTTGAAGGGTAGAGGGACCTGACCACCACAAATGAAGGCAAACTCCTTCTCCCAGCAGATGGGACGTGGTAACACCTTGGAGATGCCCCCTTGCCTGTTCCTTTCTGTACAACCCACCTGACATCTTGTCCCACCAGGGCCAGAGGGCAGCAGGGGTCACCACTCAGATCACTGCCCAGCTTCCCAGTGGGACACAGAATCACAGAACGTTAGGAGCTGGAAAGGACCTCTAGAGATCATCTAGTCCATCCCCCTGACAAAGCAGGATCACCTAGGGCAGGCCACAAAGGAACACATCTAGGTGGGTTTTGAAGGTCTACAGAGAAGGAGACTCTACAGCCTCTCTGGGCAGCCTGCTCCAGTGCTCTGTCACCCTTACAGTAAAGAAGTTTCTCCTCATGTTGAAGTGTTCTGGATTATACCCATTATTACTTCTTCTGTTAATAGGCACCACCAAAAAGAGACTGACCCCTTCCACTTGATGCCCACCCCTCAGATATTTATAGACATTAATAAGATCTCTTCTCAGCCTTCTTTTCTCAAGGCTAAACAGCCCCAGTTCTCTCATTCTTTCTTCACAGGAGAAATGCTCAAGTCCCTTCATCATCCTCATAGCTCTCTGCCTGGACTCTCTCCAGGGGATTCCCATCTCTCTTGAACTGGGAAGCCCAAAACAGTGCTCCAGGTGTGGTCTCACCAGGGCAGAGCAGAGGGGGAAGAGAACCTCCCTCAACCTGCTGGACACACTTTTCTTAATGCACCCAGGATACCATTGGCCCTCTTGGCCACAAAGGCACATTGCTGCCCCATGGAGAACTTATTGTCCATTAGGACTCCAAGGTCTTTCTCCATAGAGCCGCTTTCCAACAGGATGATCCCTAATCTGTACTGGTACCTGGTGCTATTCCTCCCCAGATAGAGAACTCAATACTTGTCCGTATTGAACTTCATGAGGTTCACCTTTGCCCAGAGCTCTCCAGCCTCTCTAGATCTCGTCGGATAGCAGCACAGCCTCCTGGCATGTCAGCCATCCCTCCCAGTTTCATATCACCAGCGAACTTGAGGACACGAGAGTAGTGAGGAGCTGATGTTTTGGGACAGTATGTCAGCCTCCCTGCGCCATTCCCCTATCATTCAGCCCAGGGTATCAGACCATAGACGCCCACCCCCATCCCCGACCTTCCTCCCCCCCGGCAGCCGCCCCGGTCCAGCACGTACCGAGCGCCTCTTCCCTCTCGCTCAGCATCTTCAGGTACTCCTGGTGCCGCTGCGGGATGCAAACATGTCACTGACACCCGGCCCCGACCCGGAATGGCCCCATCCCCCTGCGAGCGGGGCAGGGGAAGCCCGAAGTCTCCTCCTGCCCCGCTCCTAGGCCGCCATGGCGGGGAGGAGGGGGGGATGGAAGGGGGTGTCCCGTCTCCCCAAGAGAGGGCTGAGGGATGTACATGGGGGTACCTCCTCCTTCATCTTCCTCTGCTCCTCCTTCAGCTTCCGCTTGATCTCCTCTAACGCCACCTTCCTCCGCTCCACCTTCCGCTTGTGGAAGCCGGTCAGGTACTCCCTGCCGCCGACAACACAGAAATCTCTGCTTTTTAGCAAGCCCCCTCACCGGGGGATGCCGCTTCTTCCCCGCCCGCCCCTGAGCCCGTCCTCTCTCACCTCCGCTTCTCCTCGTCGAAAGTCACCACCAGCCGCCCCTCACGGCCCCCCAGACCCTTCTTCTTTTTTTTGCGGCCCATGGCGGTACCGCGGTACCACGCTGCTGCCGCTGCCCGCCCCTTCCGCCGCCGCACAGCCCTGAGGGACGGCCCCTGCCCCGCTCGCCATTTTAAGCCGCTGTTGGGCTGGGGGCGGGGTGGCCCCGTGGTGTAAGGGGGGATCCACGCACCCTGCGTTGGTCGTGGGGTGGGAGAATGGGTACGCTACAGCCACTGTATTGGCTGCAGGGCGACTTGAAGGAGTAGAGTGGGGCCGCCATCAGGACCTCTTGTCCCAGCGGTGCGTGCGACCTGTGCGTTGCCCTTTACCCAGCCTGGTGCACTTCTCCCCCCCACCCTGGGGCCAGGAGAAAGGAGCTGCTGTCATGGGACTTGTAGGTGTGTGCCACTAGCCCTGGCATCCAGCCTGGGGTGGGCAGGGGTGTCCTTCAGGTGTGGGTGCCTCCAGCTCCCACTCCTCTTCATCTCCCATCCTAGGAAATGGTTTTTTGGGTGCTGCCTCATGGCCAGCGGAGCACTTGGTCTCTCACCCTGAGAACTGACCGCTCCTCTAAGGATTTTACAGCTGCATCTCTTATTAATAAAGGTTGTTCCCTCAAATATGTTACACCTCAATTTCTTCGAAAAAAGGTCTGAGAGTTTTTATTTTAAGCTATCATCATTGCTTGCTCTTAGTGGCACCTCTGCAGGGGCAGGTCCCAGTTCTGACACTGAGTCTCCAAGATTTAGGACCTTGTGAGCAGCTGCAGTTTCTGTAGCTAATGGTGGAGAGGAGTATCATCATGAGTAGGTGGGCACATCAGGACTCCCGGGTTCTTGGCTGCTGGCTTGAGTGACTTCAACTCTTAAACCTTTATTGCCCTCCAGTCCTCGCCCTAAAAATGGCTCTAATACTTGTGCAGCGGGCCAGCAAATGAGGTGGAAGCTCCCAAAGCGCTGTGGGGTCGGCCAAAGCCAACCCCCACCTCCAGCCCACAGAGTCCTGACATGGCCTGAGGGCTGCTCATTTAGGACCTCCTCAGCCTTTATCAGCCCTCTCGCTGCTTGCCTCTTTTCCTGGCCTGTCCTTTCACCAGCAGAAATGCGGAAAAACCAGTTCTGTGGTTAATTGCTGCATTTCCCTCCACGCCCATGGGGCAGGTCTCCTCCTTCTCCTCCTCCTCACTCACAGCCTGGGTGCACTTCAGCCTCCAGCCTCTTCATCCCTGTCTTCATTCAGCTGGCTCAAGTGCACCATCAGGTCTCCACACTCTTTCTATTACCCATACAGCTTCTCCTACCTTTGCCTTTTTCCTCTGTCTGCGAGCGCTTTTTGGATCTCTTGTTCTCCCCTGGGGCAACCCAGCAGGTTGGCCCGCAGGTGCAGAAGGTGCAGGCAGCTGCTGCCCTCCTGGCCCTGCCCTGCCCTGCCCAGGGGGACAGCATTTGGACGTGATGGCTGGAGGACAGGAGAGGAGCATGAAGGCTTTGAAGGAGGTGTGGAGAAGAGCAGAAAACTCTTTTTGTGCAGACTGCGGGAAGCCAGGTGAGTCCCCGGGGGCTGCTGGAGGAAGTCGGAAGCAGTGATCTGGGGCCGGCCTCTAGCAGCAGTTTGGTGCTGGTTATTTACCTTGGGCAGAGGGGGAGGAGAGGCATTGCTCTCTCTGGATATTTGCTTCCTCTCCCTGGAGGTGAGTTGGCAAGGGAGGAGGAAGGAGATGCTGCCCCAGCTCTGGTGGCATGAAGGACAGGGATGTGGTAGTGCCAGAAGAGGGGGGCCTCTGTAGGTGCAGTTCTAATCGTGTTGGATCTCAAATACAAATGAAGGTCATGCCCAGTCAGGACCTGACAGGAAAGCTCCCGGTGAAATCCTAACTGCTCCAGAAAAAAGGCATGACTCAGGAAAGCATTGTCTCCTCGGTGACTCAGCTATGAACTGACAACCTGCCATGGGCACCTTGGAGTTTTCTGTTACAGAAGAGCTTGCCCTCTCTAAAGGGTATCCAGTTTGAGTTCCTACAGGTGCTGCTAAAATCTTCCATCCTACTCTTCCCAACAGGAGCATAGGAGCATAGCATGCATCACTCAAGCCAAATTAAGACTAGGCTAATGAGAACCGTTAGAAGAATTTTGAATCCAAGGCCACTATCTACTTCTTGAGCTGTTGAGGGTTTGTGCTGTTGCACTAAACAACTCCTGGAGTCTTCTGCCAGAACTGGTTTCTGTTTCATCTTGGGTGATTCTTTTTGCGTAGTTTGAACTTTATGCATAAAGCAGAGCTTTTCAAGGCTTGGGTCAATACAGATTCAGATGGAGCATTTGGAGCAGGGGGGCTGTCAGACTAATAGCTGTTCTTTTTCCTGCCTGTACCTTGGGTCTTAATTAATCAGCTCAAATGAAATAGTGGTTACTAAACTCTCTGATTCTCCAGACTGTGTTCTCAGTTCAGGTGTATCTTCCAGGAGAATTTACCGCCTCTAGTCATACTCTTTTTTCATACCCTCAGACCCTGACTGGGCATCCTCTACTTTGGGTGTCTTTATATGCCTCAGCTGCTCAGGAATTCACCGCAACATCCCTAGCATCAGCAAAGTAAAATCTCTGAAGATGGATCACTGGGATGATGCTCAGGTGCAGGTGAGATCTTTATCCCTACTAGTATATCAAGTGGGTTTTGTCTAGGCCATACATTAATATGCCCTGGGATAATCAGCCATTTGCAACTTAGTTGGAGATTTTGTCTGGTACATAATCCCTTAGCTACTCATGCTCTGGATATTTAAGCAAGGATAACTCCCCATAATCTACTGGGAAAGGGATGACACCTTTGCCTTATGTGTCTCCCCATGTCCTGTTATTTTATTGCTGACGAAGAGCTCTTGCCAAGGTTCAGAGTCTGTCTCTCCAGATTACTCATTTCCACTCTCCAGCATCACACAGTCTGAATATCTCCTCTTGCTTAAGCAATCTGAGGGAAAAATCTTGGGCAATTCTGTGCTCCAAGAAGTTTCAAGATATGCCTGCAGTTCTCTTGAGAAAAATTGCATTTATGGGAACTTGACTTCTGTCCATTACTCCTCCCTCAATTAATCTTCAGGGGACTGAAACATTTTTCTAGAGATCCAAAGAAAATAATCTATATCTGGCTGCTCTTTGGAGAGGAGCAAAGAGATCTGGAATGTCCTCCCAGATGGCATTGCAGAGCTGTCATTGAACTCGGGCCTTTGGAGATATGGGTCATTACAGCAAATTCACTGAATGTGTGTGCACCCAGCCCCACAGAAGAGACATTTATGGCATTCTTTTGATTCAGGTACAACGAGTGTAACTCCTGAGAGTAGGCAAGACCTTTGAGATCCACCTTTCTGTAGTCAGATTTTGCTGGGCTGTTGCCACGGACAGGAAAGACATTACTCCCTTAAGAGCTCATTGTGCATCTAGCCCTGTAGGGGGTGAAGAAAGCAAGGAGCCCAACATGAGTTTGCAGCAAAGGGAAGGCACTAACTCTCTGTCTAACTCTGCAGTTTCTGGCCAAGCATGGGAATGCTGTGACTAAAGCCACATACGAAGCTCACATCCCTATTTACTATTATCAGCCAACCTACAACGACTGCCAGTAAGTTGCTGCGTGCAGATAAAAAGGGAGGAGGGCAGTTCTGGGTTCCTCTAGTCCATTTCTGACCTACCTATCACCTTTCTCCCCAGAGTGCTGAGAGAACAGTGGATACGGGCCAAATACGAACGCAAAGAGTTCATGGAGCCGGGAAAGCAGCTGCCATATTCTGATGGTAAGAGCAGAGCACAGCATCAAAATATCCTGCCTGTTTCTTTTGCTGGAAACTTTTGAGCACCACGAGTGCTCAGTGTCAGTGTTGCAAATACCCAGCTGGTACTTACCTAGCATCTTTTGGGGGAGTTTAAGTTGTGGGCAGCATAGATTAGCACTGCCACAGGTTGCTCCCAAGCTTGGTATTATCATTTGACACTTTTCAGTCATTTGCTCCCCTGGGTGAGCCAGACCTCTGCAGTAAGGAGTTGCTGTCCTGTTGCATGCCGTCCCTTCCAACCACAGCAGCAGTCTTTGAAATGTCACTGCCAGTGCTGTGACACAAGGTGCAGGAGCACCAGGGCCTGCAGAGACAAGTGGGAAGAGTTCTGGTCCCATATCAGGGTCTGTGCGGGCTAGGACTCTGATGTTCACTTAAGAAATGTCTCTCATGCTATCAGAGACAGTAGTGGGAGGGGTACTTAGAGGTGGGAAGAATCTGGGAATGTCTTTTGGTGACCTTTTATCTGGGTTCCAAATCCAGGAACACTTGACATCTTCAGTTGTACTCAGAGGTGAGACCTCTCCTTCTCAGGTGTTTGGTTTCAGTAGCAGTCCATCACATACTTTATCCCTAAGGTGTGGCTTGAACCACAGGCTGCATGCAGCTCTCTGATTCCTACTGTGCCTGTGGGGGAATGCTTTTAAAGGTGGCTTTTCTGCTCCTAGGGGTGAAGGAAGGCATCCTCTGGAAGCGAGGCCGAGACAATGGGCAGTTCCTACCCCGCAAGTTCCTCTTGTCTGAGAGAGAGGGATGTCTGAAGTATTTCACCAAGCAGGATGTGAGTATGGTCAACTCCCACCTCACTGCATACTCCACCTAGGGCAGTGGGATCATGGAGATGTTTCTATTTCCTACACATGTTTCTGAGGCTGCCTTATTCATCCCATGCCAGGGATGATAAATGAAACATGTAATTTAGGAATGGGGTCCTCTTCCCTACAACCTTCTTTCACTGATGATACAAGGGCTGATCTTTCACTTCACCCCTGTCCATTTGCCTGGCTGTTTAGTCCTTCACCACACCTGGAAACAGCCTCATGCCAGCGTGAGCCAAGTTGGCAAAAAACTGTTGTTTGGTTTGAGGAGAGCTTGAGGACAGTTGCTCTTCTGCTAGTTCATCTCCCTGAAATGGATAGGACAAGTGCTAGTATACTGTTGCAAGGGAGGCAAAGGCTGGAGTAGGGAGAAGCAGGAGTGGAGTCTTTCCTTTTGGTCAGTTAGCCTTTAGACTGTCTCAGCTGTGAAGTCAGATGCACTCCTGGTATCTCACTGCCAGTTCTGCAGTAAGCACAGCTCAAATCTAAACTGGAGAGGCTGGGCCACTTTGTGGGCAGGAGCATGCCACACGGTGAAGAGAGTGTGTGCTGCAACAGGTTTGTTGAGAAGGGACAGTTATTACCTTTTATAACACCCTCTGACCCTTCTTAGCCCACTGAGTCAGCTCAGGCCTCTTTCCCACTAGGATTGCCCATGCATGACCAATGCCATTCTTTTCTCAGGCCAAAGAACCCAAAATCAATGTTAAAATAGATGTCATCAATGCTACGTTCCAGCCAGTGAAGATTGGGAACCCCAATGGCCTGCAGATCACCTATCTCAAAGACAACAAGACCCGGAATATATTTGTCTACCATGAAAGTGGAAAGGTATCTTGTTTGGGGTTAAAATGCTGCAAAGCAATCGAGACAATTTGAGAAGGTGCTGGTATTAAATAGTCCAAAGCGTGGAAAGGACGGGGTGTGTGTCTGCAAGTTGCTGTAGGTAACAGGGTGGGGGTTCTGTTTCTGTTTGTGTCTGTGGGAGAGTTTTGCTGCAGGGAGCCGGGCGGGAGCATTTGCTGAGTCCAATTGTGTGGGAGGATCTGCTGTAGAAGATGTGCAGATGTTCTGCCTGTGCTTGCAGGCAATGAGGCGGCCGTGCTGGCTCTGTGTGTGTGTCTGTGTGTGCGTGAGGGAGATGCTGTAGGGGCTGGGGAAGGAGAGCTGGCTGTGTTTGTGGTTTATATAGTGTTGGGTGCCACTGGATGAATTTAGATGCCTCAGTGTTGCTCAGACTAAGCTTGCTGTCCTGTCCTTTTCCATTCTCAGGAGGTGGTGGACTGGTTCAATGCCATTCGCTCTGTGCAGTTCCATTACCTGAAGGTAGCGTTTCCCATCGCCAGTGATAATGAGGTAAGGCAGCACTGGAGCACAGTGCTGAGACTCCCTCTGATACTTTGTTACGTGTTAAAAGATCCCATTAGTTAGGTCAGCAAGTACAGAATGGGAGACCACAGTATTTAGGCAAGAGGCATTGAAAGAGTGTGTGAAAGAGCTTGTGATGGCCAGGGGACAGCTGCTCTCTGCTGCTTCTGGGAACCCTGGAGACAGAAGTGGCTCCTGGCTAGGCAGTTCTGCAGATATGAATTGAAAAGGTGGCTGAATTTGGGGGAATAGGAGGAAGGGTCAGGTGTGAAAGTGAATAGCAAATAAACATTGCTAAGTAAATGTTACTCCTGATTTTTTTGTCAGATTAAAAATCGGCTGACAAGAAACTTCCTGAAGGAGGGATACATGGAGAAGACTGGTCCCAAGGTGAGCTGCTTTGGGAGAAAAAAAAATCTAATGGTGACCAGAGAGAAACTGACCTTCCCTACTTCAATGTTTTTCTCCTGCTGTTTCCTCGTTACCCCCTGACTCTTTAGACACCCGTGGGAACAGTGTGTGTGCACCAAGGGAGGGGAGAATAAAAGGAAGGGGAAGGACACATGTGAAAGTAGATGAAGCCAGAGTCCCTGCTTTCTCCCAGAACACCAGATCTCTCTGCATGTGTCTGTGTGTGCGTGACCTTACAGGTATTTAGTGTCTAGATTTCTCCTGTCTCAACTCTTGGGTCCTTCACACAAGTCAAAGAGTTGGGGACAGCAGTTGGGACTGAAAAACCCGATTCTGATCCCCACTCTCAGCTCAGAAAGGGCGAGGAGGAGGTTGCTGTTAAGGCAGGGGCTTGATTCAAGTGGTTGGGACGAATTTTGGGTATTCATTTGCACTGCTCACGGCAGAGGGCACTATCCCCTTACCTATTTCACCTCCTCCCTTCACAGCAGAGAGAGGCTTTCAAGAAGCGCTGGTTCACGCTGGATCACCGCAGGCTCATGTACTTCAAGGACCCTTTGGTGAGGAGGAGATCTGACCTCTGGCAACTGCAGGCAACAGTGCTGAGGGCAGGGTCAAGGTGCAGCAGGCTTTGTTCTGCAGTGAGAGGGGCTTGCAGAACCCAGCTGGTCTGAATGGACTCTAGGTCTTCCCCTTTCCATCCCACTTCGTTCATCCCAGGCTTTCTGTGTTTGTTTCACTGCCTGCAGACAATGGGAAGAGGGAGGGCAGCCGTGTAAGTTGGTGGTGGGGAGGACAGTGACATGGTGAGGTCACATGGGGAGACAGGAGCAGCAGTTCCTCTCTCAGGCTTCTTGCAATCTGTGCTCTTAAATTTTCCTATCTGATGCTGTCTTTGATCACAGCTTCCCTGGTCTTCTGAATCCCCTGACCACCTTCAAATCTTTTTGCTGCTACCTCCCTTGTCCTCACTCTCTCCTGCCCGTAGATGCACTGCTGCTATTTCTTGGTTCTTCTGGGATTCCATAAATCCCTGTCTTTCCTTCCTGATGTGCAGGATGCATTTGCTAAGGGTGAGGTGTTTGTGGGCAGCAGAGAGAATGGCTATAGCGTCCAGAAGGGATTGCCTTCAGGGACACAGGGCAACTTCTCGTGGCACTATGGCCTCACTATTGTCACCCCTGACCGGGAATACCTCTTCACCTGTGAGACTGAGACTGACCAGATGGACTGGATTGCAGCCTTCAGTAGTGTCATCAACCAGGCAATGACACCACAGGAATATGCAAGTAAGTGCCTGGATGTTGTTTCCTTCCCCTCCTGCCACTCTGCTTCAGCGTATTGCCCTAATGTACCACCTCTTTCCTTCACTACAGTTGAAGCCTACTTCAAGTTTAAATCCTAGGAAGCTGTGCCAGAGCCTTGCTATGACTCGACTCTACCTGATCCTGTTCGATGGGCTGTCAGGAGAGGAGAGATCAACATCAGAGAAACACAGTGCTCTTTAAGCACCCTTTGAAGCACTTTTTCCCCCCCCCCATAAACAGTCCACTTTGTTCTAGGGGCCAAGTTCAGCTGCTTCTTTTCAAGTGAAAGACTTTTTGAATCTGAATCCTCAGCACTGTTAAATTGCTGTGATCTGACTGGATTCTGGCAGGCCCTGCCTGTTGATCTGGCCTTGAAAACTTGGCACTTGCTATGTTGGGCATGGGACTTAGCATCACACCTGCATGAAACTGCAGACAGCAACATTCCTTATGCAAGAAAACAGCTGCCTGCCTGGAGCTACATCCCATCAGGTTGCAGGGGCTTCTGGACTAGGACTGACAAGAAATGGCTTCTCTGCAGGCAACAGAGGTGTGAAACGTGTACATATGTGATCAGCTAGAGCTGTAGATGAGAAAGGTCACTTAAAAGATGTAATCCAACAGCCAAATGTGAGGCCTGTTTCCTTTTGCCACATGTGGGCTTGAAAGCTTCTTCATACCACATTTGTGTGGAGACCTTCCTCCGATTGCTATAGAGAATGCCAAGAGATCTGCTCAGAACCTGTGTGTGTGTGTGCATACTTGTGTGTATGTGGATGACACTGTGTTTGTGTGCATGGAACAAAAAGTGCTGGGAGGTGGAACACTGTCCTAGGGAATACACTGTGAGGGATATTCATGCCGTTGAAGTTCAGCTGTCTAAATTTCAGTCTTTAGTAAAACTAATGTGGTTGGATCTGGCAAGGAGCAGCCTATGGTGTGTCTGATACAGACTTTGGACTTGCTGTTGATGTGGGGTTGATGTCTGAAGTTAGTAGTACATGGATCTCTGCTCCCTTGTTCTCTGTATGTCAAAGGCCTGATACCTTCATTCTGCCTTGTACAATACATATTGCATGTTACATAGATGGACAATTTTATGCAGTAGTAGGGACTTTGTGTGCTCTTGTCCTCTACTAATAATTAACTCTAACCACTAAATCAACCCATGATTCACATCTTGAAGATCATCTCTTAGAGTTCTTCTGGGAGAGCTGTTTCCCATGCTGGAAGGACCTGCTGGGTTCTGCTGATGGCTGTAGAATCTGATGTGTCTGCAGTTTTACACAGGCAGTGTGACAGCAGGCATCGAGTGTGTTAAGGGGAGCTTAATGGAATTAATGAAGCAAAAATGATTTTAATTAGCTCCTAAAGAAATTAATAAAAATATCCTATTGTAATTTATTTTAATTTCCTTAGTGAGCTGAGCTGCTGACTGCTAAGGCATGAGGTCATTTCTTGAAAAAAACCTGCAGACAATGAGCAAGGAGTCATGGCCATTCACTGCATTTCCTAGGGCATGCGGGCTATGAATATTCCCATCAGAGCCAAGTGGGCAAAGTCATTGTTCCCCACTTGCTTCTCTGGGGGCCAGTCTCAGTGCTGAGACCACCACAACCTGTTGGCAGCATTCTGGGTTGAGAAGCAGCATCACTCATCTTGCTGCCATAGCATGATGGAGCTTTCCACCCAAAAGTATATTTGCACTGCAGGTTGCTGATCTCCCAGTTTGAAACATGACTGATTGATTAACTACAGGCCACTGCAAAGCTTGTGTTCCAAAACAAAGTAATGTGAACGTGGGACAGTCTGTTAACCAAAAAACTCCATCTCAACAACCTTCATACTCAGTTCTCTGGGAAGAAGACTAGGCAGAGTGATCCAGCCATTCCAAAAGCTGATACCAACAGCCCAGGGGGAGACCTCTGAGGTTCTCTCCATCAATGCTGTATGTGCCATATGCCCACTCCTCTGGCATGGTCATGCTTAAGCTTGACCAATGTGTCTGCAGCACTTTGCTTGTGAAGGTGCTTGGGTCCTACTGCAGTAGGGGCAGTACCAGTGGGATGCTTGCTTTTGTTTGCTGCTGAGTTACTGCTGCTAGAGATGAGTGAGTGGAGGCATTTACCTCAGCCACAACGAAGCTAAAATAATGAGGACACAAAAGAGAATGGCTGGAGTGGCCCGAAAACCTCTGTGAACTAACAGCAGAGAGCATTAGGTAATACCCCACCTCTCTCTGCTCTGCAAATTCTGTCCCACTCTGTCTGTTCCCTGAGAAGAATGAGGCTCAGATGTGGGTGAAGGAAGAGCAGGGTAGCTCTGGGTTGGAGAATTGTGAGGTGCTCAGGTGTCATGCAGTGGTGCCCCGCTAGAAGGCAATGGTGCTTGCCTTAACACACTTCTGCTCCGTGCTCTGAGCTGAGGCAGCAGGTCTCAGGGGTTCAAGGAAAGGAGAGGAAAGGCTTAGAGGAGGAGGAGGAGGATGGTCTTTGAGAAGAGGGGGGAAAGACAGCCTAAAATACCCATCCCTTAGAATCTCCAGGAGCTTGCTACTGATTGAGGGACAAAGGTGGAGCAGGGCCAGGTTGTAGTAAATGATAGACACCACAGCATCTGGTGGGCTTGCTTGCAAAACTGGGGGCTGCATCCATTGTCTACACATCAAGAGCTTCTGATGTCCTGAGAAGGGAGTTGGGGCGCAGTCCCTCTCAGGTCAGCTTGGGTAAGGGCCAAGGAGAGCAGTGTCAGCTCCCTGAATTTTCAGGGCTGGCCCCTGTTTCCCTACTAAAGCCACAGTGCAGTGCCTTCCCCTGCCCTACCACATTAAGATCTTGTATTTCAATTATTTTGTCTTTCAAACGAGGAACCCTGTGCAAGTGGAGGTGGGAAAAAGAAAGGAAAAAAGAAAAGGAAGAGGGAGTCAGAGGAGAGAAGGGGAAGAAGGAGTATGTCTGGAAGAAGAGGGTGCCAGCATGGCTCCTCAGCCAGTGGGTAAGAGCCCAATATAAATTGGGACTGTGTTCACACAGGAGTGTGAAGCACTGAGTCAGACCCATTCCTCCATGCAGTGGGCGAGGGGACTCTCCAGGGGCTGGTTCAGGGGGGCAGAGTTCACCTCTCCAGAGTATATCTGAGTGGAGGGGACATAGACCTGGGAAAAGGAGAAGTCCACTTGTACACCGAGTCTGCTGGTTTCTGTGAGCCCAGGGAATGTTGGAAAAGCATCAAGTGAGGAGCTGTTGAAGACCAGAGACATTTCCCCCTGGCTGGCAGAAGTTATTTTGCACCTATCAGTCTTGAAGGGGGGGAGGTGTCCCCTTCTCAGCTCTTTGGTGGTTAAGGAAATCTACCAGACAAAGCTTGTGATGAACAAGATCAGCAAAATGGACTGAAGGAAAGGAACAGACTTATTCTATTCTTATATCTTTTATATCTTATTCAGACTGGAGTTTCCTATGTCTGTGGCACTGCTACCATTCTTCTCTCTGGTGTTAAGGCTTGATGTGTCCCATACACTGAAGCCCAGGTCTCTGATAACCTGACTTGCTCTTGCTCACCTTCCCAAGGATGTCTGAGGATCTTTCCCCTGTCAGCACAAGCCCTGGAGAGGATCCTGAGGGTGGCAGCTTCTCGGAGGAAAGTAGTGTCCTAGGAGAGGACAGCCCAGTCACGGGGCCGCTGGGTGCAGTGCTGCTGGTCCTGTGTCTCACTGGGATGGTGGGCAACATCTACACAGTGGTGGTGGCCTCTGGAAGGGTGGTGAGCTGCTCAGCAGGCTTCTGGGGGGGTCTATGTGATCAACTTTGCCCTGGCTGACCTTCTGTACCTGACCACCATCCCCTTTGTGGTCTGCACCAACTTTGCTCATGACTGGTTCTTTGGGGGTGTGGGCTCCCAGCTTTTGCTCAGCCTGGACCTTTTGCTCAGCTGGCACCATGCGTGCCAGCATCCTCCTCCTGACTGCTATGAGCCTGGAGAGATACTGGGTGGTGTCCAGACCATTGTGGTGGCTGTGCTGTATCAGGGTGAGAGGCTGGGCATTGGTCCTGCCACCCATGACTACCTCAACTTCAGTGTCACCTGCCTGGCCTATGGCGACAGCTGCATCAACCCTTTTCTCTACACCCTGCTTGCTGGCAACTACCACCAGCGCCCCAAACACAGCAGGATGAGGGCGGCATGGATCCTGGCAACCTTCCCCTTCCCCCTACCCAAGAGGCTGCGGGGTCCCAGGAGGAGGCCATGGTGTGCCCATGGCTTTTGAGGAATTGTCAGGGTCTGTGGAGAACAGGAAGGGGTGAGCAGCGCCCTAGGTTAGAAACATCTCTCAGCCTTTGGCTGTGGTTGTGTTGGGAAATAAAAGTGCATCACTTTCCACGTGGGTGTGCAGTGTCTTCCATCCTCATTTTTTTGTGGTGCTGTCCCCTTCGTGCCTTCCCCACTTACCCTCCTCAGCTGCAGGGAGGCCACGTGTCTTGGGGATCCTGACTCCATCCTCAGGTCCTTCAGCCCTTGCATGCCAGCCTCCACCTTGCACAAGGCCAGGGAGTGGGTGGAAGGGAGCAGTCAGCCTCCACACATCTAAATTATACAGCAGGGGAACCCTTGCAACCCCTCACCTCCTCGTTAGCAACGGGCCAAGCCATAACAAAGCCAGGACAACAGTGAGTCATAGATCTCACAGGACCCAGTGAGTCACTTCAAGAAGCAGCCACGCTAGCAACAGATCTGAATAAGGTTCAACCTCTTGTGGTAAAGCTCACACTCAACTTTTTTTCCCCCACCTTCCACAAAAAAAAACCAAACCAAAAAAGCTTTGAAGAATCTTTCTAAAAAAAGACTCTTAAGTACAGTTAAGAGACACTCTGAGATTGTGCTGAAGTACAAAGTACAGCTCAGGGAGGTCAGCACATTTGCTCAGCTTTCAGAGGAAGCTGTAAGGAGAGAGCTCCACTACATGTTCACCATCATAGCTGGTGGAGGGAGCCCTTAGCAGCACCATGTCTCTGCTGTGGTTGAGGAAACCCCCAATTCTCTGGCCTACCAAAGGTACTCCAGTCAGATGGAATGTATCAACACCACTACATAAATTGGGTCAGGTCTCTTGCCTTGAGGCCATCTAGCCAAGCATGGCTGACTTCCATACATCTAAAGTCTCCTCATCCTTACAAAGGATGGCCTTATCCATACCATCCCACAGGAAGCATCCCCGAGCTATGCTGTCCCCCATCCATGTCTATGCATAGGGTGGCAATGTTATGTGCTGTATTTATTATCATAAATGTAGCCCTAAAGAGTGGGATGTGATCATCCAGAGCACATGGGCTTTGGGAAATGTGGAGCTTCAAGAGAGATCCAACTGCAGAACCTCAGCTTGCCTGTACACTCTAATCATTCCTGCTTCCAGCTCAAAAGCCCCTCTTGAGCCCTTGCCTCAAAGTCATCTCTTCTTCCACAATCACCCCCACCCCCTGTTTCTAGCAGCCAGGCCTCCCTCTGCATAGGTACCTGAGACACAGCACCTGGCAGAGCCTCATAAATTATGAAGCAAAGCCAGGAGGTGCTGCTGCCATAGGAACAAGTTCCTGTGCTCCAGGTGCTCCGCAGCTGTTTAATAGGCATAGGAATCAGTCCTGCCAGGCCTGCAGGGAATCCCTGTAGGACACCAAATTGTTTGTGCTTTATGTTGCTTATGGCCAAGCCTGGAAACAACAACCCAAAGATTGAGTCCTTGCATTCCAGGCCTCCCTGGTAATTGCAGAACAGGGAAGCTACCACCTTTCCCATTGCCACCTGACACAGCCTGCCCCACAGCCACAGTCATTGCTCCTGAAGTAGCATCAGACTGGGAGAGCCCCCAAGGCAGCTGCCAGCTGACACTCTTGGTATCAACCCACAGGCCAGGGAGAACTATGCTATAGCATCAAATATGCCTCATCCTTCTCTACTGCTGTCCCCATGCAATATCAGCAGGTGCCAAGAAGACACGGGGAAGCTGCTTCATGAGCAGGACCAGCCTCTATAAGGGAGCACAGGCCCAAACACAATGGAGGAATTTCCCCTCACTCCATGCACCCCACTAGATTTAGCTAGCACAGCAACTCAAGACTGTCAGGGGCCAACCAGGGATGTTTAGTCTGGGGAAGAGATAAATTGGGCTGATGACATCCACACAGGCAGTGTGTCAGTCTAGACCTCAAGCATGGGCAACTTTGCTTAAGGGACCTTTCCACTCTCCCCACATCTAGCTCCATCGTTTCCTCCCAAGACTCTTCTAGAACCTTTTAACTTCTGCCTTCCCAGACTTTTGACACAGCTTCCCATTCTGACTTTAAGGGCCAAGGCTGGCACAATTCCACCCACATATTGTACTTAAGTGAATACACTCCTCCTTCCACCCCTCCAGTAAGGTGACCAACCCCAGTGAGTTGAAAACAGATTTTGAGTCAGGGTAGACCAAAACTCTTGTTTATTGATCACTTTTTCTGTATCTTTGTGATGTATATGTCAGAGGAACTTATTCCCAGCTGATGGACTGGAGTGTGAAGTCCCCTTGTGTTTCAAAGTAATCAAAGACAGAGAGACCAAGCCGGTTAGGGAACGTGAACTGGTGGCCTGGCAGGTGGACTGTCAGATCATTTTGGTTGACGACAAAAGTGATCTGCAGGACAAATGAAAAAAGTCAGAGAAAGTTTCTGCCAAGATACACTCAAAACCATTCCCCTCCACAGCATTGTTCTGCCACCCCCTGCTTTGGGGGATGAACATGCTCAGCAGCATAGCCTGCTCCTCAACAGGAGTATTATTTTCGTTTCCCTGATGCCTGTTCCCTGCTCAATTCAATAGCAACATCTCTTTGAGCTTGACAGAGCTTGTACATTTGACCCCCACCCTCCACCACTGCTCAGATCCCTGGGTAGTGGCACTGGCCAAGCAGGAGAAGTCAGCCACCTTCTGTACAGACAGCCTTGAGACAGCCCCTGCAGTTGGGTGCCCTTGTGAAACATTCCCCCTTCACCAGGGCACGTACAGAGAGTGCATCCCAGGCCTCACCTCTGCTATGCCCCCCTTCTGGAAAGGGAAGACACTCTCCCTGTGCTCTGCACCCCACTCTTCCACCTTCTTTGAATTACAAACGATGGTGTTCACATCACCATGAGCATCAAAACGGGGATTGAAGTGAAGTGCGACTTGGGAAGCATCCTTCCCCAGATTCATCACAAAGCTGCAGAGAAAGAAGACATCAGTACTGTTGCAGGATGTTGCTCATTACCATGAATGTCTCCGGGTCTGCCTATTACCTTCCACTAGGCTTAAAGCAAAAAAAAACAAACCTCTTTGCTAAACTGCACAGCTTCCCTGGGTAGCTGGTAGTATATCAGTGAGGGGCACTCTCCTCCACTATGGTGATTGGGCCCATAGTGCCATCCCTTGGAGATGCACTGCTTAGTCTCCACAAAACTTTTAGTCGTGAACAGGGACTTATCCTGTTCCCAAACCAGCTTCCAATGAGGCATTTGCTTTTGGCAGACTTTCTTCCAGCCCCAGACAGTTAGCTGGTGTTGCACCCTGCCTGACAGCCACTGCCTTCTCCCCACCCTGAGGCAGCTGAAATAATTACCATGTCATTAGCTATTCCAAGGCATCTGCAATGGCAGTGGGAGGAAGCAGCTTCCTAGCCTAGTGTCCACCTTGCCTCCAGGCCTCTCACCCAGATGAGAAGAGAGAAGGCATATTATTTGTCAAGAGAAACCCCAGAAGGCTTCACTCTGACTCTATCAAACTTCAAAGATGCAGGGAAGAGCTGGAACATGTTTCCTGGAATACTGCTAGTGCTGGTACAGCAGCTACAGGCTCCACCTTACCCACAAAGGGGCCCCACCAGCCACCTATCTGCTAAAAGACAAGGGCTGCTGCAGAAGCTTTCCTGGAGGCCCCAGCCACCCTGATACCTGGAGTTGGGAGTACATTTCTACTTCCACCTGCCCACTCACCACCTCCCCTTCAGCACCTGACAGACATCTGCACTGGGTGACAGCAAAACCTGAACACCCTGATACTCTGCTCCAAACTGCAGCCTTTCCATTTGCACCCTTAGATGGAGCTATGGCTCAGACCATCCAAGACCTCCCAGCTGCTTGGGCTGTAACCTCCTTCTGCCCAGCGGATCAGGTCATTGTCACAGTGTTGGCTGCTCCTGGGCCATCTTCATGCAGGGGAGAGGATGTGGCAGTAGGGATGGTCTCAACCCAAATCTCAGTATAGACAGAACTTCAATTTCCTTTACCCTGTGCTAGAGAGGATGTGGTCACTGCCAGAGTACACTGCTGGAGCTTCACATCTGCTTCATCTTAGCCCCTTGGCAGCACCACGTGTCTGCAACTTGCATTAGACCATGACTCACTGGGAAGCCCTTGTTGGTATTAACCCCTTCCCAACCTCCTCCCCTCCCACTCAAGGGAGGGATCCCTTCTGTGTCCCATCAGCTGAAGACAAGTCTTGCCTTGGCAGCCCAGCCCAGCCCAGCTTACCTCTTGGCACTTGGTGAAATTTTCCCCTTGACAATGAGGCGCTGGCCAGGTTTGAGACCCAAGTTGGTGCACACTGGTCCCTGGGGAATGCAGAGGCAGAGATGTTAGCTCAGTACCTGCTGGCTCAGTTGCTCCAACTTGGCAGCTCGCCTTGCTACCTTGCAAGGCAGTGCATTGCTTTTGAAGATACAGGGAAGCTCCCTT
Organism: Heliangelus exortis; assembly: GCF_036169615.1. Taxonomy (NCBI): domain Eukaryota; kingdom Metazoa; phylum Chordata; class Aves; order Apodiformes; family Trochilidae; genus Heliangelus; species Heliangelus exortis. The sequence goes on along the minus strand of NC_092422.1, from coordinate 145,244,671 downwards.
CCCCTAGGGCATCACACTGAGGATATCCCAGAGATATTACTTCAGTCACATGGGATATGTGCCCGATTTCCTAATCTTCCTCCTCCTGCTCTCATCAACATATCTGTTTTTCACAGCAGTGAAACATAAGTACCTGTAAGCTCCTATCACACCCACCCTGTCTCAAACACACCCGTATGCCTTGAGGATCTCACACCATCCCACAGAAGCCTGACTGGAGAGGGAGTCTCCACTCTCTTCCCCTAGCTTGGATTTTAACTTGAAGCTTTGCCAAGGTTCAGGAGCTGAGACACTTTGCTGCCCAGCTCCCATTGGCAGAGGCAACACCCCAAGAATACTAAGAATTTTTCCCCCATCCCACTTAAATAAACTTGCACTTGGGAACACTCTCCAGTTCACAATCCTCAGTCTAATGAAAAATAACTCAATCAAAGTGCAACCATTCTTTTAACACAAGCATCTCTCCAGCAGTCCTTGACATTCCCAGAAGGACACTTCTGCATATACCTTTCTTTGCAGGAATGAGTGTGATTCAGTGACTCGTGAAAACTTCAGCTAGGAAACAAGCAGTAAGGCTGCCCAGAAGGTATGATCAGACAGCAAAAGAAAAACACTACTGCAGCTGCTTTCCCTCCTGCAAAACAGGTTACCTCAGCCTGGAAGCCAAACCAGCAAAGACCCCATCATCCCCTATCTCCCAGAAAGGATCCTGCAGCGGAAAAAACCCCACCAACGCCTGCTGGAAGAAGAAAAGCAGCCACCCCTCTGTAAAAGATGCAAGCAGGAATCCTTCCTCATCATCAGCAAGCATCCAGCTCTAGCAGACCCTCTGACACTGGGGCTGGCAAGCAGACGGAGGACAGTACAAGTCCCCTCACCTCAAGCCAAAGCATTCCCCACATTCCCACTCCATCAAGCAACACCTCCAGCAAAGCTGCCCCATCCTTCTCTCTACTCACGCAAGACATGGTTTTGTTCTGCAGGGTAATGCTCCTCTCCACCCAGATGCCACCGTCCCAGGAAAGTTGCTGAAGGAGCCCCACCCTTGCCTTTAAGTAGATGGAGAGCTGAGTTGCCCCAGCCCTTCTCCACCCCACCCGCCAATCAGACCGAGGATAGGGTAGGAGGGGTTGGTTTTTTGGGGAGGGAGAGTCAATCACTCAGAGCTGCCTCCGCCCACCCTCACCCAGGCTCCTCTCCAGGATGCTAAACCCAACCCTTCCAAGCTGGCTGCTGGCTGCTCCAGGAGGAGGTTCGGCTGTGTGTGGTTACAAAGCCAATGGAAAATAGTTTTACAACGAGCGTTGTACTATTCAAGCTTTTATCCCACATGGAAAATGGACAGATGGAGTGAGACGTGGCGGGAAGGGTCTGGGAAGAGGGCAGATTCTTCAGCTCTGGCTAAGTCAGGAGCAGAATAAATATCACTGGGCACATGCTTTACCTCAGAAACTCCTGGTGGTCCAGGTGAAACCCCAGGAGCAGATGACTGAAGCTGGATCCAGGGTCACCTACCTGCACTATTGAGCCTTGCTGTCCCCAGAGGCTGTCCAGCTGCTGGCCCAGCACTTACCACCAGCTCTTGTAGGGACAGCAGCCAGAGGAGGGAAAATGGTCCTCACTCTGATGAACCCCTAGATGCCCTCAAAACATCCAGGTCATCTTGGCTGTAGGGCACAACTAGCCAGGAGAAAGCCCTCTTGGAGGAGTGTGGAGAAATTATCCAGGAAAACTCGGTGTCTGGCTCTTGTCTCTACCCTGGACACACCTGGGGGGCTGAGGAACAAGGGGGTGGGGGCAAAATGCTCTGCCACAATAAGCCACAGGACCTATAGGTCTTTCATCTGCCTCCATGCTCTCTTCATAGCAAGTATGACTCACTCTGGGTGAAAGGATTCCTTTGGAAAAAGTTACCCAATTACTAGATGGCTCAACTGTAATTACACTGAAAGAAGAGGGAAAAATTCAGGCAGTGGGCCAAGCTTGTGGCTTAAATCTCTCTCTGTCTTGCATATTTGTCTCTAAATCACAAGACTCTGTGATTTCCTTAAGAGGCCCAGAACTGAAACACACTGAAACACTTTCTTCTTCCCTTTCTATGAGACCCATAAGTTGCCCCTCTGCTAAGGATGTAATAGTCTCTATCCCTCTTACCCCCACCAAGCATGACCCCAGAGGCTGTCACTCTGGGGTGTTCCCAGGTGGTGCCACATCAATGCCAGCAGAGGTAGCAGGGAGACCATCCTACTTGCTGGAGCTGGGGAGGGCATGGACAGGCCTTTTGACTACCCCATGATAAAGTGGGGCTGATATAAAGTCCAAAAGAAGCTCCTCTGCTCTGAGATACCCTCCTTCTCTTTCACATCTCTGGAAACTTGCCTCAAGGTTCAGCCCTTGAGCCTGATCCCTTCTGTGTTCTGTGAGATGAGAAGTTCTCCATATCAGCAAGAGCAAATGTAAGTAGAGCCAGCTTACCTCTGCTTGGGTGGTGTGTCTAATTAAATCAGTGTCTTTCAAACCTCAATATAAGAAGGACATGGAGCTATTGGGGCTAGTCACGAGGAGGGCCATGAAGATGATCAGAGGTCTGGAGTACCTCTCCTATTGAAGTCAGGCTGAGAGAGTTGGAGTTGTTCAGCCTGAAGACAAGAATGCTCTGGTCACACCTTGGAGCACTTTTTTACAGAGGCCTGGGACCAAGGGGAATAGTTTCAAACTGGAAGAGGGTAGATTTGGATTAAATATTAAGAAGAAATTCTTTACTGTGAGGGTGGTGAGAAACTGGAACAGGTTACCCAGGGAAGCTGTGTATGTCCCCTATGTCCTCTCCCTGGAAATGTTCAAGGCCAGGTTGAATGGGACTTGGAGCAACCTGGTCTAGTGAAAGGTGTCCCTGCCCATGCAGAGGGGTTGGAATTAGGTGATCTTTAAGGCCCTTTCCAACCCAAACCATTCTGTGATTCTATGAAGTCCAAGATTTTGTGGGACTGAACCCATGCAAAGGACCCCAGACATCTCTCCAAGATGAGCTGCTGCTGGAGCCATGTTCTAGCAGGCTGCAGGGGCCAGACTGGGCAGGATGGTTACCTTGCAAGAAAAGCTGGATGGGAAAGGAAAGTGTGTGGATATTTTCTCACTTAGAGCTGGTCAAGGGGGAGACTACTTAAAAGGTTAGGGGTAGGTTCAGGTGTTTCCTGAAGCATTTTTGGCAGCTTGGTGCTGTAACCCTACCTTAGCAGCCACCAGCTCCTTGAGAATCTTGTCCAGGGACCTCTGCTCAAATGCTGCTGGGAAGATTAGAGATTCATGGATAACCAGTGATAATGAGGGAGGACATGCCATCTCAAAGGAGATGCTTGGAGGGGCTATTCACATCAAGAAAATTCAGACTTGAGCCATGAGCCTACTTTTTTCAGCCTGCATTTGTCTGATGGAAGTTCAGGTGTCTGTGATGGCTTTCAAAGAGCCTTGAATTAAATGGCATTATCATGACAGGCTAATACCTCAGTCAAGGAGGCCATGGGGTGTCCCACTGCCTGGAAGCCATGGGCTACTTCAGTCAGCACAATACCATATCTCTCTTCATACCTCTGGGTTTGAGCCACCATGATGAGAAAAAATCTGAAGCTCCAGGACCAGCATCCTTACAAAGGCTGAATTCAAGGGAGGGAAGGTCCCTGCTCACCCTCAGGCACACCAGACAGAGATGGTGTCCCTAGCTGCAGACACATGTTCCACCACACTGAAGATGCAGAGGTGCTTGCCCATTATTTTCAGGAAAGACGTGGTGTAGGAAGAACCACTGTAGACTGAGAAAGACAGAGCCAAGCTAGTTAGAGCTGGCAACCCTCAGCTCCCATCACCATGTTCCTTATCAGTGTGTGGTGCCATGTTCCTTATCAGTGTGTGGTGGGTCAGCCATCTAGGGGATGTACCAGCAAGTTACTGACCCATCTGATCTTCAGAGATGGAGATGAAGAAGATGAGGGCAGATGGCAGCAAACCTTGGTGATGTGGGTTTATCCTGCTCTGTGGGAACTCAGCAGTGGGATAGGTTCCTATTTCTTCCATCCAGACTCCTGCTCACCTGGAGAGCTCTCCTGCATCACATGGCAAATTCCTTACTTTGTATTACAGGGAGATAGATTGATCTGCATCACAGCTTAGGAAGCAATAGATAATCTTTCTCCAAGCCAAAAGGAGTGAGTGGCCTTGGTGCTGTTGCTGCAAACAGTGCCCTTGGCCATGCCAAACTCTCATCCAGAGGGAGCCACAAGTGTGAAGGGAGTAAAGGCTGTGGGATATTACTTCAGCAGTGCCTCATCTCTGGTTATGAGTGTGAGGCTGGTGGTGTTTGTATCTGCACTTGTGCTCTCCAAATTGGGATCATTTGTCCTGGAGAGGACAAAGCCGGGAGAAATGTGTATAGAAGAGACAACTGACATGGAAGGGACAGACCAAATTCACAGCCAGCATGTGTGCAAGGTCAGAAATCACAGCAAAGGCCCCACCAAGCATGGCCTATGCTAGAGATCAGGCATCCTCCTTTGATCCTGGGCCTGGGCCTGAACTTCAGAGACAGCCTGGCTCCTGGTAGTGACTTGCTGCCCTCTCATTAGCCTTTCCTTGCACAATGTCTCTGCTCTCTCCTCCTTGGAAAGTGCAAATTGCTCTTGTATGGTGGCCAATCTCAGTCCTCAATGAACTGCTGCTAGCATTTGGGGCCTGAGTTCATCCCCTGATGCTGGCTGTGAACCATCACTCCCATAGGAGAGACCAGACACCTCTGTCTGTTGCTAGGGCTGCCCATGTTTGGGGTTTTTTGTTTTTGGGTTTTTTTTGTTTTTTTTTTTTAGTTTGGGTTTTGTTTGTTTGGGTTTTGTGGGGGTTTTGTTTGTTTGGGTTTTTGTGGGGTTTTTTTTGTAGCTCTTTTCTCAGATCCTCAGGCTTCTTCCTTCACTCTCCTTGACACCCAAAGATGCCGTGCTGATCTCTCCACGCTGAGATGGCACTGTTTCTTGAGCTCCCAGCTTCCCTTGTGGACATCCCCACCTCTCCCTTACTACAAGCTGTAATTCTGCTTAGGTTGAAGAGGGAAAGATGATTGCTCAGGGTGAGTTTCATCACTGTGAGCAGCTTTCATTTAGGGCCTGTCTTCTGGTCTAGCTGATAGGCACCGCTGTGCCTCAGCACCCCTGGACTGGTCCAGATGCTGCATGCTGTGAGGTTGAGTGGGACTGCTGGGCTGAGCTGTTGAGTGGCTCTAACCAAGGTGGTTTGGCAGATGCCAAAGCAGCAACTCAGTCAGGCAAGTGTCTGAAGCAAAAGATCTGCCCCCAAGTCTGCTTGTGAAGGATGAAGCAATAGATGGGGACATCCTGAATCATGACCTCAGAGGACTGGGAAAGGGCCTGGCTGAAAAGCCCATCCACTACGTGACCAGAGTCTACCTGCATGTGTTGCTTTGCAGCTGGCAAAAGCCTGAAATTACAGCTGCAATTACTCCTTCAGTGATTTGCAACATCTTTCCACCAGGAGAGCATCTTTGTACCTGTTCAACCACTTTGTGTAATGTGGGCTGTGGTATTTTAAACTCAGGATTAGGAGCGCTAAACTCAGATTTATTATCTCATGGACACAGGGCCTCACATCAGGAATGAGCCACAGTAGGTTCTCCCGAGCTTTGCCTGCTGGAATGCTTCCAGCCACATCCAATTTCCTGGATTAGGGGCCGTCTGTAAGGCTCCAACTCTTGCTGACTCCAGAATCTCTGCTTTCATTAAATCAGTATGGAAATATGTTCCCCAGCGGAGAAGATAATCCTGCAAATGTTATCAGAGTGTACCTGGACAAGGTGATTTATCTGGGTGAGCCTGAAATTACAGCTTGGGGAAGCAGGAATGACTCCTGCTCATGCTAATGTCACCAGCATATGTTAGGCACACCTCAAAGTGCATCCTGGGAGCTCCCTGAATCCATGGTCCCGACCTCCTCCTTGCACCTCTGTCTGCGCATGCTGGGCTTCATCTCACCTTTGGGGTGTGAACCCTCCCCAGGCACAGTGGACAAGAGAGTATGCCTGGACTGCTGTCCAGGGTGTTATCTCTGCAGTTGTGGGATGGCCACAGCACCCTGGCCAGGAGGGCAGGGGGGGAAGGCAGGTACTGGGTTGTTGCTGAGGACAGCATTGGTCATCCTGGGCTATCCTGTGGAATCAGTTGGCCCAAGCCACTTGAGCGCCCTTCTAGCATGCAAGAAGAGCAAGAAGCCACCAGCTGATCTGGGTTGGCTCCTCTCCCTGGGAAATAGGCAGGGAGACTCCTCACCTGATGGTGCTAGAAATAGAATTGTAGAATGGTTTTGGTTGGAAGGGACCTTAAAGATCATCTAGTTCCAACCCCCCTGCATGGGCTGGGACACCTCCCACTTGGTTGCTCCAAGCCCCATCCAACCTGGCCTTGAACAATTCCAGGGAGGGGAGAGCCACAACCACCCTCAACAACCTGTTCCAACATCTCACCATGCTCAAAGTGAAGTATTTCTTCCTAATATCTAATCTAAATCTACCCTCTAGCTAACACAGCAAAAATGTGCCAAGCCTTCGATTGACTTGGACAAGAACAATCCTGACCGTGAGACTGGAGCAATGGAGTTAGCAGATCTTTAATCCAGACAGGTGGTGACTGCTTGGGAGGGCTTCAGGCCATTTACATCTCAAGTTTAAGAACACTTGGCCCAGGATGGCACAGAAAAGATAAATCCAGGAGGGGTGGCCCAGCGTGTAAGGAGAGAACATTCTTGGGTTTGACAGAGAGGTTGCTCGCAATGACAAAGCCTGAACCAGGCTGTTGGTGCATGCAGAGGATCTCCAAAAGCTGCAAATGCAAGTTAAGAAAAGCCTTGCAGCAGGCTGGGCAATTGCTGCTGAACCAGAGGGGACTGCAGGCCAGGGAAAGCATGAAAGATGAGCAGAGCAAGATTCAGATTCTTCTGTAAGCAAAGTACAATTAGGGATCTGGTACAACTCTGGCGCACAGTTTGAAACTGATAGTATTTTTCTCATTTAAAGAAAATGGTAAATCAAACTTGACCATTGGTGTGAATTTCCATTTTTTTTTTTTTGTTTTAAATAAATCAGGTTGAAGAAATAGAAAGGAAAAGGTAGAAGTGAAAATGAGTTGGGGTGCAGCATGCATCATTCAGGCTGTGCAGGCACTGCAGACAAAGGCTTCAAACCTAACTTTTAAGAAATGACATGTTTTAAAAGCAGAGCTACAAGCTCAGCTAATGCTCATTATAGAGGGGAAAACACTGTCACCCCTTGTCTGAGTGCTGGCTGATGACTTCCAGAGGGCCTGCAGCATAAGCCCAGTGCCACTGCGGTGGGAGAGAAAAGGAATACTGTGCTAAAATACAATGCTAAGGAATATTCCTGGACTGCTGTTCAGTGCTGGGAGTTCAAGGGCAAGGAAAAGAAGCTCCATGCAGGAGGTTTAGATGTTTCAACACTGAGGTGCCAGAGCAGGAGAGCTGCAGGCTAGCAACTGATTGTGGCTTCTGGCTTTGCAGTGCTGTTCCTAATTGGTGTTCTTGCAGTGCTTTAAAAACCTGCCACTTATTGAGCCTATTTCAAGCCTAGAAGTAACCTGCTGAGGCATATTCCTTGTCTTGGGATGTCTGTTAAAGTGACTTTTGAGACACACTGGGCAGAGGTTAATTTGCTGTACTTAGTATGCAAACTGTAAGTGGATGCTGTGTTTGAACATGTTACAGCAACCCAGATGCTGGTTTCAGCTCTTCCAAGAAACAGTGCTGAGGAGAAGTATGTTCATGGAATACAGGCACGTTCTCCTGCAACACCCTTGAGAGCGAAACTCAGCTACATTCCATTTTTCAGTGAGCAATGTGTGTAAAAACCAGTCTGGAATGATAAATAAAAGGGTTGCCTTGAATAGGCTCTGCTGGCAGCAATGGCAAAGAAGCTGGAAAACACTCTTTTTTTGTGTGGATGCAGACTGGTACCTCGGGTGTGGGATGTGACGTTGGTCACACACAGCAGAAATGGCACCAGAGCTACTCAGGAGGTGAGGCTGGTGGTGAGGCTGGAGCACATCAGGTTTTTTCCTCACTGAGATGTAACCTGCATGGGCCATTGCATCTGCTCTGGCAAACATGTTCATTTGCAGCCAGCCCATGAGCCAGCATTAGGGGCACATCTTGTGCTTGGAGAGCTTCCAAAGCATGTGGCACTATAAGGCACCAGAACACCCAGGCTGAAGCCAAGGCAGGCGGAAGGACAACTTGGCCTATCCAAGGAACAGTGAGACCCTGCCAGGCAGCAGGAGATGGACAAAAGAGGATTGTCTTGGGCAGACAAACTCCTGCCATACCTTGGGGTCTTGTGAGAGGCACAGCTCACAAGCTCTGTTCATTCCTGAACAGAGATGCATCCTGCTGGCCCCAGAGCCAGCGCAGACTGGGCTCCCCCTCCACTTCTTGGCTGGGGACCCCAAAAAACTCCCTTAGGGGTTTCAGTTGCATGGGCCATCCCTTACTTGGTACCCCAAACAGTTAGGCAGTGCCAAGCTCTGTTCAGCAGCTGCTGCTGTCCTAGAGCCAGCTGGAACAATTACCCTCTCACTAATAAACTCTGTTATCCGCCAGGATCGGCTGCTGAAATGGAATGGTGTTTCAGTGGGGCTTGGCACCCTCCCTTCCCTGAGGCTCGTACTATTTGGGGAGAGAAAGCACAGGGCACGCCTCTTTCATGCTACTGTGGTTTGGAGACAGTGGGAAGCGCTGGGATGCATCATCCCCTCAATGCTCTTGGTTCCCACCCCCCGTGCAAGGGGGCCCAGGCACCCTCCAGGGCTGATGGGTGCGTGCACATCACCACTGTGGTGAGGCTGTATCGCTCTTTTGGGAGCAGTGGATCTCTTTGAGGAAGCTCTTTACAGAGCCATCTCTACCCCTGCCAGCAAGCACACCATCCATCATCATGTTTCACACAAGAGCTTGCCTCTTCCTCACGTCTGGCTACTCTGATTTCCTCTGCTCTCTGGACTGAAGCACCTCACTGATGCCAAAGCTGGGACCTGCCTGCCTGCAGTGCTTGGGAAGGGGCAGCTTCAGGTACTCAGCCATGTCCAGTTGTCAACTCTCCACATTTTATGGCAAACCATATGGTCCACATTGGGCATCTCCATAGTTCCTTCCTCCAGACAAGAAGATGGAACAGAGCAGCATCTGGTAGGTTGGCAATTACAAGCTTTTCATCAGAAGCACAAACTACTTCCCCCAGCACTGGCAGCACAGATGTACCCTCCGTGTCTTCCCCTTGTACTCCAGAGTGGGGCTCCTCAGCCTTTTCCAAACAAAGGACCAACTCACATTTCTGGAAGCTCACATCCCAGCTGAGCTGGGTGACTTGGAAAGAAGGAGGGAAGTGTGAGGGTGCACTTAGAACCTAAGTAAACAACAAGGCTTTGTTTTATGGGATCAGTGTCTTATTCTCGTTATGACAGACGTTGAGGCTGAGCACTGACTTTGTCTGGGGATACAGATCCTGACAGGACAATTGACTGTCTGGGCACGTGCACAGGCTGGGGGCTTTTCTATGGGAAAACTTTGAGGATTTTTCAAAGCATTGCTGGTGAGAGACATTTTGTTAGGGAGTAAGGTCACAGACGAGGCAAGGTCTTACGAAGACCTAGTATCAGTTTCTGCTTAGCCTCTTTGCAGCAGGACCAGGGGGCAAGAAGGATGGATGTTCACTTGCAGCATCCATACACCAGCACCCATACACAGGTGCTGCTCACATAAGCATGAAGCCTGCTATTGTGTCCCAGCACAGAAGGTAAGCAAGAATCCATCAGCTAGCCAGGTATTTTTGGGTGTACCCAAAATCTGCTGTTCAGCCCACAGCAGATTCACCAGGTACACCATAAGGCCAAGGGCTGCTGTACCAGTGGGAGGTTCAGCCTTTACACCCTGGGGTGCTTATCCCTGAGTCTTTCCCAGAGCTGAGGAAGGCATTAATGCACTGAGCTTCTCTCTTGGCAAAAACAAAGTAAATGGCTGCAAGGGAGCACAGCCCAGAAGGAAAGTGCAGAAGCCACTGCCTGAGGATGGAGGAAGTGCTGGGCACATCCCTGTGGGGCATGACAAGACAGAAGCCTTGAGGAGCAGAAGTGGGACCCCTTCAGAACTCCCTGGACAGAGAGGAATTTGTCACTTCCCCTTGGCTGCAGCTACTGATGGTGGTAACCCAACAGGGTTACTAAACCTGCCTGACTTCCCCTCCCATCCCATACCCTGGGCTGATGGCAACATTTCAGAGATCACACTGACATGGTTCATGTGGTGTCCCCTGCCTCCCTGGCTCCAGAGGGCTCACCCTTTCCCCAGAGGTCCACAGCCTTAAGTCCTGTCTACATGTTTTCTTGTGCAGGGTTGATTAGCTTCAAAAAACCCAGACATCTGAAAGGTGCCAGCGTCCAGGACCTTGGGCATTTACTCCAGAAGCAGGTGACAGTCAGCATGTCAGTCATTTCCATTCCCACCAAAACTTAACAGAGTTAAAAACCTGGTAGATTCTTCTTGCTTCTGCACTGGCTAAATTTAGTCGGGCAGGTTCAAGCTGTAATCTAATGCACCTCCACCCATTCAAAGAGAAGATGGGGAGATGAAAGATGTCCACATGTCAAGCCCATGACAAAGAGGTAACTTTAGAGGGAAAGCAATGTCCCTCCAAGGCCTGCTGTTGTGTAACCTTGACCCCAGAAGGACAGGCCCTTTGCAGGACCCAGACCAAAGCCAAGCTCTGGGTGAGGCATCCCCCAGCTCCCCAGCAGGCTGGGGATCCTGGTTCACCAGCTCTGCCACCTGTGAGCTTCTGGCAGGAGCAATGCAAGGGGCACTGCTGGGTGCAGATGTTGGGCTGGAGGGGAGTGAGCTCCATGCTGAGCAGCACCAGGAGAAGGGCACTTCTTTTGAGCCCACGGTATGCCTGCAAGCCCAGGGGCATGTGGAGAGGTCCAGAAATGGGGGCCTCCCTGCAAACCCCTTGGTGAGTGCCAAACTGGTGTCTGTTCAGGATAAGAGCTGTTGGGGACAGATGTCTCCCAAGGCAAGCAGGCATCAGCTGTAACTTTCCTGGAAAGAAACAAGCAGGGGGCAAAAGCCACAGCTCTTCACCCCTTCTTAACAATAGCACTGTCAACAAGGACCAGTGCTGCATGTCAGGGCTCCCCATGGCTCTCCAGGACTTATCTAACCCCTGAGACACAGGGAGACATGTCATTCTGACAGCCCTTCCCTCTTTGGAAACAAAGATGATTGTCTCTCTTTGTGGTGGCCTATTTATTTGGGGAAAAGGAAGAGAAAACAGCAGAGAGTAGAGCAGGGCCTTCCCCCACGTAGTGCTTTACCCAGCTGTCCTCAGGGTGTGAGCTTGGCTTCATGGGCAGGGAAGGTTTTACCTGCAGAGCAAGTCAAGGAGGACCTGTGCCTATGGCTGGGATTGAGCAGTATGGGAGGCACTGGGAAAAGGACACATCAGGGCTGGTGGATCAGGGTGGCGGGGGGGACCAAGCCTACAAGTGGATAGGATCACTTTTCCAGCCAGGAAAGCCTGAGTCCAAGAAGAGTGCTAAAAACCACAAGGAGCCTGCTGGCCAGGCTGCCAAAAACTGTGAAGGCACTCAGCCTTTCTTAGCTGGCTCCCCACCAATCATAAGTGGTTACCCCACTTGGACCAGGCATCCACCCCCCTTCCCTAAGGGTTGGTCCCTTCTCCAAATGGCCCAACCACTCTCTTGGCCTGGATGTCATGGAGAAATCAGACCTACAACTCCCTCTCTCCTCCTCCTTTTGCTGTGCTGAGGTGGGAGGAATGCCTGACACGTCTCCCCAAGGTCCTCAACACTCTCAGCTGGTGGGCGAAGGTAGTCTGGGACTTGCTCGACAGGTAGAACCTTCCCTCCCTGTGAAGTCTCTACCTGTGTTTATGACTGCCTACCTCTGAGCCAAAGATGCCTTTTTGGCACCTCCAAGAGTGGGCTCGGCCGGGTGCAGAGCACTGTTTTTCTCCAGGATTTTATTACTTGCTTGGTTTCTCAGGTTGTCTCGGTTGGACTTCCTTCAAGCTCTCTATCACTTCATTGCTATGTACTCTGTTCCTTCCCCCAGCCCTGCATGACCCTTGTGCATGGCCAGAAAACCACAGATGGCTCCTGGCACCTCCCAGAAGTCTCTGTGGCCAAAACACCTGCTACTGAGCTGCTCTACAACCTCCATGTAGACAGAGCCATGCAGCACCCTTGTGATGCTGCAGTGGGTTGGGGAGGAAAGAGGGGCTCATCCAAGACCTCTGCTGCTGCTGTGCTCCCATCTCCTCCCACTCTCTGGCTGTGCTGGGGGCCTGTCACACCAGTGCCAACACTCTCTCTTGCTGTTAAAGCATTTGCAAAGACACAAGATGGGGTGATCCATCAGCATACCTTCTTGCTTTGGAGCAACTATGTATTTTGGCAACAGCCAACCTGCTGTTCCTGTGCCCTGCACATAATTGTAACCTGAGCAAGGTCAGGGGCTGTGCTGAGATCAGTTCACTCAATGCAGTGGGGCTGGATGGGTGGTTTCAGGGTTGTCAAACCCTTGGCTGGGGAAAGAGACAGGCCAGGTTGCTGCAACCACTTGGTGAGGCTGGATCCCACTGCACAGGGTAGTGGGATGCTGGAGAGGAAGCCATTAGGTATCTCTGACCATCTGTTCTCACAGCTCCCCAGGCCTGTCAGGCATAAAAAAGAATCTGGGATGGAGACCACTCCACCTGTAAAGCTGCTAGATGTCATGTGAAGGAGATGGCATACAGAAAAACTATCTCCCTAAAGAGCAATGTCTAACACCAGGAAGCCAACACACCTTAGTTTTTGGTATGCAGTAATGGGGGATGAAGGGAAGAGCCATTCATCCCTGGAGAAACAGGTCCATGGAAATGGGAATAAAACTTTGCCCTCAGAACCAAAGCCTTCTCCTTCCAACATAATAACAAGCCCCTAGTCAAGCAAGAGTAGTCCCAAAGTGTGTCCATACAGCTCTGCAGTGAAACTCAGGGCACTGGACCAGGAGGAGCAGTCCTGCCAGAGGAAACTTAACCTCTCTGCGTGCAAACCCACCCTTGGGGATCACAGGGTAGCTGTGGTTTGGCTCAGGACAGCCTCAAAAACGCTGAGCTCACTGTTCTTGAAAGTAGGCGACCAAAGTGAAGAGCCTGATTGACCAAAATTGTTGGGGTCCAGCTGTCAGGGAGGACCAGACCTGGATTCTGATCCACTCCTCACCGAGTTGCCATTTTCCCTTTGGAAAACCAGTGCTTTCCTGCTGCAGAAAGGTCAGGCTGTGCCCAGCATGCAGCTGCATCTCATCTTGGTTGGGTGAGGGATGGTTTTACCCCTCGGAGTGAAACCGAGACACCGGGCTCTGCAGTGCTGTTCCCCAGAAGCAGAAGTGGGTGAGGATGCCTGGCTGTGCCATGAGCTGGCCATCCCCTTTGCAGGCAGGAGGGTGACCACTGGCTCAGAGTGATACTCCCTCTGGGGAAAAGGGATGCTTTCTGAGAAAGGCAGGCTCTTGGCAAGCAGCATGCCACGAGAACTCTCTGGGCAGATGGGGTGGCACACAGTTTGGTGGACATATGTTCACCCTTTTCAGAGTAGATTCACAAATGGCTCAGAAAGGTAGGGTTTTAATTTTTTTTTTTACTTTTGGTCCAGAACAGGTCTACCCAAGGCAGAATAACACCCCTGTGTGTCTGCAGGGCCTCTCTCTGTCAAGATTGCCCAGGGAAGGGTGTCTCAGCCCAGCCACCCAGAGCTCTCCACCGTGGCAGAGTGCGGGTACCTGCAGTGGGCAGGGAAGGATGAATCCCTCCAAGAGTCTGAAACATAAAATGCACTGCTTCTCTTTCCTACTTTCTTTCTTAATGCAATTAATGGGTTGTGTGTGCACATTTCTGGGAACACCATGGCTTCCACTAAGGAGAATCACCCGGTGCTGTAAAACCACACCAGGCCTCAGCAGCACCAGCAGAGCTGATGGAAACACAGGTTTAGGTGTGTGGCACATGATACCTGAGTGAGAGCAGGCCTGGTCAGAAGGAGAGAGGATGGTGGGTGAGAATAGGGATCCTGAGACCTCTTGATGTATTCTTCTCTGGGGAGTGTACCGTACTGCACTGCTCCTGCTTCCACCTAGCTGAGGGAGGAGGATGCTCAGGGCAGACCCACCACCCAACACATATTTTTGGTAGCCACAGCACCTTCCCCAGCTCTGGGTCCCTCCATCACCCCCCACAGCTGTTTCAAATAGATGTTTTGCAGAGGACTGGCACACCGGCTGCCATCACAGCAAAACCGTGTGCCTGGAAGAAGCTCTGCCTCTCCCCAGCACTTTGTGAAGGTGGCTCCCCAGGCTTCCACCACTGGTAGCCTCTCAACCAGCTGCAGGTGAACCAAGTCCCTGGCCTCCTCCATCTGCAATCAAGACAAGAACCAACAAGCTCCAGCTCCTTTCAGCTCTCTTCAGAGGAGCAGAGAACTCCCTCTCTGCATTACACTGGGGTGCTGAGCCTGACTTTGCTGCTGACTGTGCCTGCTGGCCTTCTGACCACAGCCCTGGCTCTCCCAGGGCTGGGCTGGCTGGGCACACCACGGTGGCAGCCTCACTGGTGTGGTGGCTGCCCAGCTCTTGCTGAGCGTCTGTGGCATTCTGTTGAAACATCACCCCTCGGGGGCAAACCAGGAGCTGGGATGAAGGCTTGGGCTGCCATTACAACAGCAGGAGCTGTGTACGTGCAGCTTCCCAGCATCCAGCCTGCAACCACAGCCCCAGGTGCTCTCCTCTCCCCTGCCTGGCCAGGCTTGTGTATCTGCAGAGGAGAAGGGGCACTGCCTGGCTCTGCTGTGAAATCTGGCTGTCCAGATCCCAGCCCACATCAATAACTGCTCCCCACATGGGTCTGCAAATGGGTACTGCTCGTGGATTTGGGATTGCTGCACCCCTTGGAAGGGGTTGTGGATGACTTGCAAGAGCCATTCTGGCCCCTTTCCCCCACCCTGCTGCTCCAGACATCTGACTCAGAGATTAAGGCACCTGAAACCTGCTAAGGGCTTTACAGCAGTGCCTGAAGAGGTTGAGTCCCACTTCACTTTGACTTGAATAGGCAAAAAAAATGTAGCACAGGCCTGGAAAACAGAAAACGTGATTCCTACAGTGGCACAGCTGACAGAGCAGCAAGTAAAGCAGCAAGCAGGGTGTTTGGCATTCATCAGGGGAGGACGAAGAACTGCATTAGACAGCTATTGAAGCACAGTGATGGTGATGTGCAGGCTGGAATGCATAAATCCATAGCATTGAAACTACAGGGCAAAGATGGAGGGCAGGATTCTCCTAACAGCAACTGGCAGCGTGACAGAAAATGCCAAGCAACAGCCCGGCACCGCCCAGCACAGAAGGAGCGGATTAAGTGTGCACAAAAGGGAGCTGTGTCTTGGATGAAGGCCGTAGGGCTGTCAGCCACATGGTGAGCTCTTTGTGCTCCAGGACACAGCCTTTGCTTGCCAGCGACCAGGCTCTCCCGAGAAGAGATGTTTGCGTGACTGAGCTGCTGCTGAGCAGAGCGGCGGAGGGAAGTGGGGATGAGCTGTGGTGAGAAACAGCTTTGGAGGGGAGAGCTGCACCCGGGGTGCCAGGAGTAGTTAGGGCCCCTGCAGTGCTGACAGTGGCCAGCCAAAGAAATTGACACCCAAAGAACAGCCAAAATTTGTCTGTGGTTTTAAACCCAGCTTTTCAGCTCTTGGGAAGGGGTTTTTTTCAACAGCTGAGAAGAATGCAAGTTTTGAATGTGAGGAGGCAGGGCTTCACACTATTTTCCTAGCCAGCTGCCACTTATCAGTCCTTATTTCTGTGAGTTCACAGCAACCAGGATGACACCCCAGACCACCCCATCCTGCTCTCCAGCCTTCAGCTGTTTGTCCCTGCCTGGCATAGCCTCCTCACTTGTGGTGAAAGCACTCTTGTTGCTGAGCATCAAACTGATAGGAAAATAACTTGAGCTTTCTTTAGCACCAGCTTATTCTGGGTTTGCAGATCTATGGAGTAACTCTGGCACAGAACCTCCCACTCCTTTCCATGCAAACAGACAGACAGGAGGCTTGGGCAACAGCAAAAGTGAGGTTTGCTGCACTTCTTTCTATCCAGTTGCATTTTTTTTCTCTTACCATGCCCAGCACTGATGCTTTCAGGTATAACCTAACTGGGGGTTAAAAAACAGGATATTAAATGCTCCTGGGCACGGATGTACAGGTCACATTGGAACTGATAGGCTGTGGAGCCTGTGGCAGCTGCCATAGAAAGGAAAAAGGAAAGAGAACATTTGTCACGAATATTATGAAATGAAAGAAAAATATGGTGTCAGTTGACTCCAACCAGCCTAATGGGAACAAAAGGCAGAAGCCTCCTGCTTCTAGATTTATTGCCTAGAGAACATCAGTCCATGATATGGGAGAATGGGAGCCCTAGAGAGGTGACTTAAGATGTCTAATTTATTTATTGCACCTGGCAAGAGCATCCAAGTTCAAGAGACAAGGAGCAGATGAAGATTATCTATTGCAGGTTCCTTACTCTTCTGCACTGCAGAACATTGCCAGGGCAAGAAGAGTAAATATGGGTAGTGGACAGGATGTCTATGTGTTGCTGAACCTGGAGATCTGATGCCAGAAGAAGACCCAGGGTAACTCACAGACTCCCTTTCCAGGAAGCTGTGTGTCTTCCTAAGTCACTACAGGGATCAGACAGATTTTCCTGTTGCTGTTTCTCTGCCACCACTGGAGACACCATTCTGTAAAGCTTACAACACAGCTCAAGTAGTAATGGCAGACTTTTGTATTGTGTCAGCCAGCAGCACCAGGGACCCTGCCTCAGGGTCACTTGAAAGATGTGCCAGCCAGGATCATCCATCTCCATCCCTGAGGAACAAGCATGCTCTAGTAGCAAGGACTGTGCTGCTGTCACCAGGTCATCAGCAGGGAATTCCCTCATTTGGGAATGAGGAAGACCACTTCTGTAGAGAGTTCTCTGGAGAGAACTGAACACCAAGCTACCCAAACAGGTAACTGAGAAGAAAGCATCTTAAAAACCTGCACCAACAGGTAGATTTCCAGCCACATTTGCTTAAGGGCATTCAGAGTTGCTTGTGGCCAAACAGGAGTCAAGCAGTGTGGGATGGCTCAGTGGCACTGGTCCTTTCACTCCTGAAATTGTTGAGGGAAAGCACCTAATGAGACTGTGGTGGATTACAAGGCAGTGAGCATTGGGAAGCTCAGCCTAAACACAGCCTATGCTCTCTGCTGGAGGAATGTGGCCACCCCATCTCAGGAGAAGTGTCAATCCCCAGGTTACCAAGGCTGTGGCAGGCATGTGGTCCCCTAGTTGTACTGGAATGATGAAGAGGAGCACATAGCCATTCTTCAAACCTCCACCCCCAAACTTCACAAATGCACAAACAGAGGCTGGCACTGCTCCACGCTGTTCCTGAGCTCTGCTCTGGATCAGCCACCTCCACATATTAGGCCAGAGAAGGACACCAAGGCAGGAATACCTCTGTTTTGTGAGGAAAGGAAAACCTTGCCAGGGCCACAATCAATGTTGCCCTGGTAGGTGAGAATTATTTGATCTACAGACCATGAGGACTCAGTTTCTTCTGGCGTCCATGTTGCAGGGATCTGCGTTACTTAAATTGCACCCAGGCAGCAGTAGCATGACAGTGAGTGAGGAAACAGAAAACAGTATCATCTGAGTTGATCCAGGTTACTTGAAACAATTCAAGCAGCAAAGCAATTCCTGCCCCTGGATTTTAACCAGGTACCACTTTCTGTGCAGCTTCTGTGGGAGCCAGGCGAGAGGGTCAGCAAGGGCTGGTGAGGAGAAAGGCCAACACAGGGCTTCAGGCATCCTGATTTACAGCCTGATGGACAACAGTGTCCATTTAAAGGACAGGTTTCTCTCACCCGTAACAAGTGAAGAGAGCATCTCAGTGCTCAGCAATATTATGTTTACAGAATGGGAACTGCTATTTGCTGGAGCTGCACATCTAGCAGGCTAAATCACGGGGCAGAACAACCTGGATGGTTGGAGTCAGCTGCCCTGTGATCTGGGAATGTTTCTGGCATCACATCTCCCTTATCTCCATGCTGAAGGCTTAGAGAGCTGACAGTGCTTTGCTGTGGTGGTATACTGAAGCCACAAAGACCAGTATAACTCTCTAAGTTGGCAGGCTTGTTAATGGCTTTTAATTGCTCTCAGCAGGTTCAGCTGTTCAGTATCTCCCAGGGATTATATGGAGTGCCAGAAGAGCTTGGCTGCCAAGAGCATTTCCAATACATTATCCACAATTCCCAGGTAAAGCAGAGTCCAACAACACAGCAGCAGTTTCTGGATGTCCGCAGCCACACAGGTCTCCTGGGATGCTTGGCCAGTTTGCTGGGATCAGAGTCCACAGAGCAAATGAGGCAGTGATAAAGAAGGAAAAAAGGGATAATGACATTGGGGTGGCAAGGGGGTACCCGACAGGCCATGTTATGGGGTGGAGGGGACAATGCCATGGGTAAGGAGTGAGGAGAGGGAAGCTGTGCTGCAGAGGAGAGAGTTCTACCCACACTGTTGCTGGAGGAAGAGCAAAAGCTGGCTGCCTCCCCAGGACAGGCAGCAACAGGCTGCTGCTCCTCACCTTCTCCTCCTCCTCACTGCTCCAGATGCTGCAGGACAGGGTGGTGCCAGAGGTGCCTGCCTTGGCAAAGGGGAACTCTCACTTCAGGTTGGGCAAGTATCGAGTGAGTTCCTAGGATCAGGATCCTTTCTTGGCTCTGGAGGCACTTTCCCATGCAAAAAAACCTCCCCTGTCCTGCCAGTCTCAACACCTTTCAGATCTTCCCAGTCCTCTTACCATGTCATGTGGCTAAACACTAACAACTTCCCAGCCAGGATGATCATTAATTCTTCATATTAAAGGCATCTACTCACCGATTAATATCTTTGGGCCCTTTTGTTGTCTTCCTCAAGTGTCAGCCACTTGACCAACTTGATAAACTTCTATGATGAAATGGGTGGCCTGGTAGAAGAGAGCAGCAGACACTGTGTACCCTGACCTCAATAACACATTCTACACTGTCTCCCTTAAGATCCTCATGGAGAAGCCAATGGAAGTATGAGCTGGGTGAGGAAGCAGTAAGGTGGACTGAAAATTGGTTGAATGGCCAGGCCCAGAGAGTAGTGATCAGTAGGACAAAGTCTAACTGGAAGCCAGTAACTACTGGTGTACCCCAGAGGTCAATACTGGGTCTGTTCCTGTTTAGCATCTTCAATAATGATCCAGAGGATGAGGCAGAATGTACCTTCAGCAAGTTTGCTGAAGACACAAAACTGGGAGGAGTGGCTGATAGAACAGAGGGTTGTGCTGCCATCCAGAGGAACCTTAACAGGCTGGAGAAACGGTCTGACAGCAGTCTTGTGAAGTTCAACAAGAAGTGCTAAGTCCTATAACTGTGGAGGAATAACCCCAGGCACCAGTATTTGCTGAATGCTACCCAGCTGGAAAGCAGATAGGCAGAAAAGGACCTGGGGTCCTGTTGGATACTGAACTGAACATGAGCCAGCAATGTTCCCTTGTAGCAAAGGAGGATAAGAGTTTTCTGGGAAGCCTTAGGATGAGTCTTGCCAGCAGGGTGAGAGATGTGATCCTTCCCCTCTACTCAGCAATGGTACATGTACTCCACACATGTTTTGGCCCAGTTCTGGGCTCCCCAGCACAAGAGTGACAGGGACGTACCAGGGAGAACCCAGGGAAGAATCATGATGAGGATGAAGGGCCTGGAGCATCTCTTCTATGATGAAAAGCTGAGAGAGCTGGGACAGTTCAGCCTGGAGAAGAGAAGGCTCAGGAGGATCTTATCAATGTGAATAAATGGCTGAAGGGAGAGTGTGAAGAAGATGGAGACAGGTTCTTCTCACTGGTGCCCAGTGACAGGACCAGAGACAACAGGCATAAACTGGAACACAGGAGGTTTGCTCTGAACACCAGTTTTTTTGTGTGAGGGTGACTTAGCACTGGCCCAGCTGCCAAGGACTGTTATGAAGTCCCCATCCTTGGAGACAGTCAAAAGCAGTCTGCATGCAGTCCTGAGCTGCTGGTGCAGGGAACCCTGCTTGAACAGAGGAGGTTGGACCAGGTGACCTCCAGAGGTCCCTTCCAACCTCAACCATTCTCTGACTCTATGAAAGGGAAGAAAGCAGTGTGCTTGAGAGAGGACATAGGAAGCCTGTGTTAGCATGCTGACCCCAGGAAAATAGCATGATGAAGAACATTTCAAACTAGGGGACACCAGGTTTCCAAAGCCTCAGTGCCCTAGAAGTCAGGCTGGTGAAAGCAGTCTGGAGCAGCAGAGGAAAGCAGTAGCCAGCCATGGGGAAGCACACACAGACTGTTCCCAAGTTACCAGCTGTCAAATCACAAATGCTGCACACAAACAGGAGCAGTACAGCTCGATCCACTCTGGCTCAAGGGATTGTTTCCTATGGAAATAGGTTCACCTACTCATATATCCAACTCCCTTCCACATTGCCTCATGCTCCCAAGAGGCCAGAGAGACTTCTTGCAACTCTCTGCCTTCTCTACCCATCCGTGCCCAATGATGGCTGGTGGCCAGGAGGTGAGATGAAGTTGCCTCTTCCCCAGCCAAGGTAATGAGGGCATCCCTAGACTCTCAGCAGGTGATGCTGGATGCTTGGCAGTTTGCTGCTTACATCATCCATCCAGAGGTTGCCACAGTAACGACACTTACAGATGAAGGATGAGGTTTCTGGGGTAACAGAACACTGCTGTGTGCCTCACTTGGGTGTTGTCTCTCTTGCTCAGCAGGAAAGGACAGTGCAGTTTTCTGAAGGTAAGAAAAGAAATACCCTACAGTACATGAAGCCAGGCTTCCCATCCACTCCATCCTCCCATGATCTCCCACAGCCCCATTCTCCACAGCTCTGTGCTCCCTGGCAGCTGTACTGCTTCCTTGAACACTCAGTCCAAGAAGAAAAACTGTTTAGATGGAAGAAATCAGAAAGAAATCATCTACCACGATGGCAGAAGCCATCACTTCTTTCAGTTTCAGCAGAATATGTGCTCTGCAGCCCCACCAGACCCCTCCCAAGCCAAGGCCTTGATCCTCATGAAGATCAAGACTCCTTAGTGCCAGCAGTTGAACAGATGTCTGAAGAGCTTGGATGTAGAGCTCCCTGTCCCTCAGGGACCCTTCCAGTCTAGTTTTTCTGGTAAAATCTGCTCCCACTCACCTTCATTATGTGCAGGAGGCAAAGCCACACAAAAGCAAAGCCTTGCAGACCTGACAGACCCCTACAGTTCTGCTTTCATGCCCATTTTAAAACAAGAGAACCCTGTGGCTAGAGGCAACACTTGTCCCTCTGCTTCAATTACAGGGGAGAAGCAGCACTGACAAGATGCAAGTTACCCCTGCCTGGTTTCTTCAGCTATATGATGAACCCTAGGGAACGCATGGTAGAGCCTATTCCTCTTCTGCTCCAATACCATCACTGCTTCCTAAGAAAGCCCTCAGGGAGAGGTGCACCAGACTAAATAAGGGACAGGCATGAGCCATTGGCTCTGCTGAGCCGTGTTCAGCAGAGAATGAAAAATAAAACCTACTCTGTAGGCTCACTGTTCAGGATACTAAGGATGAACTCCAAAGTCCCTTTGGAGAGGGCCCAAAAGCAGGCTGTTACGATTTAATTCCCTACTAGATTCTCTGCTCTTTTCTGGTGTGCCAGCCTCCAACCTCCCATCTGCTGGCTGGGATAGCTGGAAAGAGCAGAGTGAATGAGGCAGACAGCATGAGAAGAGCTCAACCTCAAAACACCCTAGGAAAAAAAAGGGGCAACTCCTGGAGATGCTGTTGCTCTGCACCATCTCCTCCTCAGTGTCAGTAACCAACTTGGCCAATGAAACTTGCAGCCATGATGAGCATTCCCAGATGTGGCCCCAAGTCACAGCAGCGGCGCTCCGAGTTTCAGCCTGGTACAAGAACTGAGAGCTCTGAAAAATAAATCAGAGTCTTGGTATCCTCTGATTAGGCAGTTAGCAGATGCATTAGGTCTTGATCTTTCTCTGCTTGACGATGCAAGTGTTGGTAAGATGCTCATTAAGGGAATACCAGTCCTCTGGCTGTTTCACCATTGGAGACTGGACAGGCAAAATGGAGAGTTGGACATACACAAAGAGGACCAACTAGGATGACAGGCAATCTTTAGAGAGCAAAGCAGATGTTTTTGGGTTTTGTTTTTTTTTCCATTTTGGAGAGCTGTTTTCCAAGTTATTCTACAGGGGAAATGAAACCACACAATAAAAGACACAGCAACTGGAATGATCCTAGGGCTGGTAAATTGCATCTAGCTCTGCCACGTGAGCTGACACAGCACTGACTTACACTGAGGCTGGTGGTTCAGCTGAACAGCTGATCTCTCAAGCAGCAGATGTGACACTTGGTTACCATCAGCAGTTGGTAAAGGGGTCTGACAGACAATGGGGGAGGATTTGGCTCCTGTGTGAGGAAGGGAGGCACAGTAAATGGCAGTGATTTCAAACACCCTTCTCACCCAATCTGTTTTCCCCCTCCTGCCTGGGACAACAGCCAAATGCCAAACTGAGGGAGAGGACACAGGGCATGGCAAGGTTGTCTGGTGATGGTCACCTCCAGGGGTATGGTGAACACCGACCTCCCCTTCACTCAAACCTTAACCTTAGCATAGCACAACAAAATCTTTCCTGAGCAGTTCTCAGCTCTCTGCAAGCTACACGTGGGTGACAGAGGTGGCACCTTGTAGTGACATGAGGCAACCAGGTGCCAATAATTGCCAGGTAGTGGGCTTGACCTCGTGTGAAGCCCACCTGTGCCTAATTAGGGCAGGCCCCTACTGCACATGAGCAGGATTAGGGGGCCAATAAAAGGCTCACACCTGGCGTAGCCAGAGAGTGGTTAGCCACCTTTGGAGCAGTAGCACTGATCCAGGCTGGTCAGAGCACCGCTCGTGAGATTCTACTGGGACACCTGGTTGGACCTTGGAGCACCGCATCCATAGAAGAGGTTCGTCTTGCTACATAACCTCACCCCTATGCATGCAGAGCCAGACACCTCTGTGCAGGGCCACGTGGGTCAGAGGTCCTCCTGACCAGCAGCTGTAGACTTCAGGTGCAGCACAAGTGACTGCTCCCTAGGAAGGAACCATCCATGCTGTGGAACGTAAAGGCACCTGGCAAAGTTTGCATCATTCACTCCTTGCCTCCACCTGGCTAGACCCTCGGGCCTATGGCACAGCCCCACCCGACACCTCCACCCTCAACTCCAGGTCTGAGGCCCCAGTGAGAGAGCAGCAGACAGTACCACACAGACACTGTCCTAAGGACAATTTTCCACCTCTCTTCTTGTCTATCCAGCAGCACCCCCTTGAGTGAGGAAAGGTCTTGCCCATGTCCTCACCATTGAAGCCTCAAAAGATACCCAGGCTGATCTCATCTTGATGGGACCACAGGCACAAGAAAGGAGCCCATTTCCAGCCCACGCTCACACTTTATTATATAGAGACACGGTGAGTGTAAGAACATCAACGTGGGACATGGACAGGAAGGGAGGCCTGAAGGCACTCCCCCCCCGTCCCCGTCCCCGTCCCCTTGGTGCAACCAGTCAGCATAGTTTATACAAATAATACAGTATCTGAACAATAAATAAGTTTCATAAATAATATCAAGAAATTAAAAAAAACAAACAAAAAACAATGTAGAAATACAAAGCAGCAAGGAATGATATTGAGGGCTGCGACACATTCACAGCAGTGACAATACCAACACCTCACCTGCACACCAGCAGCTGGAGCACAGACCCCCATCAGCCCTTTTTCTCTCACAGTACTGTGGTAAAATCCACTAAGGAGTGAGAACAGGGGAGAGTTGTACAGCTCTCTACTGCTGTGCTCTTGTGATCTAGTTGCCCTCTCCCCTTCACAAGCCCCTTCCGAAAGGGCGCTTGAAAACCAGGTACAATCACAGAACCACTGTGTGCAGTCACAACTTGTCTGTTTGGCACCAAAAAAAAGCCCCAAACCCTCAGACCAGTCTCTTTCTATAGTCCTTCAGATGGACACTGGCATAGTTATTAACTGAGTCAGGGTAGGGGGTGGAAGGGGGAAACATCTCCAAGGAACAGGGGAGATAAGAGATGAGGCAATGGTCCCTTTCACTTGTGGGAGGCAGTGATACTTCTCATTCATCACTCCAGAGCTTCCACACACCATGGCACTGATGGAGACCGATGTGTAGAGGGGACACCACCAGCTGGTCTCCTGGTAAGGAGGGGGTAACCACAAGGACTGGAGGGATGCAGAAGTCCAGAGTTACACCAGACTGAGTGAAGGGACAGCAGTACAAGGCCGCCACTGGTTATCTAAGAGAAAAGTAATTGTAAGACAGCTGGTCCCTAACCCTTGCAGGGGGAGAGGCCATACAGACACATGATTTGACCCCCCTGTCAGACTCAAGACCACCAGTTCCCTCTCAGAGATGCTGGCTGCTGGCATGAGGAAGATAAGGACTCTGTTCATTATGGATAGCTCTCAGCAGAAAGGAGACAACTTGAATCCTGATCTCTCTTCTGCCAACCCCCCCTCATTATGCCCCCAGAAAAGGGCAATGGAATGTGAAGAAACCAGGAATTGAGGGACTAGGGCAGTGAGAGAGAAATGGGAACAGATGGGAGATCTGGGATGGAGAATCTGGCACCCCTGCCCTCACACATACAGACTGCTACTCATCCAGGCCCGGTATCAAGTCTGCAATGCTGTCCACATAATAATTGGGCACCAGATCCTTGGCAGCGGCGCTGTCGCTGGCCATGTAGGCCTCTGCTTCTTCCAGGCGGGAGACACCCGTCAGGGTGAGGATGGTGGAGAGGCCGCAGTTCTTGCCGAAGAGGATATCTGTCTCCAGACGGTCTCCCACCATCAGGGTGCGGGATGGGTCAACGCCGAAACGCTCCACGATGCAATCAAACATGTAGGTGTTGGGCTTGCCCACCACCAGCGCCTTGCGGCCCGAAGCTGTTTCCACCGCAGCTGTGAGGCTGCCAGTCCCTGGAGGGGGGAGGAAGGAGAAGAAAATCAAGCCCCCGAGAGCTAACGGGGTGCTGGCTGCAGACAGCTCAGCGCCCTGGGTCCTACCAGAAAGCCGGGCGAGCGGGGTGAAGGCAACGTGGTTTGGGGAGCTGGCAGGGACATCTGAGCCGGGCAGCCCTGTCATTTCTGATGGCTCCGGCAACGGGGGTTCTGATGCCGAACCCAAAACGGAGGCCGACCCCGCCAACAGCACCCCCGCCCTCCCCCGGGGCCGCGGAGGAGGGTGCTGGGGCTCACCGGGGGTGCGCTGGCCGTCGCTGAGCGGGTGCCAGGGGTCGGGGTCGGTGGCCACCAGGAGGCACTGCGGGTCGCGCAGGTAGCCGCAGGCCTGCGACAGCTTGGCGAAGGTGAACTGGTCGTCGTAGCCCACCAGGACGGCCCGCACCGGCTCGGCAGGACCGAGGGCCGCTTCACCCTCGCCGGCCAAGCTCAACCCGGCGTCGCGGACCTCGCCGCGCAGCCCCTCGCCGCCCAACACGAAGACGCGGCCGGCTCCGTCCCCGCTCCCGTTCTCCCCGCCGCCCAGGAGGCGCTGGCGGAGGAAAAGCGCGGAGCAGAGCGCGGAGCTGAAGACCTGCTCGGCGCGGACGCCGCGGAAACCCAAGCGGCTGAAGCGCCGCTCCAGCTCGGCCACCGAGCGGCGGCTGTTGTTGCTGACGAAGAGGGCGGCCTTGCCGCTGCGCCGCAGCCGCTCCAGCAGCTCGGGGGCTCCGGGGACGGCGCGTTCGCCGGCCCACAGGACGCCGTCGCAGTCGAAGAGCAAGCCCTGCGCCGGGCCCAGCACCTCCCGCAGCGCCGCGCCGCTCAGCCGCCGGCAGCTCGCCATGCCGCCGCCGCAGCCCCCACGGCTGCCCGGCAGCCGCCGCCGTAACCCTCACGGCCGCCCGGCAGCCGCCGCCTCCCACCCCCCCAATCGCCCGCCCACCGCCAGCCAATGGGAGGCGGGGAGAGCAGGGAGTGACAGCCGCGCTGGCCTATCGCCATCGAGGAGAAAGGGCGGGGCCGAGGGGCGGAGAGGGCGGCTCCCGGAGTGACAGCCACGCCGTCCTGTTGGCTGCCGAGGCAGGAGGGGAGGAGGCGGGGCTCAGCCTCAGCGCGCTCGGCGATTGGCTAAAGGCGCCCGGCTTCTTCCCCCGCCCCCTCCCAAGACACCGCCTCCCCCGGGTGAGCGCGCGGCAGCAGGGCGCCCCCTGCTGGCCGGCGGGGCCGGCGGCGCCGGTGGGCGGTGGAGCCGCCATTACCCTTGGCAGGGTCTCCGCCGCTGTCGGGGGAGCCGTGTTCCCTCCGCTGTGGGGCTGAGCAGTGCCTCCCCGCCTTCCCCGTCCCCGGGGAGTGCCCCTTTCCTCTTCCCTGCCGTCACCTCCTGCACCAGAGTTGCCAAGCGACTGCGAAACCAGTTCTTTAAATAATTTCGTTGCAGAGTATTTATATATATATATATATATATATACATATATATATATATATCTACCTGTTCCCGAGGCGGCACATTTTAAGTCAAAATGGGGCAGAAAGGGGCTGAGGTGGCGGCTGTGTGCCCACAAATGGCCCTGCAGTGCCAGCTTGCCCGCAATGGCTTCCATTCTCTGCCCCCCTTCTCTGCCCCTTCTGTCCCTCAGTGGGGACCCAAGGGGATGGCTCACCCGTGGTCAGGGTGCCCCATGATAGTGGTGCCCCAGTGGTGGCATGGCCAGAAGCTCAGCCGGGTGGAAGGGTGCTGGTGGTGCCGGGTGGAAGGCCCTGGGAAGATGGAAGAGCGAGGGGAGGCAGGTGCGGCACGAGCCAAGGGAGGAAGATGGTGGAGCTGCAAGGAGACGCTGTCCCTCCAGCCACCCCAGCATTTCCACAATCTCAGAGGAGCGCTGGACCCCATCTCCTGTCCCTTTGATGCCCCTGTGCCCTGGCCTCCTCAGTCCTCCGTGGGCTGCCCTTCTGGGGGAAATGTGGCCAGGGGGCTCCTTCCGCCCACAGGCAGTGGCTGCCCCTCCTCCATGTCTCGGGGGGCACAGTCCACGGCAGCTGCCATCTTGGCCACACTGGCAGGCAGCCGGGGGGATGGCGGGGTGTCACGGCTGAGGCGGCGTGCTGGCTGCGGAGGGAGAGGTGGTGGGACAGAGGGGGCTCGGCCGGGCACCCCTGTTGTCCGTCGTGGCCGGGCTTTGGGGCTGGCAGCGTGCTCAGGGGCTGCTGGGGCGGGAGCCGTGCTCCGGGGCTGGGCCGTGGGTGGTGGGGGCATGGTGGGACGCACTGGAACTGGGCGCTTGCCTGGAAAGAAAGGTGTGGGTGGGCTGGGGTCTCCTCCACCGAGGTCTCTGCCTGGGGTAGAGGGGGCTGTGGTGCTGGCCGTGGGTCAGGCAGGGGGCTGCAGGCAGATGGGATGACAAACTGCCTCTTGTCCATCTGCCATAGGTACTTGGAGACCCAAGAGCATGACAGATTTTGAGGGCTTTCCCTGCCCTCTTCTGTGAGCTTTGACACCTCTTTATGGTGTTCACCCCACACTGGAGGAGTGGCCACATCCACCCCTCCAGTCCCACTCTGGCTGGAGATGGAGCAGGCAATGAGGGGCCAGCTCCTGGCCATGCTGCCCCAGACAAAGGCCCTTCCTTCCATTTGGTGGCAGGGACATCCCCACCATCCTTTCTCTTGGGGAACGGTGGGATAAAGGCAAACCAGAGGAAGGGTCATCACTGCGTTGTCTGGGGCACCCAAACCTTTGCAGGTGGTGTCGTTGGTCATCTGCAGAGCTGGTGCCCCCTCGGCTTCGGGAGATGATCTGGTCACTGATGGAGATGCTGGCTGGGGCCTGGCCTCAACGTCCCTTGAAGTGCTGTGCAGAAAATGGGGCAAGTCAGGCTTTGGGTGGGCACGGTGGTCCTGGCCATGAAGCACCTTGCGTTCATCTGGCAAGGATATGGCCCACAGTGGGGGGTGAGAGGAGGGCAGTATGTTGGGGGCAGCTGGTCCAGCCAGAACCCCCAGATTCTGCTGGACTTACAGCTCTCCATCTGGGAGAGTGGGGGTGCCAGCTGGAGGGTGATTGGGGGATGACTCTTCCATCAGAGCAGCCTCACCAAGCCGGGTGTTTGTGGGCGGAGTGAACATGCCTGAGACGTTGAAATCTACTTCTGGGTGGAGAGCAAGGAGAAGACCCCATGAGGAAGTGTTCACCTTGCAGAGTTTTTTGGTGGAATCAGAGCAGCTTCCCATTTCCCACCTCCTGGGGATGGAGAAATGTCCCTTCCCCCAGCACTCTGATGCATTCTCCAAACAAAAACGTAGCCCTACCTCCAGGGAAGAGTGTGTCTGCATTCTGGATGAGGGCTTCCACCACGCTCACCACCTGGATGGAGGAGACTGAGGCCAAGTCCAGTTGCACAGGGTCTCTGAGAGACAGGGTTGGGGAAGTCATCAGAAAAGGGTTTTGGGGTCATTAACTCTTTTGGAGTTCATTCCTGAGGGGGCAGAGCCCAAAGGGGTGACAGCTCAGCCAAGGTGGGTGGTAGTGGAGGATGTGGGCCTTGTCCCAGAAACCCTGTTTTAGTGTTGGAGGCCATCCATGTCACAAGTGCTCTGGGTCTCAGCTTCTTCCTCTGCTGCTTTGCAGAGTGGCTAAGCAGACACGTGCTTGGCAAGGGGATGTGTCATTCAGGGACTATGTGTACAAGGGATGGGACTTGAGGATGGAAGAGGTGCAGATGTTTTTGACCAGCCTGGAGGCTGCAGGAGCAGCCTGTCTCATGGCGTTAGTGCTCACCCAGAACTGCTGCCCACCCCTCTGCCTTACCCCAGGTCTTACTCATTGCTCTGCTGTGTCCACAGCAGGTTGGGGCCCAGCACGATGGCGATGTTGCTGGGGGTCATTTTATTCAACTCTTGGTGTTCAGCCAGCTTGGCTAAAAACTTGATCAGATACCTGTGAGATAAAAGGAAGGTGAGGGGCAGCAAATACAGATTTGGGGAGGGAATGGGGGCTCGGAGCCAAATTTTGTTGCGAATACCTCAGATTGTTGTAGCTCTCCTGGGGCAGGCGGCTGCAGGTGTCTTGCAGGCTTTGTACACGGTCATCGGTGTCCTTTAAGCTGAAGAAGGAAGAGGGAGTAGTGGAGAGCTCAGCCCTCTCCCTGTGGCACAGAGGGACATAATGTGCAAGGGAGGAAGACTAGTGTCAGCCATTCCATGCAGGGCATGGAGGTGCCCTGCTGCTCCCCTTTACCGGGCAGCTGAGCCAGGCATCAACCAAAGTGCACCCCAAATGCTCAAAAGGATTTGAGATAAGATATGAATACAGCTCATGGGTGGGTCTGGGGGCTGGCAGTGCCTTGCCACAAGCAACAACCCTGTTTCATCATGACAACAAGAGGCAACAGCACTGAGTCCATTCCTTTAGAAAGGTCTTGTCCCCCTTTTCCTAGGGTTCTATGCTGAGTTTCCCACCTTTCCATCCCAGAAGCAAGAGGCCAAACTGGGCTGGTGGGCCAGTGAGATAGGGCTCATGCCACTGGGGCCAAACAAGTCTTCATAGGCTCTTCTTGCAATCAAAAAAGGCTGCAGCCTTCCCACTCACCCTGACCTGTATTTTATTCCTGTTCTACAAGATTTTGGGCTATCTGGATTTCTACCAAGCATGGGACAGATCGGTTCTTATCATGTAGCCACCAAGGCTGAGCAGCCCTGCTCAGAGCGGTGGAAGGGGTGGAAGCAGAGTGGTGGGGGAGCTTTTTTGAGCCCCACCAGGCTTTTCTGCCCTAACACCTGGACCCACCTGGCCACTTTGACCCATTCATTGTAGAGCTCGAAGGTCATCAAGGGTTGGGGCAGCTCCCTCAGGTAGGATTTCAGCGCACCTGGGAGGGGAGGGGGAGTGGTGGGGGTGATGGCAGCTGGGGGACCATAGGGACTGCCCAAATGTGTGCTCCCATCCTGCCTCGCTGGCACCCACCAGCCACGGCATGGGGGTCTGAGTAAAACTCCTC
The DNA here is from genome assembly GCF_036169615.1 of Heliangelus exortis. NCBI lineage: Eukaryota > Metazoa > Chordata > Aves > Apodiformes > Trochilidae > Heliangelus > Heliangelus exortis. The sequence goes on along the minus strand of NC_092422.1, from coordinate 145,214,411 downwards.
CAGGGCATTGGAGCCACTGGCCAAGCTGCTCTTCAGCTTCTTCAGCACTGAGGCACCTGCTGCCAGCCGGAAGAGTCCCTGGGGATGGGGCAAAGAGGGAAGGGATGTCAGGGGCTGCATTTTGGGGAGGAGGGTGATGGAGGTGAGGAGCTCTGCATACCTCTTCCCTCATGCCAGAGGCCAGCAGCATCATGACACAGGCTTCAATGGGCAGCGCGATCTCCCGTCCCAAGCTCTTGAGGTGTGTCTCTAAGGGCACGCCATAGTATCCTGCCACGGGGGTGTCTGCAGTGAAGGAGGGCTCTGGAGGAGGGAGGTGAATGTTGGGAGGGGTGGTGGTCACTGGGGCCATCACCTAGCTATGCCTACATCTCACTCAGAGCCAGAGCTGGCTGGCTGGAAGCAGAAAGAGGGCAGGCAGCATCCCCAGCCTGCCTCAGCCTGTGGTCCCCATCCCACCACGAGGGAAGCAGCAGGAGGCACAGGGAGGGAAAACCCACCTTTCCCAGCCTCACCAGCCATACTCACATCCCCAGGCTCAGCTCTGGCTCTCCCCAGGCTGCATGGAGAGCTGGTGGTTACCTGTCTGACTGTGGCTTTCCTTCAGCTCTGCCAGAGCTGAGTCCAGCGATCCCAAGGACTGCCGGTGGTACTGGGCTTGGATTTCCAGCAGCTGCCAAACAGGGAAGATGCCAACAGTGCTCAGTTCAGCATTGGCCCCTCTTAGAGACACCCCTGCCCCCAGGACATGGCACTCACATGGAGAGAGGGAGAAGGGGCAGCTGCAAGGGGAACCTCCATGGGGTTCATGGAACCATGGTTATAGTGAAGGGCAAATTGGAGATAAGGGGGTTGTCAGAACAAGCTGCTCTGTTTGAAGTTGGTGCTAGTGGTGATGTGCACCCACAGTGCATGGAGCAAGGCTACCTTTGGACATCTGCTGGTGCCCAGGGTCATCCTCTGCCCTCCCTGGAGGGCTTGGTACAGATGGATACAAGGCTGAGCTCACACCTCCCCCAGGAGATGTTCTCATGTGGAAGAGGCATGCAACAGGACTTACTCTGATGAAGTAGCTGGCGTAGCTGTCCTCTTTGGTGGAGAAGTGGTAGAGGTCAGCCATGTACTCATCCTGGGAAGGAAGACACAAACAAGAGCTACCTTCCACCTCCTCCGTGGCATCCAAGGAAGGGGCAGTGTCCTCACACAGCCCCCTGTCTGGGCCATGAGCCACCCAGACAGGGCCTCCAGGGTGCAGTGGTGAGGCAGGCTGCGAATATATGGGGATTTGTCTTTGCTCCCATCACTTGCATTTGGGTGGTGCCAGTGACCTGTCCTGTGATCAGAGTGCTGGCACAAAGAGGCTCAGGAATAAGAGGTCCCTGCACCTCTGGCTGCAGCACACTCAGAGAAACAGAGCAGATGTGGAGAATGTTGATGTGAAAGTCCCCTGCCACCCCGCAAAGATCCCAGCTCAGATGGCTCCCAGCCTGAGAAAACCCTATAAACTTTAGGCCCTGGAGCCTCTTCTCCACAGCAGCTTGTGCTTCAGATCCTTTGCTCTTCTTCCCTGGGCTAGGGGCATCTCCCTGTTGCTGCTCCTGGAGGGACTGGTTCTCTTGCAGAGGGCAAGATGTGCCAGCTGGCTGCATCTGTCCTGGCATAGGGGTCACCTCGGATGGAGCTGCTGGAGGGGACCAGGTTTCCAGCTCTGGAGCTGCCCCGTGGGGGAGAGTGAGTGACATTCTCACCTTGCATTGTTCCACCTTTCTCTTCACCTCTTCCTCCTCTTCCTTCAAGATCTCCAGTTTGTTGGCAGCAGAAGATGCCCCAGGGCCAGTGCCAGCACCAGAGCTATTACTGGAGTTCTTGGCAGCCTGGTTCAGCCTTTGGAGCGGGAGAGAAGAGGCACACCCTCAGTCTCAGTGCCAGGCACACAGGGTGGGGTGGCAAACCACAGGACTGCCCTGTGGTGGCTTTCCTACTTTTTCTCTCATTTCCCTCTCCTAGAGGAAGACCCTGCTGCACCAAAGGTTGCAACCTGGTCAGGACGGGGATCACTCATCACAGCTGCCTGAAACACGCACGGTCTGTAGGACCCTTTTCAAACCCTGTCCCTGAAGTGCTCCCTCCTCTCCTCCCTGCAGCCAAAGTGAAGGAAGGCAGTTTGGAGACAAGCCACCAGTTACCCATGGCTGCCTGGATCCTCCAGAGAAACCCAGCAAGGCATGGACTATCCTGCAAGGGTCAGGGCAGGGTGATCTCGGCAGCACTGAGTAGCACCAGGGCACTTTGCTGCCTTCAGCAGTGGGAAATTTGCTCCCCAGGGCAGTCATCTTCTCTCCCTCAACCTGGCTGGGGGCTTTGCCACATGTGCCCTGCCTCCTCCCTTCCCACTGTGCCCTGTACCGGCTCTTGATGGTGTTCCAGTCAGAAATCAACTTCTGGAGGGTCTTCTTGCGCTTCAGGATGATGGGAAGTTCCTCCTGTGGAAGAAAGGGGCCAGAGAGAGTTGCAGGGGCTTGGAGACCTGCAAAAGGGTGGTGGGTTGGGAGAGTGGAGACAGAAAGGTGGCCAGAGCTACTTCGCTGAGCTTGTTGAGTGGCTGCAGAACATCATGCTCTAGGGTGATCTCGAACTCAGCCAGGATTTTGGCCAGCGAGCTCTGTATGCAGCAGCCCATCTCCAAGGCTTTCCTGCATGTGGGACAGAGAAGAAATGACTGTGGACTGGAGCCATGTCACCCTCTGGCCCAACAATCCCCACCATACCCATACCCATACCCAGACCCATACCCGTACCCCTACCCATACCCGTACCCGTTCCCATACCCATGTGGCGCCCCAACCCAGCCCCTGCACCCCCTCTGCAAGGAGAGGTTGAAGGCACTGGCTGTTCCTCCTTCTCTTGCAACACCAGTGTTTGCTCTGAGGACAGGGTTTGACAGCTCAGCCTGTCTATGGGAGCCTCTGAGCCAAAAAATAGTGTCTCTGCCAGAGTCTGGCATCTTTTGGGGTCCCCAGCAGCTGTTTCTCCCACTGGCACTTACCCAAGGCTAGATTCTGTGTCCAGTTCCTTGAAGCTCTCGGCCATCGTCATGGACAGAGCCATCAAGGGCATCTTCTTCTGCACAGAGCCAAGGATTTGTGAAAGGGATGGTGAGCTGGAATGTAGCAGCTCTCACCCTGTGAAGCATGCCACCATGGCATGGGAGCAAGTGGCCAAAGCCTGTGCTGGGTCCCCACATCTTCCCCTGGCCCACCCAGTCCCGTTGTCCCTGAGGCCTGACAAAGGGCTGTTTGGATGTGCCATCAGCCAAAGCCAGGATCCAGTCAGCTAAACAAGGCACAGATGCTCCAGAGCTGGTTAAAAACCTTTCGGTTTTCTCTAAAATAGTCCCTTGTGGAGGACCATGACACAGATGGAGGCCCTCACCAAGCCCAGCCCTGCCACATTTTCAAATGTATGGAGCAGTTTAATCACTGAGAATAATTAGGCCAAGCTGGGGCTTGTCAGGCTGCCAAGAGGAGAAGAACCCACAAAATCACAGGGGGGCTAAGGAAAGTGAAGGAGGATCCACTGCTTGCTTCTTAGACAAAGAATGGTGAGCACCATTTGGGAAGAGGGTGGCAGCTTCAAACCAAGGAGGAGGAAGCAGCGGCACCTCTGTGCCTGGCCACAGTATTGTGCTCCTCACCTCAGGGCACCGTGGGTACCAAAGGTTCACAGGAGTTCAGGAAGGGACATAGACAACATGGCTTTGGAGGGTTATTCACTGCAAAGACACCATCTCTGTCTCAGGAGGCCTCAAGTTAGTGATGGCTGAGAGGGCTGCCCTACTCTGCTCTACCCTGAGCACTTGCTGGTGGCCATTGCTGCAGATGAGACCTGGGCTGGGCTTCAGGCACCCCTTCAGCAAAGCCTGCAAGGCAAGGGCCTGGTGTTCTCTCTTCTTTTGGAGGAGAGAGCCAGGAAAAGTGTTGGGTGCAGAGGGAGGACTCCACTCACCACTCGCTTGTCCACCTCAGAGCCACACTGTCCCTGCAGGCAGGCTTGGAGCCTCTTGGACACACTGTGAGCTGCTCGCTTGGCTGGATCAATCCTCTGCTCGATCTGGGGGTGGAAAGGTGGGACTGGGGAAGTCCTTTTGAAACTGTGGGTACCCTGAGGCAGTCTCTCCACCACCCACCTCTGGGCATGGGTCAGCCTGCCCAGCATCTCGCTGCAGCCCAGAGCATCTCTGGTCTCTGAGAAAGGGACCACAGCTTCTGGTCAGGATCCATCCCTTTATGAGGAGCTGGGAAAGCCCTTTCCCGTGGCAGGAACCTGCCATTCCTTTAATGCTGCGGTCCTGGATTCACCCTCCGGCACAGGGGCAGATCCCAGCCCCGTGACTTGGAGGTGTTGGCAGGGGAAATTGCAGGCAGGAACAGGGCAGGTTCCCACGCCCAGGCACAAGCAGCCACACGTTTGCCCGCCCAGCCTGTGCCTCACCTGCAGCAAATCTTCCGGCAGGAGCTCGGTTGCTTCTTGAGATCTGTGGAGGAAGGAGAAAGAGCCATCAGGAGATGTGGGGGGACTTGGCCCAATCTCCTCGGGAAGCCAGGTCCTTCTGCATCCCACTGATCTCTCTTTGGGTTCCCAGGAGCAGAAGACACTGCTGTGGCCTGGGCTGCTGTACACAAGGTTGTGAGCAGAATGAGCCCAGAGTAGGCAAGAACAGCAGGAGCAGGGCAGAGCAGACACCCTGACTGGCTGGTGGACACTCCATCAGACAGGGTTTCCAGTTCAAAGCACCACAGTCAAAATACCCAGATGTGTCTTGTTTTTTTGAGACAGGGTGCCCCAGAGCAGTGGTGTGATATTTGCATGTCAAACCTTTTACTCCCGACCACCTGCCCCTCCCCTGAAGGCAAATCCAAGGCAGTGCTGTTGGAGCCCAGCATGCACCTTTGCAGGCCAGGATAGTCACCAGCTGTGTGGCCACCAGAGCAAGGATATCTTTGTGGCCAAGCTGGAGTCTGAGACCAGCACCAGCCCTTCCAGAAATGCTTACATGACATCAGCTTTCTGCTTGGCTTTTCAGCAGGTATTAGGAGCAAATCTGAGAAAGGGAACCTGTTTGCAACAAACCCTGCTCCAAACCAATTTCAAAACCCACCAGCCACCATCATCACCAAACATCTCTGATGCCTTCCATAGAGAAAACCTCGCTTCACAGCCCCCTGCCATTGCTACACCCCAGGGACCCTGTTTGCTTTCCCTGTGCTGCTGCTTCTTTTTCCCCAGTTCATGTTTTTCTGTTTTCACTCTCTACCAGATCTGACATGGGACGAGGCTGTGGAGCCACAGGAAATGGGGGCGGCTTGGTTGAAGGCAAGAAAAATCACGTGGGACTGTGGGTCGCTGAGAAGAGGCTCTGCAGTGGGTGAAGAGCTCGCTCTTGGACTGCACCAGCTGCTTGACATCTCCTGCCTGCCTGGCATTAAGCAATAGGGAGGTGCATCTAACATGGAGATAAGACATCTTGAGGAAGGAAGGTCATGCTCCCCCCTCTGGAGAATGCACCATGAGCAAAAGCCCATCGGAATGTAGGAGCTGATTCCCTGTGGCCAGTCCACTGGGTTGGCTGAAGGACCTCAGTGGTCCTGCTCAACCTCCCCATGCTGGGGAACCCTCAGGGGGTGACTGTAGGACTGAGGGAGTGAGGGAGCTGGGTAGGGAGGGACCAGCCCTGTCATTTCGGTTCTGGGTTTTGCAAGGGGAAAGCAAAGAAAAAAACATAAGGAACCAGTTGAAGTAGGATGGGGACAGAGGGATTTGCATGAAGCTCTAAGTCTTTTATGGGTCCTCCAAGGATCTTCAGTCCTCTCTTTGAAGGGCATCCTGGGACACCCAGGCTGCTGGCCAGCTCGAGCTATTAAGAGCATCTGGCCCCTGTGGGGGACCCCCGGCTCAACAGGGAGAGCAGGTCCCATCTCCTAACACCCTCCTGGTCACTGCACAGTAAACACCACGTGGCTGGAAGGTCTCTTCCCATTGTCCTCACATGCTGGGGAACCCAAGTTCAGGAAAGGCCCCTTTCCAAGTGGATGCAGCATCCGTGGGAGCCAAGCTCCCACGTCCCACGTGGTCCCACGGGGACCACGGGGACCACGTCCCCGCAGAGCAGCAGCAGTGCAGCCATCCTGCTGCCCCACAGGTGCTGGGGAGCCACAGTCCCTCAGCTTACGCTGAAGACGCTCTGAACCCAGGGTCCTTCACCCCTTTTCCCTCACTGCCAGCCCTGGGAGGTCAGTCCAGCTCCAGCACAAGCCCTCCAGAACTAACATCCCACTCCCTCGCAGCCCTCCAGCACAGGTAGCAGCAGAGTCCTTACCGGCTGTTGGTGCTGGGATGGGACAGCTGCTGCCGCATCCGATTGAACTGCCTCTTCATCATCTTGAGAGCTGGGAGAAGGTCACGAGAGCAGCTCCACTTGGCTGTACCCACTCAGCACCCCTCAGCGATGCCTGGCATTGGATGCTGGTGGCCCTCAGGCTCCCCCGAGGTGCTTTGCCCCTTGATTTTCCCGGAGAACCTCTCCTTCCTTACTCTTCTCCTTCCTCCTTCCTTTGTTCCCCCTTTTTCTCTTTCCCCGGCTGGTCCCCTCCCTCGTCCCTCCCCGGGGATGCCCTGCCTGCTTACTCTTCCCCTCCCTTGGACTCCTTTCTCTTGCACCCTCTCTTTTGCTGAGCTTCCTCCCTTCTCTGTCCGCCCCTCTGCTGCAGATCAGGTAAGAGCAGTTCAGGGCTCCTGCTCCGCTCTGTGTTCCTGTCACCACCCCACAAGTATAAATAACTTCAGCCCAGCCTTAAAGGGGAAATATTATTACAGCAAACACGTAACAAGGCAGGACAAGCACACGCTGCTGCTGAGCCCGTGTGAAGGGCCCACGCTCTGTTTCTTGCTCGCTGTCTCAGTTGGGGTGTTTTTTCCCTCCCCCCTTTGCCTTGCCCATCACCAGCCTGTGGCCATCCTAGCTGGTTTAGCATGCACAGAGTACCTGATGTACACCCTGCCCTACCTGATCACCTAAACTCTGCCAAGACTCCTTGGACACCTCTCCATGCTTGCGGGTGCAGCTCCAGCCTCTTTCCCCCCCAGGACACATGCCCCTCATCAGGTTAAAAGCAACCAGCAAAGCCATTTTTTTGCACCCTGCTTTCCCTTCCTGCCATCATTGAGGCTCTCAGGAGCCACTGCAAAGCTGTGGCCAAGGGCTGTTGCCTCACACCCTGGGGAGGCCCCTTCCTCCCTGCTCCCCACTGCTGGCAGAGCTCCTCTGAGCAGGGCAGAGCAGCAGCACAGGGTTGCACAGGGACCACAAACTCCCGGTTCCCAGGCTCGGGTGCTGTCTGCTCTCTGCAGAGCTGCACCACGGCTCAGCATTTTTTTTAATTATTTTTTTTCCTGGTCTAGAAATATAAAAACATCCCCCTAACATCACCACCACCCCCTTTGCTCCTGGCTCTTGTAGCTGTAAACCTTGCCTTGTCTCTGACTACCTGCAGCTGGGGCTGCCCTCCTGCTGCACTAAGAAAGAGCAGAGGTTGCCGTTGGCTGGACTACATGGCTACCAAAGGAACTAGCACCCTAGCCCAGATGGGAAGCGGTATATTTGAGGACAGATGAGATAAGCACCAAAGGAAAAAGAGGTAGAAAGGCCACTCCATCTGTCCCCCAAAACCTGAGGAGCAATAATTTGAGGCTTGCCAGGATCTGTTCCTTCTTTGGCAGCTGTGTGGGTGTGGAGGAGGGGGGGATGAGTGTGTAGCACAGCAGTGCTGGACCTCTGTTTCCAAGTGGGGACCGAGAAAGGGAGTACCACTCCCCCTGCCTGAACACCAGGTTGCCCTAAACCTGTGGCCAAGCACATTTGGTGCCTCAGCCTTGAGCCCTGGGTGTCCTCCCCACAGGTGTTGTGGTCGCTGTAAGCAGGCAAAGGCTTCAAGCACCTATTGCACAGACACAGCAACCCCTCCCACCCTTGCTGGTTGTATCAGTCAGTGGCAAAGCCACAGCCTCTGTCACCTCCTGCAAAGTCAGAGACCTGCTCCCAGCCACAGACTGTTGCTTGACAGAGGTCGCCCTTCCTGCACCCCTGCACCAAAACTTTGAGTCAGCCCTGGGAGAGAGGAGAAAATGTCACTACAGGCAGCAGTGAATCATAGAATCACAGCATGGTTTGGGGTGGAAAGGGCTTTAAAGATCATCTCATCCCAACACCCTGTATGGGCAGGGACGCCTTCTACTAAACCAGGTTGCTCCAAGCCCCATCCAGCCCGGCCTTAGACTGCAACCAACCATGCAGGGCATGGGAATGAGCTCAAGTCCTGCTTCCCCTGGGCTGCAGGGCAACAAGCTGTGCCCACTGCCTCTCTCCGGAGAGGGAAAGAAGTGGGAAGTACCCAGCTTGCAGCCTTCAAGTGACTCTGCTCCCAAACAGGAATTGAGAGCAGCCAGGGGACTTCCACTAGCCTCCTCTCCCTGCTCATGGGAGTGGGGAAATCATCCTGGCAAGGCCCTGACTGACTGGGGGATGACTTACAGGATTTGAGCTGGAGATGACCCCTTGCAGCTCCTCTGCAGTCAGGGAAGGCGAGGTGAAAATGTGTTTCTTGGGTCAAAAGACAGAGAGACAGGATCAGGAAAGAACTTTTATTTCCCATAAATACAGCAGATTCTTCGCGCCGGGCGTTTTGTTTTAAATCTTTTTGTTTGTTTTCTTCCATTTACAGAATTTTGCACTGAAAATATATACAAGTCTGTTCAAGAACCAAACAAGATCTGCAAAGAAAAAACCCCATACAAAACCCAGAAAAGAGACCAGAAAGGGAAGTAAAACGCAGCAGAAACCCAGCTTCCCCCTCTCCTCTATCACTTGCTGCCCCCGCCTCCAAGACACCTCAACCTTCACTGCCCCATCCCAAAGCCTGAGGCACCCCCACTCTCCTCCATCTCACACACACACACACACACACCTCCTTCTACCTCTGGCAAGCCAACGCAGGGCAACAGCTTGCCCCTGGCTTTTAAGACCAGGCTCTGTTAAAACCAGCTTAAGGATGGGAAGGGGCTCTTGTGGTCACAAGTCCCACGGGGACGGGGATCGCCTGGGATGTGCCAACCTCTGGTCTCTTCCGTGCCTGCAGATCCCTGCTCTTGTGTCACAGTGATCGGGTGACTGGGGGAAGCCCCCTCCCCGCTGCAGGGAGCCAGGCCTGCCCACGGCTGCAGGCAAAGGTGCACAAGGCACAGCTGTACCCCCCCCCCCTCCCCACCCCCAGGTCCCCCCCAGTGCAGAGCTGGGCTCCCACTAAGAGCTTACTGGTGCCCTCTGGTGACAGGTTGGGCTCCAGTCTCTCCTCCCAGCTCATCACCTACCAACCCTACAGCGAGATGACACTGAAGAGCTGAGAAAGCCCCTCACACACCACACTCTCCAGCCCAGCCAGGGAGAGGAAGAACATGTCCTGCTTTCTCTCCCTGTTGGGCAGGAGGCTGTGGGTAGACTTTGTTCCTGCAGTACCCCCCTTCAGGACTGCCATGTGGGACAAAGTCCAGCAGCACTCCCCAAGGCTTGCTGTGGTAGATGAGTAAATGGGAAGAGTGTGGGATTCCTCGCTGTGTGGGGTCAGTGCCCAGGAGCTCCCACTGAAGGGGATAGGAAGGCACAGAGCAAACCCTTCCCAGCCCCCAGGCTCCCACACCCCCCCAACAGCTCTGTAAGCTGCTGGAAGGAGAGGGATACGGAAAGATCACTTCCTCTCTGACACCCCAGAAACAAAGCTACCTGCTCTCTGGAGCTGGAGGGACACCCTATCTCTATCCAGACTTCTTCCACACCAGCTCCAGTGTGACCCCACCAGACAGGGAACCACTGGGGCGCAGCTCCAAGGAGGGGGCAAAGGGGGACAAGAGGAAGCACCACAGAGCATGAAGCAGCTGAAGGGCTGGGAAGCATGGATGGGACAGACAAGGAAAAGGATTGTCCTTTGCTAGGCCTTGCCTCAGGCTGAGGCTGCTAAGCTTCCCATCCCTGTTCCCCACTGCCCCTTGGGAGAAAGCAGGGCTAGGGGCTGGACAGACCAGAGAGGGAGCAATGCCTTTGGAAGAGCAGGGAAGGCAACTGTTGACCTGCACGAAGATTTCCACTCCACTACTAGTTTTGTGGGATGAACATCTCCTGGCATCTCTGCTCTCCTACTTGAGGAACGCTCCCTCTGGCCCTCGCCTGGCCGTCTGGAGAATAGACCGTGAGCAGCAGCCCCCACCCACCCTCCCCATCTCCTCGGGTTGCTCCAGCCCTGCGGGGCTGGCTTCTCAAGGACTCTGCAGTGTAGTGTCTGCAACGTGGGGCCCTAAAGGTTTCCCCAGGATTCCGGTGGGGGGAACTGATCCACGTCCCCCATTTCATTGTAGGTTTGCTCTCCCATGGTGAAGGTCAGCTTGTACCGTAGCCTCACTTTCTCCTGGAGACAGGGGAGAAAGGATAAGGAGTGAGAAGTGTGGGAGGAAGAAAGTCATGAGGCACAAACTATTCAGGTCTCAAGGAAGTTGTAGAAGAGCAGAAGGAGTAGGGACAGGGGAACTGGGCTTTGCCCAGGCAGCAGGACCAGCCTGGTAAGACCTCAGGGATGGTGCTGTTACCTTCTGTGGGTTAGCAAGCAGCAGGACTTGTGTGATGGCACTAGGGTGGATAATGGGGTTGAACGCCGGCAGCTCTGTGCCTGAGGGAGGCTGGAGCTTCACCTTCATCACCTAAGGGAAGAGAAGAGCATTCCACATTCCTGAGTGGGACTTGGCAGCCAGAGGTCCTGCTCCCCAGTCTGGGGAGCTTTCACTGTCTAGTGAAAAAGAAAAATATATGTGTGGAAGGCACATCACTCCATCCCAGTCCCATGGAGTTCTCCCTTCCTGCAAAGAGAAGGCACACTTCAGCCCATCCTGGGGACCTCAGCCCCAGCAGCCACCTTACCTTGGGGACAGCAGACTGAAATACAATGTTTCGGATGGGCTGCGGGGCCGTGCTGAGCATGGAAATCACCACCACAAGCACATCGGGCCTCTCGGGCAGGGCATCCTTAGCAAAGTGGAAGAGGACACGGAAGCCGTGCTGGTCATACACAGTCACAGGGAGGATGCTGCCTGTGGGAGACAGGCAGCACTTAGCTAGGAGAGAACCAGCCCTGCAGCAACCTTTCCCCATCACCCAAACTCTATACAAAGTTGACAGATACCACCCCTCCTCAACCTCCACAAAATCCAACCAGCAAGAAGTTTCCTCATGTTTCCTTCCTTCCCTTTGTGCATGGTTTGTTCCACCTTCTTCATACCCTGTCCAGTTGTTTCTTGCCTGATCTGCCTGGCTCCCTGCCAATCAGTCCACCCTCCCCAAGCTTGCCTCCCCTTCTTTCTCCCCATCTCACTGGGTTTGATTGACTCCAGAGGCACAGTGATGTTGGCCAGTGAGATCTCCTGGGGCAGCGTGGTGGCAGGAGGCTGTGGTGGGACTGCAGCATTTCCTGGGGGTGAGGTGGCAGCTTTTGGAAGTGTAGCAGGGGCAGGTGGCTCTGAGGTCAGGGGCAGTGTGGGGTTAGGGGAAACACTCTGGAGCACGGGCAGAGCACTGGAATTGTGGGCTGTGGAGCCTGTAGAGCTGCTCCTGTTCTGGAGATCTCTCAGGGTGAGCCTAGGGGGTGGCTGTTGCTTCTCCCTGTAGGGAAAGAAAAGGTAAGGAGTGGGAACAGGGCACTGAAATGTCTGTGTCCAGCACCGCAGAAATGCAAAGGATGGGGAGAATTGTGAGACTGAGCTACTCCTGCTTACCATCGCACTTGTTGAGACTCTGGAGGCAAAGACTGCTGCAGCAGAGTCTTGCCCAGGAGGTCCAGGTCATCCAGGCCACTGGTGTGAGGAGGTTTGGGGGAGGATGAGCCAGCATCTGCTTTGACTGTCGGTGTTGCTGTCATAGGGGCGATACTGAGCTCATTGCTATCCGATGACTGTAAAACGAGTCCACAGGAGAGGCCCCCAAGCAGGGCTGCATATCAGCACCAACCACCAGACTCACCCTGCCTACCCCGTTTTCACCATCCCCACTTTCTGCCCAGCACATTACCTGGAAGCTGTTCCAGCCACTGCTGTCACCAGACTGGGCAGGATGTGGTGCTGGGTCATTCAGGCCTGTTTGGGGGTAAAAGCAAACATGAAGCTCAGCTACCGAGCAGGTAAAAGCATTAATTGAGGCCTGAATAAGACACAGGAACAGCAGGAATGAACCACCAATGTGGCCTTCATCTCTGGTCCCCAACCTTGTGTGGGGCAGAGCTGTGAGGGTGATAGTGTTTGTTTTGCCCAGAGATCCTCATTTACAATCTAGTTCTCACTACAGTTGGCACAGCAGTGAATACTACTGGGCTGACAAGCCCAGCTGACTACGTTGTCTACTGCATGTTGTTGTAGTCAGAGCACCTATCCTAGGAAACAGACATTTTGATGGAAAAAGCAGGACCCTAGAGCCTTCTAGGACCAGCACTTCAAAAAACTTCCACGTGAACACTTCCAGAAGTCCCATGCGTCTGTTGTCAGCTCATGACTTCAATTGCAAGGAGTAAACTTGAGGAGCTAAGGGGGATCCATTCTTGTGATCCCATCTGGGGACAGCCATTGCATCATTCTTGATATACCTGCCAGGTCAGTTTTCACAGAGCAAATCAGAGGATACTTCCCTGCAGGCTCACTCTACTAGTCAGGAAAACCTGGTGGTACTGAAGTTCAGGATCATAGCAGGGTCTTTTCCTCTTTCTCACACTAAGTGAAAGACCCCTCTTGGTCTGTCATTATTCACCTCTCCCAGAGCTCACTCTCATTCATGCTCCTGTCACAAGGAGAACCATCCATACAGACAAGGTGAAGGAGAGAATAAAGAGCTTTTGCTCTGTTTTTCTCACCTAAAGACATGAGTTCATCATCCAGCAAGGAGACAGAGCCAGCTTGGTCAGGCATGGGGATTGCTGAGCCACCAGAAAAGGTGGGCAAGGCTGGGTAGGAAGGGCCTGTTGCTGGGAGATCCAGGCCTGACAAATCCAGGAGTGCTGAGGTGCTGCCTGAAAAGAAGGAACAAAGTGAGAGATGGAAACCTTATCCAGCCCTTATCAAGTGTTCTGAGGCCAGTTCCCATCCTTCCTAACACCCCTCTCTGCTTTCCCTTCCAGCTCCCTCTCTTCATGCATCAGTCATCTCCAGAAGACGTTTCCTCACCTCATCAGCCCCACTCTGACCTCCTGCAAGTTTTACCTTTCCTCTCCTCTCAGTCTTCTCTTACACTGTGGGAGACCAGCAACAGGTCCCTGGTCTCAACCTTCCTGTTCCCATTCCCCAAGTCTTCTCACCTCGAAGGGGACCGGCCACGGTCTCCCCATTGATTTCTTCTCCCCGTACAAGCTGCTTGTAGAGATTGATCACCTGTGTCAGATTGTCATTGGCTTGCAGGATCTCCGCTGAAATGGAACAGGTGGGAAGGAAGTTTGGAAATCTTCAAGAATCAGAATGACTTTTATACCCACAGCTCCCTCTGTTCCTTCAAAGTAAGGACCAAGGAGGTGACAGTAGCTCACTGCAGACAGATTGAAGTTGTTGTGCAGGCTGCAGGAGGGTACAGACACCCCGTGGCAGCAGTACACACTCAGACATCACTCCCAGTGTGGAGTGGAGGAAGCCTGGAACCCTGCTGACTGCCACCACATAACCCCTGTGAGTGCCAAGCCACAGACTGACTGCCCCACAGCGAGCAGCCAGCCCCAGCAGAGCGGTGCCCACTGATAAACCCCATTCCACGGGCAGCACAAGCACAGGCTCCCTGAAAGAAGATGAAGGAAGAAGGGGGACAGAGTGGGAAAAGGCCAAACGTGCTTACCCAGGGCTTCATCATTGTCTTCTGTGTCGCTGGCGAGCCGGAAGAGCATGGGCCTCATGCGCTCACAGCGCTGATAGAGCTCCTGAGGGAGAGGAGAAAGGGGGGGCTGAGGGGAGCAGCAAGGGCCTCAGCTGGGGGTGCAAAACATGCAGGAACCTTATGCAGGGGCAAGGATCACCCATCTCTGTTATGCTCAGGGAGGACACTGGATGAGCTTTCCTCACCTTCATTAGGTCCTCATTGCTCTCCATGGTCTCCCCCTTGCTGTAATTTGTCACCATCTCTGTCAGCAGCTTCACATTGTTGTTCACCTCTTCTATTGCATTCACCCTCTTGGAGATCTTCTCCATTCGTTTCTGGTCCTGGAGAGGAAGTACATGGGGAAGTATGTCCTTGCTTCTGTTTGCAACTTGGAGAGGTGGAAGGTTGGGCCAGGCAACACACAAACTGCCTGGACTAATGCGGAGCTACCCTGCCCTCAAAACAGCTCCCAGTGGAACACTCCAGATCATCTTTGGGATTGCACTTCCCAAATATGAGTGGCCTTGCAGCAGATCTAGCACTGCAGCAGAGCTTGGGCCACAGAAAGCACCCAGAGCCATTCCCCCGAGTAGCCAAGGGGTGGCAGAAATCACATAGACTCTCGAGCAGCTGCTGCTGCAAAATTTTAGGCAGAAGCTCTTCTGCACTAGGAGAGCCACTGCTTCCTCGGTGCCAACCACTGCCACCCACACCATGAGCCCTCCAATTCCCCTTCTCCTCATCTGCACCTCCTGAACCATCTCCTTGATGAGCTTGTTGGCAGCCCGGAGGTCCTCAGGATGGGAACTCTTCAGGAGACGAGCCAGGATCTGCAAAAGAGAGGGCACCTCTGAGTCCTGGCTGAGGGTGGCAGCTACAGTCACTCTTGCAACACCAGAGACAGTGGAGTTACTGCTGTTCTGAACCCACATCTGGCAGAGGCAGCAGGCAATGCCAGCCATTTACAAGCCCAGCTGCAAGATCCTGTGGGCTATGTGGAGACCAGGGAGAGAAGAAGTACAACTGGTCTTCCTTTTCCCCATTGTGGTTCTGGTTTTGCAAGACAGGTCTTTCCCAGAAGATCCCCTGCACTCAACATCTGCTCCTGCCTGCCTGGTATGCACCACGGGGACCCTGGAGCACAGAAGCACCAGTACTGAGAAAGCCAGAAAGCCTGGATAATGCAGGAATTGCCATGGGATTGCCCGATGTTCCTACTCAGATTTCTTCACGTGCCTCTCTGCAGGTGCACGTGGCAAAGAGGGAGAGTTCCCACTTCTTCTCCCCACTTCTCTCGTCAGTGAACAGTCCCACAGGCCACCTAAAAAATCCTCAGTGACCCAAAATATTTCCCCTGCAGCAAAGTGGCATCACACCCCCACTGCAGAAATAGACCCAGAGGAGCCTAATCCTTGCTTAAATGCATCAGCACTGATAAAGCAGAGGTGTGTTTGAGTGGTGACACAATTCTGATGGGAAGGCAATGCAGGATGAGTCCAGGAGGGTAGAAGTGGTTGAGCAATGAGCAGATTTCTGCGCTGGGGGTGGGGAAGAGATAACAGCAGGAGCACCTGGAGATGGGATTCAAACCTCACAGCTGGGTAACTCAGAAGCCTGGAGACCACACAGCAGCAAACCTCTCAGAATGTGTCAGCACTTCACACTGCCCTGCAGCTGAGTGCTCCAAAGGTCAAACAAACACATGTCCCCCATCTCTGGCTGTTTCCTTTGACACAATTCTAGAGTGGGCCCTCACTGTTCCTGCATTTTCTGAAGCACAACATGTGTGGCAGGGGTCTTGACACTTTCTGGATCTCCACCTCAGCAGGACGGGAGAGCCCGAAGCAGGGAAGATCTTGTCCTCCAGCCCTCCACTTGCACAGAACCCTTACCTTGGATTTCTCTTCATCATCAAAGATGATGTTCTTGGGTCGAGGGGGAGGTGGTGCTGGAAATGGAGCATCTTCAGGCAGTTTCGGGTCACATTTCACAATCCCTGCAGTAGGGAACAATGGAGAGGTCACAAGCACTCACCCACTGAGGGATGGCACTGTCACCCGGGTAATTTTTTCCCTAATGGACCACCAAATTCAGCTGGGACTGAGGGGGTTTGAGTCTGATCCAGCTACCCATTATTCTGGATTGTGTTTTCAGGTTAAAACTTCCCCTGACTCCCTGTAAACATCCTCTCAGAAAAACCCAGCACCAACTGCCAAATCACTCGCAGCCTTGTAGCCCCAGACCTTTCCAATGACCCATCTCCTGTAGGTAGGGAACAAGCACATGTCCCCCTCAGCCAATGAGTCTGTTTCAGATTCTCCCCTGACAACAAAAGAAGGGAAGACAAACTGTCCATCCACCTTCTCCTCCCAGACCACTCACTACCTCTCACCTTGTTTCTTCAGCATCTGGTAGGCCTCAGAGATCTTCACCTCGTGAGGCAGCCCTAATGTCCAGCTGTACATCAGCTCCAGGATCTTCGACTTCACTTTTTCTGATGTCCGGCTGCCAAGATACTGGAGGACAAGAGATGAGGTGGCATGAAGCTGATCTGAGCCCTTGCAAGCCTGGCCTCTTCCTCTCCTCCCCTCCCCCAGAAGCAAGGAGACCGCTCCCAACGGCACGGAGAAGAGGAAAGAGGAAGCGAGGAGGAAAGCTCAGCACGGTCCTTGCAACGTGTCCCAGGCTGTGCTCTGTTTCCACCACAGAAAACACCCGGGGTGGGTGAAATGCTGCACCAGCAGCCCCTCAGCAAGACACAGGGACAGGTGGGAAGGCTCAGGTGGGCCCCCTGTGACCTTGTGAAGGAAAGACCTAACCCTAACCCTAACTGAGAAGCTGCTCGGCATGACAACCTTCCAGAAAACAGGAGAGAGGAGGGCTGGGAGGGAAGGGCTGTGGGTAACAGGCTCCAGCACAAAGTGCCTGGCACCCCTTAGGGCCAGGGGAGTCCCAAATGACCAGCACCCAGCAGTGGGATCTCCAAATGTTACAGCTCTCCCCCAGAGCTGTGCAATCACTCTTCACCTGTGGGTCTGTCTGATGGGCACAGAGGAACAGTGCACACACCAGCAGGGACCAGTGGCCTGAGGCAGAGGACATGCTCTAGGGAGCCCAGCAACAGGACTTCAGGGTGCTGCTGTCACTGTCCCTGGCTACTCATCATCACTGATCACAAGCTGACTGGCAGAGGAAGGTTTTCCTTAGTCATATTTAGTCTGTGTTCCCTTAACTCCATCCTTGCTGGTGCTAATTGCCTCGGCTGAAGAGGAGAGCATGCACAGCTTGTTCTGCTGCAGGAGCAGCTGCACTGGCAGGGGAGCAGGTAATGACCTGGTGCTTCAGATGGACTTGTGAGAGCACCACTGACCAGGCCTAGGCTTGCCCTCTGAGTGTCTCAACCAGGCTGGGACACCCTGCAGAGAAATGGTCACCATGTCAAAGCTGAGGGAGGTTCCTGAGCACAGGCAGCACAGACAAGGCCTGACAGAGATGCAGGGAAGGTGACTCCAAGCACGCAGATGAGCTCAGTAGTCCTACAAGTGCTGGTTGCATCATGTCTGGCTGGCCTTCAGCCTCCTGCATCAGGTGAAACCTCACCTTCCCACTGGAAAACTCAACAGGGAGCAAGAACTAAATCTCCTACTAGCACTGCCCTGTCTCTCCCACATCCCAGTGGGGGTGTTGACCTTTCTGCTCAGCTACTACTTCTTCCCCAAACCTTCCTGCCACCAGGCTCTGGTCCCCCTTCCAGCACGATTCCCTGGGACCCACCTTGGGTGACACCACTTTGATGAGCTCATTGAGGAAGCGGAATTTGCCCACCTCATCGTGGAAGCGTTTGCCACAGCTCTTCATGCAGGACTCCAGCACCTGGGGAAAGGGTGGGGGGAGCCCCAGCACGGGGTCAGCAGCAGCTTCAGGAACCAGGTCCCCCCCCTCACCAGGCATGGAGAATGTGGGTATCCCCACAGACATGTGGAGGAACACCACCTGTCCCTCCCCGGTGGCCAATCACCCTCCCAGAGGGAAGCAAGAAGATTTTCCTCCTTGGAGGAAAAAAGAAAAAGAAACTTGTGGAAGGGGATATACTTAAGGGAGTTCACAAACGTTGGGGTTTCACAGTGTGGATCTACAATGACATAAAGAGAACAAAAATATTCCTATCGACTCCAATAGGCTATGATCCTTCCTAGGAACAAGGCCATTCCCACCAATCACCCTTCCTCTCTTATGGAACCAGGTTTAGCCCCTCTCCCACCCAACAGCTCAGATGTTCCGAGGCTTTCTCAGAGGGAGTTCAAAGCTTCTTCACTCAAAATGGAGCAATCCCACACCCTGGCCCTCCACCTAGTTCTACCAGCCTGAAAATGCCCTTACCGTGAGGGCCTGGATAGCTTCCCATTCCTGTGGAGACTGGATCTTGTGGGCAAGAAGTCGGGTAGCAAGTGGAGGGCTGGAAGGAACAAGGGAAAAAAACAAGCTAGCTGGTTATTGATGAAAAGCCTGGTACCTGTGTTTCTAGGTGGGAATCCAGGGTTGAAAAGCCTGCTGCAAATTTAAAGCACTGACAAGGAACTAAAAAACAAGTTGGGACCTTCTGTTAAGTGGACCAGGACCCCCCCTCACACACACACTTTGAGGGGCCTCACCACTCAGGACAACCCCACTGAATCTTATTGTGTGAGCAACCGTGACCCAGAGCATCCTGGGGAAAGGAAGCAGCACTTACCCCTCCAGCTCCTTATTGAGCTGCTCACAGAAAGCATTGATACCTTCCCAGTCCAGGTCCTTGTTCAGGGGGCTTGTAGCTTTGTCTGCAGGAGGGAGAAGGGGAACGATGAGAAAGTCTCCCCAGGCTCGCACCCCGTGGAGGGGAGGGGCACTATTGCTCCTTCCCTCCCAGCTCCACCGGCTGCGTGGAAAAACACAAACCCCGACCACTAACATCCCCCCCCGTGCCCCAAACACCACCCGGGGCGCCTGCCCACACCCTCCCTACCCACGCTAAGTCGCAAAGTCGCATCCGCATCCCCCCCCGGCGTGCTCAAAGCCACGGCCCAACCCCCTCACGCGTGGACCCTGCACCACACATCTGCCCCAAGCTGCCCCCTCCCCTCACAGCCGCGACACCCCCCTACCAGTGACCCTCAGCCCCCTCTCCCCTTTCCTCGCATCCCAAAGCCTCTCCCCAAATTCCCCCTCGCTGTGGCGGCCGGGACGGGGACCAACCCCCCCCCCCCTCCTCCCCTTGACACGACCCGGCCCGACCGCACTCACTGATTCGCGCCTCCAGCGTCTCGGGCTCCATGGCGGAGGGGTCTTCAGCGGGGCAGGGCCGCGCCACCGCCACCCACCCGCCGCCCGGCCCGGTACCGCCGAGCCATGGAGAGCAGAGCGAACCGAACCCTCTAGAGCGCCGCTCCGGCGGCCCGCAACCATAGAGAGACGGAAGTCCGCAGCGCAGAGCGCCTTCCCCTCCCCGGCGCTCAGCGCGCCCCCTGCCGTTTCCCCTCCTCGGTCACCGCGGAGTTGGGAAAAAGGAAAAAGGAAAAAGGAAAAAAGAAGGGGAAAGGAAAAGAGAAAGGGAAAAGGGAAAGAGAAAGTGGAAGGGTGAAGGGAAAAGGGATAAGGGGAAAGGGAAAGGGAAAGGGAAAGAGAAAAAGGAAAAAGGAAAAAGGAAAAAGGAAAAAGGAAAAAGGAAAAAGGAAAAAGGAAAAAGGAAAAAGGAAAGGGAAAAAGGAAAGAAAAAAGGAAAGGTAAAGGAAAAGGGAAATGGAAAGGGAAAAGAAAAGGGAGAAGGGGAAAGGGGAAGGGGAAAGGGGAAGGGAAAGGGTGAAGGGAAAAGGAAGGGGAAAGGGAAAGAGAAGGGGAAAGAGAAAGGGAAAGAAGAAAGTGGAAGGGGAAGGGAAAAGGAAAAGGAAGGGGAAAAAAGGAAAGGGAAAGGGAAAAGGGGAAAAAGGAAAAAGGAAGGGGAAAGGGAAGGGGAATGGGAAAGGCGGCAGGGGAAAGGGGAAGGGAAAAGGGGAAGGGAAAAGAAAGGGGAAAGGGAAAGGGAAGAGGAAAGAGGAAAAAAAGAAAAAGGGGAAGGGAAAAGGGAAAGGAAAGGGGAAAAGAAAGGGAAAAGGGGAAGGGGAAAGGGAGAGGAAAGTTTGCAGGTGATGCCAGGCTGACTCCAAGAAGGTGAGCCAGCCTCCAGGGAGAGTGGGCTGACAAAACCTTGTGCAGCTCAACGGGGAAAAGGGTCAGGTCTTGTGTCTGGGAAAATATAACCCCAGGAGTGTGGCACAAACCAGGATCCACCTGGCTGGAGAAGGGCTCTGTGGAAAGGGACCTGGTGGTCCTGGTGCACAAGAAGCTGAATATGAGTGAGCAGGGTGCTGCTCTGCTGGCAAACCAAGCCATCAGGACACCAGGTGACACCAACAAGGACATCACCAGCAAAGAGTCACCATCCCACTCTGACCCGTCAGGTCACACCTGGGACACCGTGTTCAAGTCTGGTCCCTCCTGTCCCAAGAAGATCCTTGTAATGTCTACAAATACCTGAAGGGTGGGTGTCAAGGAGACAGGGACTGTCCCTTTGCAGTGGTGCCCATGGCAGGATGAGAGGTAATGGACACAAACTGAAGCACAGGAAGCTCCACCTCAACATGAGGAAAAACCTTTTTACTGTGAGTACCATGGAGCACTGGAACAGGCTGCCCAGAGAAGTTATGGAACCTCTCCTTCTCTAGAGACTTTCCAGACCCATCTGGACGTGTTTCTGTTGTGACCCACCCCAGGTGATCCTGCTTTGGCAGGGGGGTTGGACTCGATGAGCTCCAGACATCCCTTCCATGCCCTGTCATGCTGCGATTCTGTGAAGAAATGGAGAGGCCCCAGAGAGGAGCCACCAAGATGATCCTCGGGCTGTGCGACCTGCAGAAAGGATGAGAGGACGGGGTTTATTCAGCCGAGAGAAAAGCAGGTCTGAGGCAGACTTCATCACCATGTTCCAGTACTTAAAGGGTGCCTATCCAGAAGTCGGAAACTTTTTTACAAGGAGTCACATGGAAAGGACATGGGGTGCGAGCTACTCTCAAGATGATCCCGAGTTGGCCAGCAGAAAAAAACCCAAAACACTTCACTATGTGCAAAGCCACCCCTTGGGACAGCCCCCTCAGGGAGGCGGGGAGCTCCCAGCAATCGGCACTCCCCAGACTCGGCATCTGGGCCACCGCATCCACACCCTGACCCTGACCAGAGAGGTCGGACCAGATGACCCACGGGGTCCCTCCCCACCCGGCACTCCGTGACCTCGGGGCAGGCCCGAAGCCATCGGGAGCCGGCAGAGCCCTTCCCGGAAGCAGCCGCGTCCTGGCAGGTGAGGCCACTTCCGGGAGCGTGCGGAACGGGCACTTCCGCCTCGCGCGTCCTTTCGGAGGACACAGCCCGCGAGGCTCCTGCGCATGCGCGGGGAGGGGCCCGCCCGGGCCGGAGGGAGCGGGGCCGGGGCCGAGAGGTGGGAGGGAGGGCGGGAGGGAGGGAGGGGGGGGGGGAGGGGGGGGGGGGGGGGGAGGGGGGAGAGGGGGTCAGTAGCGGGTGTGGGCAGGCTGTGTGAATGCTACAATGCGAGGAGATGCCGCACCCTGGTCGGGGTCATCTTTAAATAGCAGCCCTTCACCCCCTGAAGGCGTTCTCTCCCTCTCCCTCTCCCTCTCCCTCTCCCTCTCCCTCTCCCTCTCCCTCTCCCTCTCCCTCTCCCTCTCCCTCTCCCTCTCCTGTCTTCCTCTCCTCCGCTTTCTCTCTTTCTCCCTCTTTCCCTCTCTCCCCGTCTCCCCCTCTCCCCCTCTTTCCCTCTCTTCCTCTTCCTCCCTCCCTCCTTCCCTCCCCTCCCTCTCTCTTCTTCCTCCCCCTCTCTCTTCTTCTTCCTCTCCCTCTCTTCTTCCTCTCCCTCTCTTCTTCCTCTCCTCTCCTCTCCTCTCCTCTCCTCTCCTCTCCTCTCCTCTCCTCTCCTCTCCTCTCCTCTCCTCTCCTCTCCTCTCCTCTCCTTCTCTTCTCCTTCTCCTTCTCCTTCTCCTTCTCCTTCTCCTTCTCCTTCTCCTTCTCCTTCTCCTTCTCCTTCTCCTTCTCCTTCTCCTTCTCCTTCTCCTTCTCCTTCTCCTTCTCCTTCTCCTTCTCCTTCTCCTTCTCCTTCTCCTCCTTCTCCTTCTCCTTCTCCTTCTCCTCTCCTTCTCCTCTCCCTCCCTCTCCTTCTCCTCTCCTTCTCCTCTCCCTCTCTCCCTCTCTCCTCTTTGTCCCCTCCTGCCTGGCTGAACAGCAGGGACTGGGGGGAGAGATGGAAGTAGGGAAAGGTTGGTGGAGCCCTGGAAATAAGGGCTGCAGGAACATAAACTCTCATTTGTTGGGGTTGTTCAGCCTGGAGAAGAGGTGGCTCCAGGGAGATCTTACAGCAGCCTTCCTGTACCTGGAAGTTTAACAAGGGTGTGTAGTGAGAGGACAAGGGGTAACACGTTTAAAATTAAATGGGTAGATGTAGATTCGATATTAGGAATTATTTAGTGTGAGGGTGGTGGGACACTGGCCCAGGTTACCAGTGGCTTCCCCCTTCCCTAAAGTGCACAAGGTTGGATGGGGCTTGGAGCAACCTGGTCTGGTGGGAGGTGTCCCTGCCTGTGGTGGGGGCTTGGAACTAGATAATTTTTAAGGTCCCTTGCAACCTAAACCATTCCACAATTCTTTCTCCTTGTGGCTTTGTTAATCTCGACCAGCCCTAGCTTATTTTCCCAGTGCTCCACTGCCCTCGGAATGAACAAGTGTGCCTAAATCACTGCAGTGATATTATTATTTTTTGTTTGGTTTTTTTTTGTTGCTGTTCTTTCCCCCCTTCCTTTGTAAGTAAAGCCGGTGAAAGGTGCCAACTCGGTGACCTTTGGGAATCCTCATCAGCGGGGGTGCTCCAAGGCTGCTGTGGAGCCCGGCGATAAGAGGGCGGGTCCCATGGAGCCCGTGCAGCCTCCGAGCGGCGTCTGATGCTGGAGACAGGAGTCTGAGTCACCGCGGCCCTGTCCTGCGTTACTCATTTACAGAGCTAATCCCGCAGATGGCAGGCGAGGGAATGAGCTGCCCTGGTGTCACACCTAATATCTTTTCCTTATGGAGAGCCATTGTTTTTTTTTTTTTTTTTTTGGGGGGGGGGGATTTTTTGGCCATTAAAAGGTACTTTTTGGCACTTGAATGCGGTTCTTTTTTTAACTGTTACAGCTTTGCATCACAAAGCCTTTTTAAAGTGCCTTTCAGAGAAAATTGCCACATCCTTCCCTCCGCTGTGTTCAGGCACGTTTTACTTGGGTTATTTTAATCTTATGAGTCAGCCTTGCCTGTCACTAGGAGCTCTTTGATTTTTTTTTTTTTTTTTCTGAGAATTC
Source organism: Heliangelus exortis (assembly GCF_036169615.1). Taxonomy (NCBI): domain Eukaryota; kingdom Metazoa; phylum Chordata; class Aves; order Apodiformes; family Trochilidae; genus Heliangelus; species Heliangelus exortis. The sequence continues at coordinate 145,191,023 of NC_092422.1, read as the reverse complement.
TTAAGTCATCTCTAGGAGACCCGAGGCCTAGATATTTTCTCCTCTCGGTCATGTACGACTTGCATAGAAGGCATGCATTTCTTCTCTCCATCCTACGGAGACATTCTGGAGGAGTGGTTTTGCAGGCTGGTGTTTCACAGCCCCCTCCTTTGCTCAGGTTTCGATCTGTCTGAGTCTGCAGGTTGTTTATTTTCCTCTCTTCGGCAACACCCAGTGGTTAGCAAGTCTAGGGTGAATGGAAGGCTGCACCTCTTTCCAAGCTGCTTGCTAACAATGATGAATGAACTCATGCATAACAGGCATGTCAGCAGTGGCCTTTCAAACCTTTCTTTTGTTTCTCGTGGATTTAGGAGGCTCTTTCCCTTTCCCATCACATCTACTTTCCATGTAATGAAGACGCTACACGCAACCAAAAAAGAGATTCGTGGCTGATTTTTTTCCCCCCTCTAACAGTGGGTAGATGATGTGTGAGGAAAACCAGGACATTTACTGTGAGGGTGGTGAGACATTGGCAGGAGTTTTCCTGGGGAGCTGTGGCTGCCCCATCCCTGGAAGTGTTCAGGGCCAGGTTGGATGGGGGGCTGAGCAACCTGGTCTGGTGGGAGGTGTCCCTGCCCATGCAGGGGGTTTGGAACTATAGATGATCTTTAAGGTCCCTTCCAACCCACACCATTCTACGATTTTACAGAACATTTCTCCTGTCCCTCAATTTATTTTTACAAACAGCTGGCGTCCCAAATTGGATCTGGAGTGAGACAGCGCATGTTGTAATTAACACCACTCCAGAATGAAAGTACGGGGAACTATAATTATCTCGCAGCCAGTTGCAGAGGAAAGTGATTACGTGCAAGCCGGAGGCCCGGGTCGCTGCTGTGCCTGTCACACGGAACCTTGCGCTGGCCGAGGACTGCGGGATCCCAGGTTCGGCCGGCCCGGCAGCAGGCTCCGTCCCACAGAGGGCAGCAGCAGGCCGGAGAGCTCCTGCCTGATCCAGCCCGGGCTTCGCAAATCCTCTTGCTGCCTGTGCAGTCGGGGTGTATCACAAAGCAGGCAAAGTCTGCCCCTCTGTGGGGAAGGCCTTTGCGGGAGTGGCTCGGTACCAGGTCCTCTTCATGCAGCCTGAACTGTCCCTTTGCCCTTGTTCTGTCCCGGCGTTTGTCTGATTTCCCTGCCTTGTGTGCTCATGTGAACCCTGCGATGTTTTTCAGATGGGTTTCCACGCAAAACGAGAGCTTTTGTGTGCTTCCTGCCGGGTCGTTGGCTCTGGCCCACAACGAGTGTTTCCCTTTCCTCTGTCACATTCCTCCTTCGGGGAGCTTTCACTTTCCTGAAGCTCTGTACTGCAGTCTTTCGTTCTCTTGTTTTCCAGCTCCATCTCACTGTAGCAGCCAGTTCCTGGGTTTTTGGCTGTTTAACCTCTGCTATTTTCTCTTGGAATGGGTCTGGGAGCGCCTCGGACCACGCACCTCTTACGCAATCCTCTGTATTTGCAGCCCTGCTGTTGCCTGACCTTGGCTTATCTCCTTCCTTTTGCAATAATTCTAAAGCACCTTTCCCAGCAGAGGGTCGCAATTAGAGAGCCAAGTATTTAGTTGCATACTTCTGTAGAGGGAAAGCAGGTTTCAGCTCCTTTTATCTAATAGGAAATGTCTCTTTCCCTTTCATATGCAGCACTTTCTTGTGGTATGCAGTCATCCACCAGGATTGCTCCCTTCCATTTCTTTCAGCGTTTCCCTTTTTTTGCTGTAGGAAGACCCATCCCTGGCGATCAAAGGCACCCTTCTACAACTGCAGGAGCAGAACGAGGAAACAGGATGCGGGATAAGAAAACCTGCTGGCTAGAGCTCGGCAATTAAACATGTCTTGGAGCAGGACTTAAGGAAATGCATATCTATGCTCAGCTGCCTCAGTTTCCCGGGTCGTTAGCATGGAGATAATTGCACTTGCTTCCTTTGGGGAATTGCCCTGACCTCTGTCGACTAAATTTCTTTTCCACCTTGGGTCTGTCATTAGAGCAACTGGCTCAGCGAGACAAACAAGCAGGAGAGAAACAAATACCAGGGTTAGAAGTGAGCTGAGCTTCTGTGTGTTCCAGCTCTCCTTCCAGGCTGGGCATCTCAGGAGGTGCCTTGATCCCCTCCCTGACCAAGCAGGTGGGTGGCAGTGCCCTCCTGGCCAGCACAGGCAGTGGCAGTGCCTCTTCACACCCTGGGGAAGGCTCAGCTGGATTTGCTGTTGCCAAAGAGTCTGGAACAGCCTGGGGGATGCTCTGAGGACACGGGAATACTCTTGCTGCTGAGGAACAGTGTTGGCAGCAGGCAAAGATGGAAGAAACCTGACAGGACAGGAGGCTTAGTCATGGCTGTGGCTTGGGGAGGGGGGGCTGACGGGTGATATATCTGGGTAAGCTAAAAGCAGAACAGGGGGAGGAAGGCCTGCCAGGTTAGAGAGAGGGAGGCTTAAATTTATGGGGCTGAAATGAGCATTGAAGGCCCCGAGCCCGCAAGAGGGAGCCTCGATGAAGTCATCCCCTGCACTGCTGGTGAGATCAGCTCCAGGCTGGAACAGATCCACTGCCAGTGCAGTATGCTTGGGATTCAGGTGTCGAGGGAGCCACTTGTAAAGGTGAAGAGGTAGATGGTCTCCCTCTATCCCTGACTTGCTGTGTTATCACTAGCAGATGGAGGGGGTGTCATTAGAAAGCCACATGTATTAGGAAAAAAGGTTTAAGAGCCTGGATTTGACCGAGAAAGTTTGGTTGTAAAAAACAGCAGGAGGGAGAGGGAGAGAAATCCCATTGCAAAGGCATTTTTCACAGGCATCCAAGCACGATCTCAACGATGACATGAAATGAGGCATCCTGGAGCAAATCAGGGAGCCCAGCTGCAGCAAATCCTCAGCCCTGGATGATGAATACATCCCTGCATTGCGGCGACAACAAAGTGCGGGTCAGGGAAGTGTTTACTGGGGACGTTTAGAGTAGCAGCAAGCCTGTGAGCTCAGAGGTGCAGCTGTGTGCATCCTCTCTTTTACACCGTGGCACAAGGAAGGAGGCAATCCTGCTGTGGGGTGCCCCAGCACTGAATGCACATGCTCTCTGCTATACAGCTGGCTCAGTTTTGGCAGCTGGTGAGCTTGAATAGATGTTTTTTTGGCCCGGGCTTGAAAATCCCCCATTGCCAAAGATCCTGCTTTGGCTGAAGCTCCCTCAGGTTCCCTGGGAAACTTCAGCGCTGGCTTAAATCCGGACTGTGAAACGTCAGGAGGAGGCAGTCTGACAGCTCTCTCCTTCCATCCTGGCTGCTCAGCCCCTGCCTCTTGGCACTGCTGCCAGCTTCAGCTCCGCTTTTGGCAGCAATGAGGAGCAGCAGAGCAGAGCGATCCCAGTGCCGGGGCACGGCGGGCTTGAAGTTAGGAATAAAAGGAAAACTTTGACTCAGGAGGAGAAGGGAGACGCAGAGTCTGTGGACGCAGATTTCCCGAGGGTGGACCTGGCCTTCCCTAGGCTCCTTTGTGGCCCTTTTGTCCTTGTCTGACTTAGACATAATAGGAGTAGGCCAGGCCCAAGCACTGCCTCGGGATGATGGCTCACGCCGTGCAGTCGTTTGCATCCTCCCTGGCATGGGTTTGGCTGTGCCAGATAGCAGTGCTGCAGCACCCAAGCATGGCTGGGGAGTGTTCCCAACAGATCCTTGGTGTCACCAAGCATTTAACCCCATGGAGGGGTCATGGAGGGGAGCTGTGTCCTGCTCCTTGCTTTTGGAGCCAAGAGCATAACAGCTGTGCCCAGGTCCCTCTGAAGGCAAGCTTTAGTAGTGCAGTGCCCTGCAGCCTGCATATTTACCCCCTGGTTTTCCACTTTTTCTGCTCTCCAAGGATGGGAAATACCCAACCCTAGGTTGTAGGTGGGTGTGAGGGGTGGGAGCATGTGAGTAAGGCTGAAACTGGAGAATGCTTTGTTTGCTGAATGCAGGGTGGTGACTCGGTGGCCTGCACACTGTGCTATGGATCACTGACTGTATTTGACCTCCTGCCTTGTGGGGTGGGAGAGATGTTATGAAGAAACCTTGCCAGGTCATCATGGGGATGTGGGGGCCAGCTCCTGGATGCCGCGGATCAGACAGGCCTGGGTGCACAGACAGGTTGAATTCTTGCCCCTTTGGCTCTCTTGCCTTTGTCAGGTAGAATGAGGAGTCCATAACATTGCTCATGGAGCACACAGTTCTGCAAGGGTTTCCCATGAGTGCACAGCTCTCTCCCATTTCCCCCACCACCCCAAACTACATCAGGTTTGGGAACTCACTCCAGGAGCAGAAGGGGGGCAGAGCTCTTGTGTTCCTCGCTTAATGAGCCGCTGACAGACAAGTCCCTGAGCCAGGAGAAAGATCAGGCACAGGCCCGAGTGCACCCCTATGGCCTCTGCCTTCTCTGTGCCTGGATGGGCTGTGTTCAAGCAGCACGCTGCTGTTCCCCTAAGCCCAGTGGGTGTTTCAAAGGCAGCGTCCACATTCTAGGTTCATTGCACCTTTGCCATCCTGATTTGCAGCCCAAGTCCCCCCTCCTCTGTGTGGAAGGAGGAGGTGCTCCCACAAAGGCTGCCCCACTTTCCACCTCCCTCACATAGAGTAGCTTTTCATCTTGAGTAGCTCTCCTCTCCATAGTGGTACTCTGGCTGAATTTTGGGAGGAGGATGTGTGCTGGGAGTTAGTAGGGTTAATAGCAACAATCTTACAGTGTGGTTTAAGAGCACTCTATGAAACCCCTTCCCTTTAGTTTTCCTGTGGCCGGCCGCTTGTTGGTGACCTGAGCAGGCACTGGAAGCTCCAGCTCATCCTGCACCAGGTCCCAAAGGAGCTGTGTCTCTGCTGAAGCTGTTCAGGAAAGATTCCCACCCCCTTCCTAATGAGTCTGAGTGAGTAATAGAGATGTTCCTCAGGGACAGTGTTGTAAGGAGTGCTACGTGCACGTTGAGGACCAGAGAGCAGGTCTCCACTAGCTTTTCCCTGCTGTTGTGCAGCAGAGATTGATGCGTGTCCCATCTTGACAGAAGAGATAAGCTTAGCTGCCTGCAGATGGGAACTTGCCTGGCAGTTTCAGCCACCGGTCCTCCTCTCATTGTTCAATTATCAGATCTCCTGGCTTGGCAAGTCTGCTCGTTGCACAGGGAATGGCAATGGTGTTTGGGGCTAATCAGGCCGGCATATAGTAAGTTTTGTCTGGTGTGAGTCGTGTTTAAAGCATTTTGTTTGTAATACCCTTTTCCTCCCTCTGGAGCAAGCATTCTTCATCTGGGAATCAGACTGCAATTAAAGCTGGGTGTCTGCTTCTCTGCTGGGGGGCTCTCAGGGGGAGCAGCGTGAAGAAACCTGGGGGCAGCCAGAGAGACACAACAAGGTTCGAGTGCATTGCCCGTGGTGGAGAAAATAAGGACAGCAGGAAGAGGCACAAACTGGAGGGAAGGGAAAGAAAGCCAGAGAGAACAAACAGCCGAGCATGACCGCTGGAAATGCAAAATAAATATCCACTGTGGTCAAGTGAGGGTTTATGTGTTACTGACTGTGTGTGGGTGGATCAGAAACAGGAGCAGAGGCTCACAGAAGCAGACCACAGGAGGGGCAGGATGTCCATATGGAACTGCTCAGCAAAACAGAGTGTCCTCAAATGCACAGGGCATCCCTGAGTGCTCTGGATAGTGCTGGAAAAGGAGATGAGGTGTCCCAGCAGTGCCCTGTTCCCTGTGGTACCATGTGGAGATGGAACATCTCTGCCAGTGCCATGACTCAAGAGGCTCAGATGCTGGCTTTGAGAGCTCCTTCACCTGACAGCAACTCTAAGCAAGGCTGTGGCTGCAGCCCATCACTGGGAAGCAGCGAAAAAGTAATTTATCACTTCTGCTGGTGAGAGTTGAGGCTTTCTCTGCACTTTGGTTGTCCATGGAGCTCCTGCCAGCAGGTCAGGCTCAGTTCTTTTTATGTGGCTCGCTCTGGAGGTCTGTGGGTTCATATATTTATGGTGTCCCTCCCTCTGGAACAGGGGAGGAAAGGGAGAGTGGTTTGTTGGGCCTGGTCTTTTCTTAGGTCTCCTTCAGATGTCTGCAGTTCCATCTTTAGATGCCTATTTCCCACACTGAGTCAGTCATTTCAGGATTTGGATTGCGTTATGTTTTTGGCAGCTTTTCTTTCCCATTTCCATCTGGTTTGGTTTTTACCATTTCATTTTGCAGGACCATCAAAGGGAATGTGTTCAAGCTGATTTTGAAGCAACAAATAGTTTTGACTTCACAGCCTCTTCCTATGCAGACCTCAGTCATTGCCTTAGATTCAGGGTGGGTCACCCCTTCAGACCCTCACAAAGCTGGTGGGTGGTAAGGTGGCTTTTTGCTTCCTGGTGGGTGTGAGGGATACTTGGCTTTAGTGACATGGCATGGGAGAACAGACCTTTGTCTTTTTGCCACTCTTCTTTCCAGCCCATGAGCAGTTAATTCTTACAGTTTTTCAAAACTTGCTATTTCTCCCTTAGCATTTTGTTCTTTTTCTCTTCTCTTCTCTTCTCTTCTCTTCTCTTCTCTTCTCTTCTCTTCTCTTCTCTTCTCTTCTCTTCTCTTCTCTTCTCTTCCCTCTCCTCTCCTCTCCTCTCCTCTCCTCTCCTCTCCTCTCCTCTCCTCTCCTCTCCTCTTTCTCTCTCTCTTTCTCTCTCTCTTTCTCTCTCTCTCTCTCTCTCTCTCTCTTTCTCTCTTTTTTCTTTTTTCTTTTTTCTTTTTTCTTTTTTCTTTTTTCTTTTTTCTTTTTTCTTTTTTCTTTTTTCTTTTTTCTTTTTTCTTTTCTTTTTCTTTTTTCTTTTTTCCTTTTTTCTTTTTTCTTTTTTCTTTTTTCTTTTTTCTTTTTTCTTTTTTCTTTTCTTTTTCTTTTTTCTTTTTTTTTCCTTTTTTCTTTTTTCTTTTTCCTTTTTTCTTTTTCCTTTCTTCTTTTTCCTTTTTTCTTTTTCCTTTCTTCTTTTTCCTTTTTTCTTTTTCCTTTTTTATTTTTCTTTTTTCCTTTTCCTTTTTCCTCTTTTCTTTTTTATTTTTTCTTTTTTTTCTTTTTCCTTTTTCCTTTTTTCCATTGGGTGAGCCACCCTTGGCATCACTCCTCATGCGTGTGACTCAGACAGATTCTGCTTGCCTGAAGAATTCCTCCGAGTCCTCAGAGTTGTCCAACCCGCCTGGGCTCAGCGCTGGAGCCCGTGAGAAACACACTGGAAGGGAATGACAGAGTGCCAGCAGCCTTGTTCTCCCTGTGCGGGATGGACTGCTGCGTGTGAGGACTCAGCAGTCACTCTCTCTGCACGCCCTTGCTGTCCTCTGCGGCTGAATCCGGGGTGGCTGCTCAGAGCTCAATGGAAGGAGGTCCCCACGGACATTTTGTGTGTGGCGTGGCGTAACACTGCGTTTCTTTTTTGCTTATTCAGGTTTCCAGCCAGTTGGCCTCATGCTGCCTTTGTTGTGGGAAATGGTCTCCTTGAAGTCAGGGGAGCTGAGCCCGGGGTGTCTTAGAAGTCCCTTGGCTCCCACTGTTGGAAGGCATCCGTTCATTTGAATGCTTCTGGTTTTGGGGCTTAATTGGACCCACCCAAGGGCTAATTTTTTTCAGAGGCATTGAATGCCTCAGTGCCTCCTACTGATAGTAGAGGGTGTGATGAGAGATCAGCATCTCTGATACTCGAGCCGCACTAGCCAAGGGAACCTGACTTCCTTTTAGCTTCTAGGACAGGTTTGTAAAACTGGAATATTTATTTATTTAATATATCCATGGAAGCTTTAAGGTGAGTATCTAAACAAGAAGAGTTGTTGGTTTTCTTTTAATGTGAACTTGGGTGTCTGTGCCTCAGTTTACCCATGTGAAGGTGAGGGAGCTGCCATCTTCCTTACTCAGTGATAAGATAAAGCTGATGGAGATCTTAATCTTTTGGTGCAAGATGCAAGTGGAGCATAAGACCTCACAAAGCTGATCGTTGATTGTCTCTTTGAAAGATCCTTTTCCCATTAAACTAATAATATCTCATCCAACAAGTCTGAGTAAAGCTGGGAGATCCTAGATGTCCATGAGAGGCAGAAGCCATGAGCCATATGTCTCCTTTTTGCCAGTCGGGGAGCTTTCAACACAAGTGCATTTTTATCTCCAGGCATGTTTTTTGAAAGCCTTTCCCATAACCCACATTCCTGGCATGCCCCCATAGGGAAAGAATTAGAGAAATGAAGGCTGGAAATGGAACTGGGTGGCATGTAATCAGTGTTCTGACCTCCCTTCCCCACACTGCCTGTTCAGTTCATTCTCCTTCCCCTCAGGCAGCCGAGGACCCATAAGATGTGACTCATCTGGCTGTTGAAATAGGCTTGATGCCCTATAAGCCAGCTCCCATGCACATGAAAATACCTTCTTCCCCTCCCTGTACACAACTAGTAGCACACTAGCACATGTAAGTGTTGCCACAGACTTCATGGCTGCCTGAGAGAGATGTCCCCTGCAAAGGTGAAAGGACATAACTTGGCCTTAGGGATGAAAAACATCCATCAGAGCACATTTGAACTCTCCATAGAGATAGGAGATGCCAATTAGTGTGGCACCACCACCTTTCCAAGAGGGTAGGGAGAGAGATAGTGTTGGAGTCTGTGATCTGCTCCACTTCTTGGTATGGATTCTCTCCACTGCTGTCCCTAAGCCCTGGAGAAAAGTGGTTTTGTTTGTTTGTTTTTCACATTTTAGCTCTTCAGCTAACTTTTTCCTTCTCTACAGGTGAAGGGGGGTGATGCTGGTGGACAGCCTGCCAGAAGGTGATGGCCTTTAATCCCTTGACCTCAGGTTCAAAGTAGTATCAAGTGATACTTCTGTACTTCCCATAGGGGTTCCAGATGATGCACTGTCAGGGAGCAGAGGCATGAGGGGTGATAGGAGATTTACCTCCAGTCTGTCCCATTCTGGTTAACCTCTTAGGCAGGAGGTTGCTTATGGGCAACAGTTTCCTTATGCTTATCATTGCCTTGGCTTTTTCTGCATGTCCTGGACAATCCTCTCCTGTATACACCCTCCAGATCCACAGACCTGCTTATCTAGTCTCCTGCTTACCTCAGTGCTTGGCTGGGGTACATATTTTTGTTCTCTCAATTCTCCTCCATTGGGAAGCTGGCTGGCTTTCAGAGCTTAGGGGTTGGTTGGCTGAAGGTTGAATCACTGCCTGCTGAGAGGAAAACCAGCACCTCCAACTGAAGTGGAAACTGACCCTGTCAAACCTATCTGGGAATCTTTGTGACTGGCAGAAGGAGGACTGAGCAGCTCCATCAGGAGGTGATAGGAGCCTCTTCTTGGTCTCCGGTTCTGAGTCCTAACCTCTGAAAATCCAAAGTGCAACTTCTTGAAATCCACCCCACAGGCCTCTAAGGCAGGGAACATTCCCTGCTAGGTTTTATAAAACCAAGTCAGAAATGTGGATTCATCATGACTGCTGGGAGGGACCACAACCAGGGCCCAGATAAGGTCAGAAGATGGTTTAAATCAGGTCACAGCTCGATATTTATTGTGTGGAGTTTTTCTTTTTTCTTGACTACCGCACTGAAATCCTTCCCCAGAGGCTATTCAAGGAAATAAATAGCTAGTGGAAAGGGACAATAGCTTGCTGTGGAGTACAAATTATATGAAGCAGTAGGAAATAATAGCAGAGTGAGCAGCTGCTGCTCTGAGAAAGAATGCATGGTTGCTCTCTCCAGCTCCCTTTGCCTTGAGTGATCGCTGGTGCCTGGTCCATAGCACAGGCTCCCTGGTGCTTTGAGTGCAAAATGGGAGATACCTTTTTCCCCCCTAGTGTCGTCTGGTGGCACTAACATCAGGCTGAAACCACAGCCTTTCATTAGGGTTGTCAAGGGACCTTTTGCCTCTTCTCACAGGCTTGTTTTGAGGCATTCCTGCAGCTGACATGGCCACCCTGAATTTCCCCCTCTTCCTCTTTTTCTGGGCTGGTCGTGTCTGGTGAAGACCCATGTCACTCCTACGAGGGACTATTCGTAGCCTGTGTCATCTAGGGAGAATGCACTGGCTGCCCTGTCCTCTGAGTCCCTTGAAGCCCTTCCTCAGAGCGCCACTGGGAGGAATGGTGGGGACTATTGTGATGTGCTGGTGTGGATTTGGCTGCCACAAAAAGCCCCAAGAAGCCTCTTACAGCTAGGGTGGTTGCACTGCCTTGGCTGGGAAGTGGGGAAGCCTGTGGTTTTCCTCAGGGCTTCACACCTAGCTGATTTATCTCCTGCCCAAGTAAGAAAACAAAATAAATACTGCTGCCAGCAATGGTGCTACCAAGGATCTTGGCAGCCTGCTGGGGAGGGTGGCATTCAGTCTGTTCTCAACAGCTGTGTGGGTGCCTTGTGGTAGAGCTGGCAGCTCTAGGCTATGGTGTGTGAGGTGATGCTGTCTGGAGCCACCCCGAGGGTCTTGGGCTCCCATGGGTGCTTCTAGTTTCCTGAGATCTCCCTAGGACTAGAGGGAAAGTCAGGAAGCATTGTTAGCTGCAAAATGTACATCCTGGGACCTCTGGAAAGGAAGCTGCCATGTTTTGTGTGATAAAAGCACTCCTCAGAGGACCTGCCCTACCACCCTTCTGGCTGAAAGCCCATGTTGTTGCATTCGTCTGATCCCTCCTTAAAGTATGATTTCTTATTTATTTTTTTTCTGCAAAATTGCAGGCCTGCCTATGCCCTGCTAGAAGACCTGAGTTTGTCCTCAGGTTTGGGGGCACAGCGCCCATGTTCATGCCAGTGACTGCTCATCAGGTCCCTGATATCCCAAGGCTCCTTCTGGGAATGCAGCAAAGCCTCCTCTGGTGCTAGTGGTGTCCCACCCCAGTACAGGCCAACTTCCCTCTGGCCATTGGGAACATCTGTATGGGACCCTGGAGAGGCACTCCCATGCAGGTTCCCTATTAGAGGATCACCTCTCAGGATGTTAAGGTTTCCTGGATAACTTGCACTGGTGACCTCCTCCTACAACAATTCCTTATATTTCCCTCCCTGCAGAGACCCTCCACCCACTCTGCAGATGCCCTTAATCCGGATTTCCTCTTTCTTTGGGATTTACATTCCCATCATGTCATTGTTTCCTTGGGCTTTCTGCTGTGCAGTATCTGCAGGGAAGTGTCAACCTGCCCCCTTCACCTTCCATCATCATCATCATCATCCCAGTTGCCACCTCCAATTTCACTGGAGGATTTCAGCTCTTCTGAGGTCCATAAAGCCTCAGACCCTTCCTAGGTGGGGAGCACATCCTCCTGCATGAGAGAGGCCATCTGCACAGGGCTGGTGTCTGACCATGAGAAGGCTGAGCTCTGCAGATGAAGGAAGTCACCAACTCTGTCAGAGTTGTTGCCTGGTTTCCCACTATTGTTCCCAGTGGCAAATAAACGGGGGGTGAACGCCCCTGCTGAGCATTGTAGGAGGGGGGTTAATGTTATCGTGATAAAATCTCACAGCCCCTCTCTGAGCAGCTCGTGCCTCTTTCCTGCTTGTCTTCCCTTCTTGCTTCTCACATCCGTGGTACTTGTGGCTCTGCACATAGCTCTCTGCTTGGCTAATTTTCCCTGTCCTTCAGGCACATGCTGCTCTCCCTCCTGGGTACCCTCACACTCTGCCAGCGGGATGGGTGGATAAATCCCAACGAGAGCAATGAATGTTTCTCTCTGCTCTGCATTGGGCTGTGTGGGGAGTGGAGTGGATGCTCCTCTGCGCTGCTATCCCAGGAACTGGGCCTTGTCTCTGCTGCAGTGTCACTGTGTCTCTTGGGCCAGCCACTTATAACACTGTAATTCTGACTTTAGGGTCTGTCATGGGATTTGCTCTCTTGAACCCCAGAGGTGTTTGTTTCTCCCCATTGGCTTAACATGGGTTCAGATGGTGGCTCTGCAAGCCATGTCTTTGCCCTGTCCTTGTCCTTGCAAAGGGAACACGTGTGTTGTTTGAAAGAGAAACCTCTCATAGCCAGTGAGATGCTCTGATATTATGGGAGAGAAGTCTCTGTGCTGTCCCTGGAGTGGCTGTCGGGGAACAGGGGGATGTGAAGGTGTGTGGGGGTGGGGAAACAGATCCAACGCCAGAAATCCCCAGCACTTGCTCCTGCTGTCTCCACACTTTGCCTGGGGAGGTTTCACCAACAGCTTCAATGATCTCAACAGCAAACAAATTTCTCAAGCCTCTGCTGGGCTTTATGACCCCTGCCTGTAGGAAACACCTCCGGAAAAGGGGTGCTTATCAGCACTTGCCTCTGCTTGCTTCAGGAGGTTTCAGGGAAGGGCAGAAGCCGTCTACCAGCTGGCGGTGGAGCAGCAGGGTGACCGCATTCAGCTGCTCTCTGCAGGGCTCAGGAGGGAGGGCTGAGGAACTCTTGAGCCTTGTCCTCTTCCTCCCTCTCATTTTTCTATTGATTTCTGGGAATACAGCACCAATTGTTCAACCAAATCTGGGATGCTGTCTACTGGCTTGTAGCTCTTACCTGGGAAGGAGATAGCAGGGATGATGCTCCCCTGTGAGGACAACAGTCCTGTGCCTCAGAGTTAGGGAGGATTTGGCTGTTGGACCTGGTGTGCTCTCTCCTCAAGCTGAAAGGTTTGGGCCTGGATGGGAAGTGGCAAAGAACTCCTACGTGTTGCGAGTGTGGCCCATGCAGCTGGGGCTGGATCTAGAGCCACAAGAAGGGAAGGAACTGGGATGCCACTCATGTCACTCCTGCAAAGGGCTGTTCATAGCTCACATCATCTAGAGGGGATGTGTTGGCTTCTCTGTCCTCCAAGCCACTTGTAGCCCTTCCTCAGAGCACTGTGGGGGGTGGGACAGTGGGTACCATTTTGGTTTGTTGACGTGGATTCTGGGGGTTGCCCTCTGCCACAAAAGGAAGGAGCTGAAACACTTCTTTTGGCTGAGCTGCTAGGTGCAGAAAAGAGGTGAACATGGTGGTCACAGCTCTGTGGCCAGTTGGGAAGATGCTTGTCCATTGTGGTGGAAGGAGTAGCACCAGTAAGGGGCTGTGTGTGGTGGTCCTTCCACTGGCAGCTCACAGACGAGGCTGGGAATTGGCTGACTGTCCTGAAGCCCCTAATGAGAGGAAGTGTATGTAGAGAAGCTAATTCTTAGGATCAAAGTCTCCTGGCATAATAGCAGCTAGTGGGGCCTTGCAGAGGAGGAGATGTTGTTAATGTGTAAGCCACAAGGAAGTCTAGGCATGTAAGGTCCTCTGCGCAAAGCATTTCTGAGCTAAACTGCTGGTGGCTCCCTGCCTGGTTACTCTGCACTCTGTCTCAGAGGAAGATGGGTGTAAGGGCTGTTGCTCCTGTCCTCTGTCACCCGAGGTCCCCAGCTGGGCAAAGACCCAGCAAGCTACAGCCACCTTTGCTCTCACCACTTGAATTTTTTGAGCTGTAGGAGATGCTGCTCACCCAACCCTGGGTTGTGCCCCTCTGCTTCAACTCTCGTACCTCTGCTGCCATGCTTTCATTTTCTTTCACTGAGGACAAGACTGTTCTCATCTCCTCTCCCTCTGATGTCTTCTTGCTTGCTGGCTTCACTCAGCCCACTCCTTAAGTTGCCTCCAGAACAGAGAGTTTTTTGCCGTGAGAGAAAGAGCAGCTGAGAGAAATGGATATTCTCCTGGCTGAGGCATCTGCTCCAAGCAGCACCCTCTTAGTTATGGTGGCAGTAGAGGAATGACTGAAGGAGCCCTACAAACTCTTTTCTCTCTGTCTTAGGTAAAATTTGAAATCCTCAACCTGCATATGAAGACTGGAGACTGCCTGAAGATCAAGGGCAAGATATCTGATGATGCTGATGAGTAAGTACAAAGGAACCACCTCAACTTGCCAGAACCGAAGGTGGGCTACAGAGGGAGGTGGATTTCCGATGTCACCAGGTAGAAAAAGCATGAGCATAGCCCAGTGTTGGGGTTAGCTCAGTTAGCCCTATGCCACTACTGTGCCAATTCCCCTAATTCCCAAGGAAAACAAGGAAACAGGAGGCATTAAATGCCTGCAATGCTGATGGAGCAACTGATGGAACACTGATGGGTGCAGAGTTGGATCTCAGGTCTTCCAAGACCTGTCCTGCCCATGCAGCTGACCTTCCTCCTGTTCACCCACAGCTTCAGCATCAACCTTGGCAACAGCCCTTCAGATCTGGCACTTCACTTCAATCCCCGCTTCAATGAGTCTGCAATTGTCTGCAACTCCCTGTGCTCCAAAGTCTGGGAGGCAGAGCATCGTGATCACCTCAGGTTCTCCAAGGGCTCCACTATCAAGGTGAGGAGGCTGTGCCAGCATAGAGGTTGTGTGTGTGTGTGGTGGGGTGGGGTGAAGCCCCTTCTTAGCAGGTTCTCATACATTAGTCCTCCCAGTCCTGTCCAGTGCCTCCTGCTTCTTCCCAACAGCCCCTCATCTTCTGGGTTTTTGGTTCTGATTGTCATTTCTACTCTTTCTTCAAAATCCCAATGCTTCCTCTGGGAACTTTGTGTGAGCCCTGTTTATCTCAGGCTTTGTAAATGTTTCCTGCCCTCCATACCTGCCCAGCTGGTGAATGCAGCAGGGGCACACATGAAAATAAAGGGAGCCTTCAGGAAGCAGGATCTTGCTGCTCTCTACCTAATTTCCTAATTCCTTCCATTAGGAAGGAACACAGGCTTTAAGCTAACCCAGAGTTTGGAGCAATGTCCAAAAACTTCTCCTTCAGCTCTTCTGTCCTCACGAGTCCTGGATGTACGCTGCTGATCTGTCCTCTCCTCCTGCCAGGGATGCTGTCCTAGTTGCTATCTCACCCCATATGATATCCCGAGACATTAACAAGGCTGCATTTAGAAGCAGTCCTGTTGGTGTGGAAAGGAAGCTGTTTTTTGGGGAGTGTGTGACAACGTGATGGCTTTGGGGAACAATCCTATTAATTTGCAAAGATCAGTGGTCTATTTTTATCCTGCCTACTTGTGTATCTTTATCAGTGAAGATCCTTCTTCCAGGTCCCAGGAAGCTGCCGAGGGCATTGGGGTGTCAGGTTTATTCTGCCCTGATCAGAGCAGATCCAAGCAATGTGGTGCTTAAAGACACTCTTGGCTTTAACAGCCCTGAGTTTACAATCTGAGTAGCTGAAACAGCCCCAGAAGAGATCCTGTCAGCAAGTCATAGTCTAGATACCAGCTCAGCCCCTTGATATCAACTTCCCATTTCCTGCATCACCCTCAGCTCAAACCCCAGCACCTTGCTTACAGCTCTCAGGACCAGGTCTGACCCTCATGTGTAACAGCCAGGCCTTTCAATTGCATGCTCACCTCCTGATCTCCTCTTTGTCCCTAATTCCTGCCCTCCTTCCCTTGTCTCTCCCAGATTGCCATTGAAATGAAGCCAGACAAATTTGAAGTGAAACTGCCGGATGGGCATGAAGTGGAATTCCCCAACCGGCACTGCTATAACAAAATCAACTACATGAGCATCAAGGGGGAATTCAGGGTCACCTCTTTCAAACTGGATGCTGCTTCTTAGCTCTAATAAAAACCCAAGCAGAAGGAGACTGCTTGCTCCAGCTGCTCTGGCTTCTGTGAGATCTCTGGCTCCGTACAAGACAACTCTCAGGTTTTGCCCAGGGTTTTTCCACCAGCAGCAAAGGACCCATGTTGGATGGAAGTGTCTCCCAGATAACAGCAGGTGCTTTTCCAAGTCAGACCAGGATGTGGGGTTGAATGGATAGCAGGCAGGGCAAAGCAGGCTGTAGGTGGGGTTTAGGAGACCATGTGATTGTTTGGGGAACGGTTGTGTAATCTCTTCAGAATGCACCATTTCTTCCTGCACCCCAATTTTTGGGAGAGAGGGAGAGGAACAAAAGCATTGACATGAGTGGCATGGAATCGTGGGCCACAGAATAATGAAATGTTTGGTTTGGGAACCTCAGGGCATAAATTTGATGGGATTCTTTTGGCCGCTCTCTCGACCAGGAGGAAACAGCACCTTGCCCTCCTGCAGGAATGGTACCACATGAAGGGGTGGCACAGGTGTGCCTCTGAGCCAGCATTCCTCCCAGAGATAAGGAGTTGTCTCCTCCAACTTTCCCTCTTATCTCACCTTGCTTATCTGCTGGCACATTCCAGCTGGGTTACCCATTACTTCAACATTTCCACACTGAACCCTACTCAGGGAAAGTGAGGCAGTAGAAGGCAGTGGTGAGGGAGGATGGCATTTGGGTTGGGTTTTGTTGCTCAGCATGTCCCAGCCTGTGTCCCTTGCATGGGACTATAGGCAATTAGTGCTGATCATCTGATGCTGCAGGTCTAATTAAAAAGTGTCTCGACAGCCTTAAATGAGACTTGTGTGACAGCAAACACTGGGGCACTTTAAGCAGGGTGGGTGTGAGATTGCCTTGTGTATTAGCCAGGGTGAGTGGCAAAGTACCTGGCTGGTTAATTCAGGAATCCCAGAGATCCTGGAAAATCCTGCTGGGAGTGGAGTAGATGGGATTTTGTGGCTGGAGCAGGGAAGATGATAAGATCACTGCAGCTAAGGGGAGGCACCAGAGGAGCAATTAGTATCAAAACTGCTTTAATAAGGACAATAATAAGTGCATGGGATACAGAGTGGAGGCAGAAAGGCTATTTCATGGATGTGGGTCTTTGGTCTGGAGCTTGTGTTACTGTCTGGGAAGCGAAGGGTGGGGGAAGCTTGTCCTGAGAGCCAGGATCCCTGCCCCAGAGTGTGCAGGGGTGATAAGGCTGATCCTGCTGGGTGCCAGCGGCCAGGGCAGGGGACTCCTTAAAGATGCTGCTCCCTACCCTGGCTTTCTGCTGCCAGCTGGCCCAAGGCAACTGCCTGGGGATGCTGGAGGAGATGGGCTTACCCATAACTTCAATGGCCTGACTGTGAGCACCACTCCCATGTACGACACATGTGCGTGCTGGAGCTGCTTTTTTCTGCTCTGAAGAGCTCCCTGCCAGAAGCAGCCGGGTGAGCTGCGTGGGAGCTGAGCCCTGTGGCCATGGCCCAGCATCTCCCCCCACTGCACACCCCCTCCTGTACCAGAGAACAAGGGGGGTGCTGTGAGGGTCTCTCTGGTGACCTCAGCCTCTGAGCATCTTGGCTCCACGCGGTGGCACAAAGACGCTTCTGTGAGGGACAATTTGCACGTGGGGCAGCGTGGGGGGCAGCTCGTTCTAGGGTGGCCACATCACCCAGGGCACTTGGTGAGGGGCATTGGCTGTCCTCCTCCTGGACCCCTGGTAAGGGGCATGCTGGAAAGAGGGGTGCACACATGGGGAGTGGGAAGAGGGAGTGAGGGTGGAAAAGAGGCAGCACAGACCAAGTGGCTGCAGAGTGGGAGTCTGCTTGTTTTGAGGCAGGGGGGGAAGGAAAGAATTTTTGGGTCCTGAACTGCAGAATTTGGTGATCTGACAGCCTCACCTCTGTCTACAGACAGCCAAGAAGTTTCTATCCCTCCCACTGCGAAAGAGCAGGGGTGGGAAAAGGAGCCATCATAAGTGATGGCTCAGCAGCAGAAGGCAAGTGGAAAGGCCCCTGTGATTATCTCTGTGTGTGTTCTCACCTCTTGAATGCTGAGCTCAAGGCTAATTTTGTTTTTGGAGGGGAAGAGAGAAAGCCCAGCTCTGTGGGGGTTGGCTGTCCCTTGAGCCCCTAGCTGACCTCCTTCAGTAGACAGATATACTATACAGGAGGGCCTTGCACCAGCTGGAGCTGGGGCCACCCCCATCCCCTACGTGGTAATATCAGTGGTAATATCTCTAGGAAGGCACCTCTGCTAGCACAGAGGGTGGTTGGGGGCTTTGGTGGGAGGATGGGTCATGTCCACAGACATGCTGACAGGGTCAGACTGACGGATGGGAGAGAGGGTGCCAGGGGAACAGGATGGGGTAGGAAGTGGCTTGGGGTTTCTTTGGCACACGGGAATGTCTCTTTGGTTCAGTGAGGCCAGGGAAGGGCTGCAATGCCCATGTTGCACAGCCCTCACCAGCCTGGCCCAGCCCTGGGGAGCACCCCTGGAGGCAGATTCTCCTCCTGCCCCCAGTACTCCCAGTTTGACAAGGAGGGGACCTGCTAGGTCTGCTGGTGGCAGAGGGTGAGGGGATGGGGAGGTGGGTGAAGACCCTGGCACCAGTGCCTCTGGTGGAGGGCTGTGATGGGGAGGGTGGCTTTTCACACCTTGACTTCATCATCATCCTCCTCATCAGCGTACTCGAAGGAATTGCTGCGTCCCACCCAGGCACCAGTGTACCCCTCCTGCAGGCTGGTGCGGTCTCCATCCTCCTCCTCTCCTTGGTTCCAGCTGGCCTCAGGGGAATGGCTCTCCCCTGTCACTTGTGACCTCCACGAGCTGCTGCTGGGGCTCTCCCACACAGTCGGCGTCCAGGCTTGCAGGACACGCTCACCGTTCTCTAAGCTCCGGGGAGTGCTGGTCCCACCATAATGGCGGGCCAGGACCTGGGCTGCCCGATCAAACTCTCCTGCCTCGATGGTACAGTCGTTCCGGTGCCCCTGCCACGGGGTTTTTCTGGGTGTTGCCCCCAGCCCTGATGTCCAGGCAAGGTCCTCTCCAGCGCCCTCGATGGCGTGTGCCTCTCCGTTGGCACGGACTGACAGTCCCGGCAGTGAGCTGGCCCCCGACGGGCTGCTCTGCTCTGTCCAGAAGCTGGACATTGCCTTGTCCTCTCCATAGGAAGCACCCAATGCTGAAGGGACCCCGTCCTTGTTCCTCTCATCACATGGGAGATCAGGGTCATCCTCCCCCACCTCGCTCCCATTGGTTTCGGAGAAGTTCATCACCTGGAGGAGCTCGCTCATCAGGGAAGGACCCAGGTCCAGGCGGAAGGAGAGCAGGGAGTCGGAGAGCACGGAGTCAGAGCGCTTCAGCTCTGCTTCCCTGGGGAATGCACTCTCTTGGGACTTTTCCAAGCGAGGGACACGAGGGATGGTGCAAAACCCAGACTCCAGCCCTGTGAGGCAGAAAGGATGGTTGGTGAGGGTGAGCATAGGTAGGTAGCAGGAAGCCTGCCTTACAACTTGGGGGGGGGGCAAGAGACACTGCCACGGAAGTCCTGCAGGTCACGCTGCCACCCGTAGGGATGCCCTTTAATAAAGGGCAGGCAGGTGTCTGTGTGGACATCTCCAAAGCTCAGAGTTACCGTGGAGGTGTGATCCCAGGTGGGCTCTGCGATTGGTAAAATGCTGGTGGGGGCTGAGCCAGGCAGGTGGGACCAGGAGATGGCAGCATTGCCTCAGCTTGCCTTTCCCTCTGAGCCCAGCCACCTCCCCCGGCTGCTGCAGGGCACCCAGATCCCCCTCCAGCTCCCAGACCTTCTGTTCCAGACCTCCCTCCCTGGGAAAAAGCTCAGTGCTGTGAGGCCAAAGAAGAGCCACCCAACTGTCCTGTCCCGTCCTTCCCACAATCTTTCCCCAAAAGTCCCTCCTGGACCCTGACTGGCAGGGTGGGATCTGAGTGCAATGGCGAATAGGGAGATGGAATCCCTTAAGGAGCACATGGAGGTGGGAAGTTGGCACAGCTAAGGACAGGGTTGGAACATCTGTGTGGAAGTGGGGAAAGCTGTGCCATGGGTCCCCTTGACCTTGGTGTGGGTATTGCCCCACTGTTTCAGCACTCTCTTGGCTTCCTCAAGGAAGCTGCTCATGGGGAAGGTGTAGGGCTGGGGGGAGATGGGGAACACCCCCTTACAACCACTCCATACAGGCTGCCAGCGATGGGGGAGGGAGGGGAGGAGAAACCATCCATGCCCCATTTTGGAACAGAAGCAAGGACTAAATTGAAAGCGAAGTTAGGATCAACTCCTGGCTGGGGACAGATATATCCTAACTCTGCTGAGAGCCTGAAGTTCCTCACTGGGGGAACTGAGGCATGGAGTGATGGAAAGGGGCTGCAGATGATACCCTGTGCCTGGACACCAGCCTCTGCCCGTGCTTCACTCACCGTAGGCCTGGTGTGTCTTGGAAAAGCTGTTGGAGGCACTTTTGAAGGAGAACTTGCTGGTCAAGCCCCGTCCACTTCCTCCATCGTATGTCACCTCGTTGAGCTGTGGCAGTGAGATGGCATTCTTGATGATGGGAGAGATGTCCGGGGGGGCAGGCGATGCCCCTGCTTGGCCCTCACTGCCCCGGCTCCTCAGGGGCGTCCGGCGGACGTGACGCAGCGTCCGGGCAAAGAAGTTGTTGGCTTTGGTTGTGTCATTCCCACCGTGGTTGCTGAGGAAGGATGTGTCCCCAAAGACGTCCCCTCCGCGCCCCACGTGCATGGTGTGCCGAAAGTCCCCCAGAGGTGGGCTGATCATGTCTGGTGTCAGCTCTGACTTCAGCCGCCTCTTGCCATGGGAGCCTGACACCCAGCTCAGCATTGGCAGCTTCCCCAAGCTCATCTTGCACCCCTCACCTCTGGTCCTGCAAAAGCCCCCCAAAAAAGACCAGCCCTCGCTGGGCTCTCAGCACTGGGGTGTGCCTGTCACATCCCCAGCCTCCTCATCCTGCTCCAATGCTCTTGGGGGAACAGCTCAAGGTGACTTTGGCTTTGTGTGGGTGGGAAGGATGCCTCTCCCTTGCTTCCCAGCACTTATGTTGCTCTCATTAAATCACCTGCAGCGGGTATGTCCCCAGTGGTGAGGATGTTGGTGGCACAGAGGGGTCCACAGAGGGGTCCGGGGTCACTCCCAGTGCTGTGGCAGCCACTGGAAGCTGGCTTTGGCCGTGGATTTAGGGCTTAATCCGCTGTCTTCTTGGGAGCCAGTCACAGATGGGGCAGCGAGTGACAGGAGCTTGGAGCAGGGTGGCAGGGAAAGTGCCTTTGTCCCCTTGTTGGCCACCTGAACAAGACAAGAGGAACAATGAAGCCCTCAGAGGGGAATTTTCCAACCATGTTGGCTGTAACCCTGGGACAGGCTGGGAAGGTTAAAGCCAGTGCATAAGCAACAGTGGGGACATCGCTACCGGCTATCCCCCCTGCCTGGCCCTGCTCTTGAGGAGGAAGAAAAACCTTTCCCCCTCAAAACTCAGCGCTCTCCCTCACCCTTCTGCCCTCCCATGGTGTGCCTCAGTTTCCTCTGCCTGCAAAACAGCTTTCCTGGACCCACAGCATAAGCCAGACTGAGGATTTCCCTCCCAGGCAACTCCTCCTTCCAGAGGGGTGCCCTGCCCAGCTATCCAGTCTCCTGGGGTGAGAAACATCTCCCTTCTTTTTGCTATTCAGATGAACCCCTGGGGAGAGGGTGAGGCCTGGGGACTGTGTGCTTCTTGAGGAGGAGGCGGGGCAGAAAGAAGGTAAAATGCAATATTTGTATATTGGTTTGTTTGTTGTCCTCTGGCTGGGTCACCGGGTGCTGGGCAGACATGTGAGAGCAGCAGGGAGCCGGGGGTGCAGGGAGGGCAGCTGCTTTGAAGACAGGTGAAACTGAGGCACATCAAGGTAGGTGATAGCTTGAGGTCAGAGGAGAAGCTGGGATGGATCCCTAGGCTCAAGTGGGTCCCAGAGGGTGGGAGAAAGGAGAGGATTTGGGGCATGGGGCACTTCAGAGCATCAGAAGTCTGGGTGCCCGCCTAAGGACATGTCCCTCCCTGGGCTCAGTCCCCTCTCAGGGGCCAGGGGAGCCGGGTGGACCTATGTCCCTTCAGCAGGGCCGGTTGTGAGGGCAGCATGCCAAGAGGCCACGCAGATGCCTCTCATCTCTCACTCCCTGCATGCTGGGACCCTGTCACGGAGCGATGCCTTCCGTCTCCCCACCTCCCCTGCCTGTCCCCAGGTCACCTCGGAGCAGGAAAGCAGTGCCAGGGAGGCGAAGCCTCTGGTGAGGGGGAGCCCCTGGCATGGAGCTGCTCTCTTGGCTGGCTACACGTGTTACCGCTTTGCCCTGGCCTTGTTTGCTCACTCGGGCCCCTCTTATCTGCCAGGGGTTAATGCCTAGGGAAAGGAAAACAAACCTCCCCCCGGAGGCTTCCAGCACCATTGGCTGCCTCCTGGGGTGGCAGTGGCTGGTGGCAGGTTGGCTTCCTGCTGGTCCCCAGCCCCTGGCTCACTTTGCCCACATCTGTCTCCTGCTTGCTGAGGCCATGGGGTGCTGCCTTGCAGCTGGGACAGGCCAGGCATGTGGCACATCTGGGGAATAATTCCATCTCTCTGGCAGAAGCCCACCCATTAGCCATAGGGTTAAGACTGTGCCGGGGAACAAGGGAAGCCACCAGAGTGTGTCCTGCAGCAGAGCAGGGGGCTTGGGACCACATGGAGAGAGATGCAACCCCATTTTTCAGCTGTCCCAGGGTCCCTCAGGAAGGCGTGTGACCCTAGCAGATGAGACAAGTTACAGCTCTCAAGTTTTCCTTTCCCTCTGCAAGTTGGAGCTGCTGAGAAACCCAAAGTGAGGACAGTGCCCTGCAGCAGTGGTGCCCACATGAGGTGGGGCAGGTGCTGCACCAGACAGGACTAACCTGAGGGGTGGACCCCACACCTCAGGTCCCCCACACTGCCCTGTAGACCCCTCAGACCCCTTGGGAGAAAGTGGGGCTGGCATTACCCTGGGGATGGGGGGGAGGGGAGGTGAGAGAAACAGGGAGGCAATCCCCATGTTCCCTGACTGGAGAATTATTGAGGTGGGAGCCAAGAGGAGGGAAGTGTTTCCCCTTCCTTGTGCCTCGGCCACCATGGCAATATAAACCAGCACCTCCTGGCCCTGGCTCTCCCTGCCTGCTGGCAGGCAGCGGCAGTGCGAGAGGAGGGAGGGAGGGAGGGAAGGAAAGGAGGCAGCTAGTGCCCAACCCTACCTAGATGGCAGGTTTCTGGCAGGCCTGCTGGGCTTTTTTCTCCCTCCAGTCTCCCCCTTTTTTTCTCCTTCCCTCTGCCCCTCGTGCATTTCTGTGCTGGCTGTGCCCCTTTGAGCCCTCCCCTCCACCCAAGCAGACTCCTCCATGATGGTAAAAACTCGTGATTCTGCAGGCAAAAGGTGACCTGTGCACTCTCCTTTCCTCCACTGGGCATGGGGACCCACTGTCTGGCCACCACTCCATTCGGATGCTGCTTCTGTCCGGCAGCCCAGCACATTCTGCAGCCTCCGGCACAGTGAGCCCACAGCCTCTCCTGACCTCCCCTTCCCCAGCAGCCTCTCCCCACACCTCCCTCCTCACCTCCTCTGGGAAGCCCCCCGCCCTAAAACATCGACCGCCAGCATCTCCTCCTCCTCCCAGCCTGGCCTCCCCTGTTTCCCCCCTGAGCTCAGCTAGTTTCCACTGGTTTTCCACTCACTGGGAATGGCCAGAGCTGTTCTGCTTGCTGGGAAGAGCGGAAACCAGAAAGGGGGGGAAAAGAATCCAGATGTCTAGTTGGCTGGAGCTGCTGAAAGCAGCCTCTTCCCTCCTCCTCTTCTTACCCCCCACCCCCCCACCCCCCTCCCTCAAAGGGGGCATTCTCCAAAAGAGGACGAGGAGATATTTGGGGTGGTTTCAACAGGGGCAAGAGTGGCTGGAAGCAGGAGGCCAGGAAAGCTTCCCCAGCCTTCTGGAGTGCAGAAAAGCCTCCCTTCCCCAGGAGCAAGAGAGGCAAAGCCTCCCCTGTTGGGTGACTTTTTTCTGGGATGGGGAAAGCTGGCAGGGACAAGCCTTTAGGGAAGGGGAAAAGGGGTTCAGCTGGCTGGGCTGGGCCTCTTCCAGCTCCTCTGGAGCAGTGCCGGGCAGTAGGCGGACAAGCCTGAGTCTGACTCTTGCACTTCTGGCTGACATATATATATATATATAACTATAAATATAATATATAGTTAGATCTCTCTGTATAACAAGAGTATTTTTCTAAGCAGACACGCTGGGACGTGGAGGGAGGCTGGGCCTCCAAAGGCAAGTGATTTCCAGCCATTGCCTCCCTCTCCCCTTGCCCAGTATCACTCACTTTCTTCCTCCAAACCCCACAAAACAGGGTGCTGAGAGCCTGTGGAGCTTCTAAAGGTTACCAGCATAGCAAGGGGAAGGGGTGCTCAGCTGCTTTCTGCCATCCCTGGGACCCCCTCCTTGCCCCCTTTCTCTCCTGGCTCCCTCCCCAGCCTGTCTCCCCCCTCCTTGCTCCTGCTTTCCTTCCTCCCGGTTTCCTGTTGCATTCCTGCCTTCTTCTCCCTTTCTTTATTGCCATCCGCCCCGTCTGCATAGCCTTGCCACCCC
The DNA here is from genome assembly GCF_036169615.1 of Heliangelus exortis. Taxonomy (NCBI): domain Eukaryota; kingdom Metazoa; phylum Chordata; class Aves; order Apodiformes; family Trochilidae; genus Heliangelus; species Heliangelus exortis. Next base: position 145,166,843 of record NC_092422.1, on the reverse strand, counting down.
TCCCTCTTTTCCCCTCTCCTACCACCCTCTCCACCCTTTTTTTCCTACTCCCAAACCTGCTTCCCACCCCATCTCTACAAACTGAGGAACCAAAACTTTCGGGATTTACCTCTTGCGAGCCGGGGTTATTATTTTTTTTTCCCTGTCCTCCGGTTGAAAAGTTGGGAGACTTTCTCCATGGGCCCCTCCAGCTTTCTCCGAGAGTTGCTGGCTCTGCGTCCTGAAGCAGGAGGGAAGAAAGGGGAGGTGTGGCCCCCCTCCCCTTTTTCCCACGGCTGTCCCCCCAAGGCTGTCTCTCCCAGGCTGACACCCCGATGCCACGGGAGAGAGGGAGGGAAAGCTGTCGGGGAGGGGACGTGGGAAGGAGGAGGGCGGGCTGCAGCACCGCTGAGCCAATCCTCGCTTCGACAAGGCGACCAGAGAAAATGAGATTTATTCCAACTATCCAGGACAGAAAACTTCAGGAACTTCTCTCCCTCACCCCCCACCCCCTACCCCCCCGCCTCCCGCTTCCCCAGTGCCATTTCCCGTCCTCTGGAGTCGGCTGCCTCCTGCTCCTGGGCGCCCACTTTAATGGATTTGGGGGAAGGGGGAAGCCCAGGTCGCTGGTTACTGCAGTTAGGGGACCTTGGCTGAGGGGGAAAAGGAAAGGCTGTTGCCCTCTGTGTGTGTGACCCCAAATGTATCAGATGGGTTCGCCCCATCCCACGTTGGATGGGAAGTCCCCAGTGCTCGCTGTGTAGTGTGGTCGACCAGGAATGAGGTCTGGGGGTTCGTGGTCATTCCAGAGTCTGTGGGTAGGGCTGGGTTGAATCCTAGCAGGATATCAGCCTCCCCGAAGGCCACGTGAGCCAAGTGGGCGTTTTGGGGTCAGGACAAGCGTAATGGGGTTAGATCAAGCGTCATATCATCAGCATGGTATCAGACCAAGGTGAGGGGGTGGCAGTGGGTGAATTTAAGGAGGTGCTCCTTGGTGACACTAGGGAGAGAGTTTCTTCCCACACTTGGGATACCACATCCCTCTGGTATCATGCTCTGTTGCTTTGTCCCTTGATGGTCACAGGGTAGAAGATCGTATCACTGCCAATGAGGGGCAACCTGCTGGTGGGCACAGCATCACCAGCATCATGGTGAGCCTCATGGGCTCCAGGAGAGACTCGCTGGATTTGCTAGGGAGTACTTAGCTGGCCACAAGCACCAATTCAGTGCCCTGTGGAGGAGAAGGGAGGTGTCTCTGCTGAGGAAGGCGAGATGAGACTTGTTGGGGTTAAGCAGGGCCTGGCTGAAGGGATGACAAGATGTCTGTAGAGGAGATGTCAAAATGGCCTCTCTCCAGGCTCACATGGCCTGTGCTGGGGTGCATGGGCAGGAGCACCATAATCATTGCTTAGAGGCTTGCTAAGCAGCAGTGGGATTTTGACACAGATCTCAGCCTCAGGATTCTCCTCCGTGAAATGGGATAGTTGGATGTTCAGCCTTCTGTGGAGGTCTTCTGCGCTAGGGATTAAGAGCACATGGACTTTGCATGTTGGAAGTACTTGTAGTGGGTCTAGGTCTCAGAGGGAGACAGGAGCTCAGGTCTGAGGAGGGATGAGCTGTGCCACTTGTGGGGAAAGGAGGACAGATCCTGACCTGCATACTCACTGCTTGCCAGAGGTATGGTAGGCATCTCTTCCCACATCTCCTGCTCAAAAGGAAGACAAGAGGGGTGGTGGGAGAGGCAGGGAAAGGTACTTTCTCTGTGTCTCCTCACTCTACACAGCCTACCAGGGCATCTCTCCTCCCGGCCCCAGGGCCTCCCCCTCACTCCCCTCACCCTTTCCCCTTGCCCTGCAGTGGGGAGTGGAGCCTGGGCGACGGCAGCCGCCTCCGCTGGGGAATGCAGAACAAATCTCTTCCAGATGGGACAGGGGCCGTGCTCCACTCCTTGCAGGGTGGCTGGCTCTCCACCACCTCCTCCTCACCCCCGCTGCAAGCATCTCTGTGCTCTGGGCCAGGAGAGGCTCTGTTTCCAGGAAAGCAGCTGGAAATCCCCCCCTCCTATTCAGCATCCCTCCCCAAGCCTTGTGGTCTTGCAGCCATGCCAGCCAGGCTATGACTTCTGTCCTTCTGGGGCTGGTGTTGAAGTGCTTTGGAGACTTCCAGGGTATGTGCCAGCCCTGGGACTCAGTGTGCATCCTAGATGTTGGCTGCCTGGATATGAGCAGAGGTGGTGCAGCCCCCCTGGCTGTACTGCAGCAAGGACTGCACCCTCCTGACACCCCCTTCTTTTATGTACAGTTGCTTGGAAAGTGAATCCATACAATCCTGCCTCCCAGTTTATTTATCTGCCTTGGCTGATACATGAGAGATGGCTCTGGGGCTGGATGGTGCTGCAGAGTCACTGTACCTATCCATAGGTGCCCTGGGCAGGAGCTAATACATGGACCCCTCCCAGCCTCATCACCACAGACGCCTGGCTACCTAATTTACCTTCTGTCACCCAACTTTTCATTCCAACTGTAACCCTGTGCCCCAGGCAGTGCTACAAATCTCACCACTGCAAGTGAGACCGGCCGGTGGGCTTATCATGGGAGCAGACAAATGGCCCCACAGCCTTACCAGGTGAAGATTTGCTTTGATTTCTACAACATCAAAGATGGCGCTGTGCAAATTGCCCCTCTTCTTCTTTCCAATACTCATCCCTCTGGCACGGGGCCAAGGTCTTATGGATGGCTGAGTGTGACAGAGGTGGAGACAGGGAGGGAGGAAAAGTGCTGAGGGTGGGGTGGTGGGAGGAGGTCTCTGCCCCAAACCTCCAGGTAGTCAGTCTGCCCTCCCACCTTGATTTGCATTCCCTGCTGCTTGCAGGCCAGATGCCTGAAGGAGACTGATTCAGGTCTCTCACTGGAGAAGAAAAACCTCCTTATCCCTTTCCCTGGAATCTGGATCTGGGAGGAGCTGAGGGAAGGTGATGGGGGCAGCCCAGTTTGGGGATGGGTTGCTCAGCCCTGGGTTTCTATTCCTTGCTGTTTCTGTTTGATGCCTTCCTGCTCGCCCGCCGTCCCTGGGAAATTTCCAGGGGAAGGAGGGCAGATTGGGGGCTTGGTGGGAAGGGGGTGCCTCACTCAGCGCACAAGAAGCAGATATCCTGTTGCTGCCCAGGGTCTCCGGCTCATATTTCCTCATTAACCAGGAGTCCTGCTCGTTTACGGGTGACTTCCAGATGTTTCCATTCTCCCCATGGCAGCTGTGAGGGCACATACCATGTGGGTATGGAAATTACTGCCAGCGGTGGGGTGGGGCACAGCCCCCTGCCATGATGGAGAGCAGGGTCCATAGGGCCCTCTGCTCCACCACACATCCCAGCGTGGCCTCATCCAGGTCCCCCTCAACCTAGTGCTCTCTGCTCCCTCCTCCCTGCTCTCAGCTGACAGCTCTCGATGCTGTCTCCAGCCTGTGTCTCACTGCCCTGGGGATGAGCTGGAGGCAGAGCCGGTTTTAGGGTGAGCAAGCTGGGGTGGTGATACCCGGAGGTGAGGAGTAGGTGTGAGGCTCCCAGTGTCTGCCTACTGTATCCCTGGTCTGATGCTAGCCCTGGTTTCATGGGCTGTGGATCCCTTATGTCCTATAATTTCTTCACCAAGATGACTTCTCCCCTAGCAGCACTCCAGGGATGTGCTGGACCAGGCTCAGCACATTTTTGGGGCTGTGCTTTTGTGATAATTGGGGAGAGGGGTCAAACCAGTGCTGCACTGGGGAAGGAAAGTGAGTGGGTTTTGTGAGCACCACCAGGCAGGCAGCAGCACTGGATTACACCCACTCATGATAGAAGTGGGTGGATTGACCTCTGTAAAAACCCATTTCTGATATCCCTGACCGATTCCTCCAGCTCCTCTCCCTGGAGTAGTGGAGAATGGAGAATAGTCCCAAAGGAATGGGACTGACCGTGTTCAGATTGTGGGCTTTGCAAAATGGGGGGTGGCCAAAGGAATGGGACTGACCACATTCAGACCTAGGGCTTTGCAATGTGGGGGTTGGAGGGTGCTTTCCCCCTGGGAGATGGGCTGGGAACTCAAAGCCTTAGGGTTTGCCAAAGCCCAGGGGGAGGTAAGGATGAGTTCCCAGGCTTGTTGGCGGGCTTCTTTCCCTCCCTCTGCTCATCTCTTCCTATCCTAAATGTTTTAATCCTTCTTCCTCCTCCCACTTTCCAGGCTTCCTCCTCATATGCTCATCCTGTTTGTTGGCTGGGGATGAGGGGTGCTGTAGGGATGTTGGGGGGTGTTGTGGGAGGCAGGATAGAGAGACAGAAGCTGGCACTCCCTCAGCTTTCTTTGTGATCTCCCTCAAACTTTGCCCCAGGCACAGAAGAGAGGGAAAGGGGGTGTTTGGGACATGGCTGGGAGGGGAGGGAGGATGTTACATAAACCAGAAGCAATCCAGGAACAGCTAGCTGCCTGTGGCCTGGAAACACCTCTGTGATTCCGGGCACTGGCAAAGAAGATGTAAATATATGCATGCATTTATGTATGTACATTATTTCTCCCCAAAACAACCCCCCCTAACACCACTTGATCCTCCGGTTCGTTTTCACAGAATTTAAGGAGGGGCAAGAGGGACTGAGGGAGCTCAGATATTAACTTGTTGCTTTGAAAGGCAGCTCCCTGTTTGCAGGAGCATCTGGGGGGTTGTTTGCCCTCTCCCAGATGTTTTCCCTTGGCATGATAAGGAGGGCAAGCACAGTTGCAGGACCTTAAAGCCTGTGCAGACTGGAGGGAGCTGGGATGTATGTTGCTTGCAGTGGGGCAAGGGTAGGAGGGGTGCAACAGGGAGGGTGGATGCATAGGGGTTGGGGCTAGGAGAAAGAAACTGGGGGTGGGGGGGTTGACACTCTGTGGGAAAAGAGTCTTTTGAAGTTAAATTGCATGAGGAGTTGGGGAAAGGTGCTTTGGGGAAAGGAGGTAGGGAGGGTGCTCAGGAGAAGGGAGTAGGCCCCCAGTGTTGGCGTGGTGTGGAAGAGGGGACTGTCAAAGTATGTGGCATGCACCCATGGAGCAGATGGGAAGCTAGGTGTGAGGATGTGGAAGGGCATGATGTGCAGAGAGAGTATGTGGGGATATAGGGAATGAGGGATTTGGATGAAGAGATCAGTCATCCATGGGGGGGGAGAGGAAGGTCATTCCTGAGCAACCTGTCCTGGTCAAAGGGAAGAGGTGAAAGCCAGGGGAGTGGTTAGACACAAGTCCTGGACAACTCTTTTATCCTAATGATTTTGCCTGCCCATCCAACCCGTGTATTTTTGGCCCAGGCACGGAAGGAAGGGGGTGGGGATGAGGAGGCAGCTAAAAATAAGGGAGTCCCTGCCCATTCCCCCCAAGGCGGGTATCCGTCTGCCTGCCTGCCTTTGCCTGCGGGGTTGCTGCAGGATCTGGAGGAGGGGAGCAGGCCCAGCCTCCTCCCCACAGCGTCTGGCTCTGCTTTTGTTTGTCTCGAAGCCCTACAGGGACAGGAAGAGGCCGCGGGGCTGGGGAACAATGGCTCATTCTCTAGGACTCCGGGCCTGCCGAGGAGCGATAGGGGACGCGGGACAGTGGCCAGAAGTTGGGCACAGCCTCCCCATACTGTTGCTGCCAGAGCTCATCCCTTCCAGGAGATGATGGGCTCCACTGGTGGGATGCATTCCCTGGACCGTCCTTCTTCCCCAGATCCCGAACCAGGCTCCTGGGCCTGGGCAGAGAGGGGATGAGGGGCGATGCAGAGTGGGTGAACTTCATGGGGGAGACAAGGGAGGGCAATGCCAGCAGCTCCAAGAGTGGTGGGAGGACATCTCTGACTGGCACCAAGGAAGCCTGTTGTATTGCAGCCTCTCCTTGAGCCTGTGAAAACTGCAGGAAGGCTGGATGGAGTTGGCATCCCCTAGTGGGAATGTCCCCAGCTGGGGCAAGGGAAGTATTTATTTGGAATCTATAGTGTACCACTCTGTCCTGGCCATTCACTGCACTTGCTGAGGCAGTGCCAGTACCACTTGTAGAAGCTCCCCCTATTTTCTGTTTTCCCTGCTGTCTGGGACATGGATAAGGGGTATTGATAGGTGTGCATGTCAGAGGTTGTTGGTGGTTAACCCTCTTATCCCACCTCTTCTTTCTCCAGACCCCCCTCTTTTCTTCTCATCATGCTATCTCTTCCAGTGGCAGTTTCCTCCCAGGATGTTAGATCTGACAACTGGGTGCTGGAAATGCCTCAGGGACAAGGGACAATGTCTTCCTCCCACTCTTCTCCAGACATGGTAGGGGTGAGAAGAGTCAGTGTTAGCACCTGAGCTAGGGGAAAGGGTCGGAGATATTTTTCAGGAGTTGAGCAAGGAGGGGACAGAAGAGCCTCCTGTCTACAGCCCCCTTTTTTTTTCAAGGTCTTGGATGCTTGGGGCTGAATGCGTGCCAGGGCTCCTCTTGTTTACTCAGCCGGGGAGCTGACACATCCAAGGTCTCTGCTGACTCCACTTTCCCACATGCTGCTGGCGGGCGCATTCCAGGGCAGAATGGAGATCAGCACAGAGGCATGCCAGAGGTTTCCGTCCGGGATGCCATTCCCCCCTTCCCCAATCTCCATGGGCATCTGGCATCTCCTGCCAGGCCACGCAGAACGGGCATCACATCTGGGCAGCAGTTTAGGCTTTTACAAGCCAGGGTTGGCACAGAGCCCAAGCATAGACCAGGCCCCCATGGATGGGGTTTTTTGTCTCTTAAGCTGAATGTCTGCAGCAAGGCTCAGCTTTTTTCCCTTCTCCCCTCCAGAGACCTCAGTCCTCTTCCCCACGATGACCCATGGGAGACATGCAGAGGGGCAGAGGATGCATTTTAGCTTACTTCCCCCCAGAAGGACCAGGGCAAAAGAAGTAACACTTTCTTAGGAATTAGTCACCAGCTTTTTCATCTTAGGAGGGGTACCTTTGGAACTGATGAGCTTAAGGGTCTATTCCAACCAAAACGATTCTATTCCTGCAGCTGGGTTTAGCTTGCTGAGGGTTAACAGCTCTGGGCTCTGCAAGGGCAGCAGCGTGAGCTTGAGGAGGAGCTGCACCCTTCGGCTGCAGGCACTCGCTCTGATTCTTTCTGGGCAGGAGCCCGGTCTTGGCGTGGCTGCCTTTGGTTTTAGGAGGGAAGGCCACAAAGCTTTTAAAAATAAGTGCTAGGAGATAAAGAAGGGTTCGGAGAGCTGGCTGCAGGGTCAGGGCAGGAGAGCGGTCCTCACCCTGTCATTTCGGCTGGAGGCTCCCTGTCCCAGCCATGTTCCCACCTCTCCCGTGGCAGCTGGCATCTTTGCCTCCTTGGGCCTTGGGTTGCTGTCAAATGATCACCACGACCCTTCCTCCCCACTGTGAAGGCCCCCTTTACGCCCAGCCCCACCGTCTGGAAGAAGGGGCCTCCTCTCCCTCCTCGCCTGCCACAGGAAACGCGGAGCCTGGAGGTCAGGGGCCAGGCAGCAGCTCCTCCTGTGGAGGCCAAGCAGCCCAACACTGGGGCTTGTATCACGCCAGAGAGGAGGGGAGGAGGGAGGCAGAGACGTGGAGGGCCAGGCTTTTCCTGTTTATGTGACTACCAGACCCCCAAGAAAGGGAAAGGACTTGGAAAGCTCGTTGCTCTTGGGTGGGCTCCAGCTAGCGTCTGTCTGCGGCTCTCAGCCTCAGGATCACATCCCTGGGGCAGGGTGTGACTCCTTCCCCAGGGAAATGGGCATCTATCTCCCAGGGGTAGGGCTAGGGTTATGTTCCTGGGGCTGGCAAAATCCTGGTTTAGTGAGGAAGCTGGGAGCTGGCTTCCTGGGAAGGAAGGCACTGCTCCTGCTGCACCTCAGGCTTTGATTTCTCCCATGGTTGTGTCTGACTTTGGCTGCTGCTCATCTCTGCAGGATGGTCTGAAGGGGAAAGGGCCACGGGTGTCAAGCCGAGGAGGTAACTGGGTATATTGGCTTTGGAACACAGGAATAGGGAGCTGTGGGAATGCCAGGCATGGAGAAGTGCTTAGGGGAAGGTTAGAAATCACACCATGTTCAGCCACAGTGGCTCCAGAGGGCAAAGGGCTGCAAGACCTCCCACGTTATCTAGGGTTACATCCTGCAGGGCATCTGCTGTGGCCACGGTGGTATGTGGAGAAGGAAATGAGGTTCAAGATGTCGTGCTCTTACCCTCACCTCTGGCACCTAAGTGCTCTGACTGAGGTCACATCTGTATGCAGTCTGTCGGGTCTTAGCTTTGGTTTGTAGCCCTGGGCCCATGCTTAACGTGGGTTGAGGGGTCCTCTCTGCAGACCCTCCTTGTCCAGGCCTCTTGGAGACCACATCCACCATTAATGGGAGCAGAGGGGAGTTAGAGCCCCTTTGCTGCCCTGCAGGTACACCTGGGACTGGCTCAGGGCATCACTGATCCCCCAGCAGCTGTCTCAGGAGAATAGCTGGGCCCAGAGTAGATTAGGGCAGAGATGGAGGAGAATGGGTGGATCTTGGTGTGGGTCCAGCATCTTTGGAGTGGAAAGGCTTGGGGAGGGCCTCAGCAGTCAGGAGCAAGGAGTCCTGGCAAGTCTGTGTGGCAGGAACAGGCACAGCCCTTGGCTCCCCACAACCTTCCCTTTGCCAGGGCTCCAGCATAAGGCCACGCTGACCCAAAGCCTTGGGGCTTTGCCCATCCACCTCCTTCCATAGGGGGTTGAACGGTAAGGTGGTGCCACCCTATGGCTCTGGAGCAGTGTTACAAGTGCTGGTGGCATTTGGCTGTTCACAGCCCTCTCTTGAGAGACTTAGCCTCTGTGAGCATGAGAGCAGCCTTTTTCCCGCTCTGTGTCCTGGACAGGTTTGCACTCCAGACAAAGGAAGAAGATCCCTGCCTACTTCTGGCCTACTAAAAACCCAGAAAAGTCTCAACGCACCTTCCTCTCTTATATTTACACTGCCCTCCCTAGAGAAGTCAGGTATTCCTGGGGTTAGAAAACCACCAGGATGGGAGTTGTTACCCAAACCGTGAAACTCAAAACCAGGAGGTGCACAGGTGCACCGAACTGGGATCTATCCTCTGACAGCTGCTGCTGGTGCACTGTAGGCTGAAAAGTCAACAAGCCTTCCCATGTATGTTGCCAGCCCATGCCCTCAAAGCCACAAAGACTGTAGCAGGAGACAAGTTTTTTGGGACTTAATTTATCTTGTCTGTTGCTTTATAGAGCAGATTCGCTGTTGGTCTGAGAGGACAGCATTTTCCTTTCCCTACACATGAACCTTGTTCCTTTCACATGGCATATGTTCAGTACCATGAATGTTATGGGTTGGTATCACCCCTCCTGCCTCTGCTCTATCACCATCTGGCTGGTTTTAGCCTGATAGTAACTCAGGGAATCTGTTTTCCAAAGGCTCTGGGCATGCTTGTGCATCAGCTCAGGAGAGAAGCCATATGGAACTTTGTTTATTTCAGAGAGGAGATTTGCCTTCTGGTCTCTCTTTGCTCCCATCCTAAACCAGAGCTCACATGAGGTAGTGGAAACATGCTTGGTCTGGGCAGCTGGCTAGGTTTGGGCAGAGGACCACAGGTAACCCTGTAGCCCAGTGGAGTCTTCTTGGAGAAGATAACTTCTCTTGTCTAGGGAAACCTGACATCCCACAAGGCTGGAGATGAGGCTGGAACTCTGCGGGAGTGGGAACAGTAGTGTTTTGTTTGCTCTGACTTAAGTAGGTGTCCACATTACTGATAAAGGAACTGTGAGTCTAGGATGGAAAGAGCCTCTCGGTGATGCTTTGAAGAAGCCTAGGGGAGGATATAGGTGAGATGAAGAGGAGAATGTAAGTGGTACATGTAGGAGTGCAGTGGAATGGCTGGCTGTTCACAAACTATCTGGAAGACGTGTTGCTTTCTGTTCTGCACAGGGCTGTCTTCTTGGTCTGACTTCTAATCCAGATTGATGACCCTGCTCATTTAACCCATTTCCCTTCCCCTGACATCAGGTCAGCCACTTGTTTTATTCAGCCAGCCTGGAGCTGTGACAGATCTCATTCATGGAGACAGACCTTATTCCCGAGGGAGCAAAAGCAGGACTCGGGTGAGGACAGCTATCCCATTTCCACCCGTTGCTAGCAGGGGAGGTCTAGGACTGGTGAGAACACCTGAGAGGTACCGAAACCAACAGGATGAGATGTGCCTGGAGTGGCTGAAACACTTATGGGGTCCTGTAGGACACGACTCCTGCAAGTGAGTGAACACATCCCAGTTCAGGGTGTTTGCAGGATGCCAGCGGGTCACGTTGTCATTCCCAAGCCCCTTTTCTCAGGATAGTGCTGAGGTCACATTGCGGTTAGTGCTCTGAATGTTGATTTACATGCAAATCTACCCCAAAGCTATGTGGGAAACACTCCCTTCATGTCTCCGTTTGTTGTCCCATTTCAAAGGAGCTCTGGGCAGCAGCTGCTTGAGGTTGGTGTGGTCACATTGACCTCTGGTGGCTGCAGGCTCAGCGTGCAAGGAGAGCACTAAGGAAAAGAGGGTGGGTTTGGTGCCTGCTGCAATGAAAACGCAGATGCATTTGTTCCTTCCCTAGACTGCATCCCCCATCACCTTGCCCCCTGGACAGTCATTGCTTCACTGCCCGAAGCAGGTGGGATCTTCCCTTTTTCCCTGTGCACATCTTCAGTCCAAGTGGTTCTCCTCCCTTAGAATCAAATTATGTTTGCACACACACACGGGTAAAAACAAAAGGTGGATCCTTTGTCAGAGACCTGAATTCATTCACGGTTTCTAACTAAAGTGGGTCATACCTGGGGAGAGCAGATACTGTTCCCCTGAATTCCCTGTAACCTCCATACAATCAGTGTTTTGAACCTTTCTCACGCAGGGGAGGGCAGACTTTAATAATTGCTTTGCAAAGTCTGATTCAGAAGACGAGCAAGTTGGATTCACCATGAGCAGCAAGATGGACTCTTGGTTGGTGTATTTGCTGGAGAGAGAGGAGGGGAAAAAAAGAAAAAAGAAAAAAAAAGCTGGGAATAATCCCAAGAGGTATAAGGCTTTAAGAATAAGGCAGCTGCAAGCAGGACTGAGATGGGAGCCAAAGCATGAGGAGATTTCCAGGCTCGGCCCTTTCCCAGAGGCAGCTGGGCAGCTTTAGAGTGAGGAAGCTTATGCCAGTGACTCAAATCCCTTCAGCCTTCTCTAACTCAGGTCTTCCTTGCCACCCTCCACACCTCCATGCCCTAATGAGGATGGAGTTATGCTGCCAGTACCTTACTAAAAGGCTCCCGCACATTTTTGCCTCTTGTAGCTCCAGGCAATGGGTGTGTGTGTGAGAGAGGAAGGAATGCTGAAAGAAATATTTATTTGTTTTGCTACATCCACAAAAGAGATACATGCATTTCCTTCCTGCCATGAAGGCCAATCTTCTTTTTATTTGGGGGGGTGCTTGCTCCTCCTTCCCTTCTGCAGTAATCACCACCACCCTGAAGGGAACAAACTATTGTCAGAGTACCAGAACAGTATCACATCTGCTATGAGAAGCATCAGGGAGATGAGCAGGTAGTCAAAGTCCTTGAAAAAGTAGTTAATGTAAACACTGAGTTTGATGAGTTCCATTACGAAAATAGAAGTGGGATTTTTTTTTTTTCCTTTGTGTGTTAACTAATTCAGTGGGAACCAGTGTACGAGCAGATTAGGTCAGGATGGAATTGATAATTCTGTTTTACGACCTTTTCCTCATTTTCAGCATTTGTTTTTGTTCCACACAGGAACAAAAACCACGGAGAATTTTTTCATGACGCCAAATTGTTTTTTGAGAGCTATTGCAGGGTGGAAGTTACTATGAGAGTGGTTATTTCAAACTTTCTCCCTCGACTTGACTAGGGAGACCACCCCAGGCCTTAGCAAACCTCCCCCCTAAAACTTCACTGGAAGCTGTAGATCATTGCAAATAACTGGGCTGCAGGAAAAATAGCATGTTTTGATTGGAAAAAAGAGGACCAAGCAAAATTATATTACTGAAGATGGTCTGAGCAGCTTACATTACTGACCCTGCCTGTATAGGAGGTTTCAGGGCAGGTCTGTAAACATACTGCACTTCCCAAAACACAGGGCAGGACTTTACAAAGCATCGAAGCTCAACATCTGTAACTGCAGCTTGAGCTTTAGACTGCTGGGGTTTTAGCCACACGATCAGGAATTTAAAGGGCTCCTTCCCAACCTCAGACCTTCCTAAAGCTGTTTTCAGGAGAGAGAAAACAATGCAATATTGTGACATAGCCAGACCTGCTCCCCACAACATGAGGGATACCACCAACCTCTTTGCACCATTGGTTGGACCCCTACTGCAAGGTACTGCAGAAGACCCAGCTGCCTGTCATGCTTGTGTGCTAAGTGGTGGAAACAATGCTTGTCTCACTGTTTGCTGGCCTGTCATAGATTTCCTGTGTGAGCTGGTGTGGTTTGGAAAGTTCTACCGATGTGATTATTTCAGTTAGGATTAAAAAAACCAAAACAACACACATGCACAAAAAAAAAAAGCCTCATTAAAACACCCCGATGTCATTCCTAGTGTAAACTCGAGTGAGCTGGCACAAAGGTAGCTGCTACCAGTGTGAGTTATTTTGGCAATATATATATAATACCTGGCTGTGAGCATGTGCAGTCTGGTGGGACCATGCATCTCACACAAACTGTAAGTGTCTTGTAGGACTGAAGCTCCCCTCTGAAGGCCAAACTCTTCATCTCTGTGCTTCCAAACGCTGGCCAAAACCAGGGATGGGACATATCCTTCCTCTCAGGAACTGTCTGTCTGATCTCATAGTATTGGCCACCCAGCCCAGAGTCTTCAAGGGTGGTCTGCTAGGCTCCTGCCATGCTCAGAGCTCCTCTGTGAAGGAAAGTGACTGATGATGCTTGATGTGGGACCTGATCTGTCTGATGTCTGTGTGTTCTGAGTCACAAAGCACTACAGTCATTCCCTGTGGGGTCAGGGTGGGTGGAGGGAGAGGTTTCCTTGACATCAGCCTTGAGATTGTTTCTCTCTAGGTGAAGAGAGAAACCAACCCTTGTTTTGGGGCTTTTATCGGGAATGTGAAGATCTTATCTTTTATCACCACATAATATACTGATCAGGAAATCTTTTCACTGGAGAGAGAGCGAGCTGTGTTGTTTTCCAGAATAACCAGCAGGCAAAAATTGACATGGCTTGAGTCAGAACAGGTTCCCTGCAGACAACCTTGCTTGTACTTGCTTTTAGATCACTCAACTGTGGTCTCTGTCTGAAGGTAAGGGCTGGAGATGGGAGCTGTGTTGTGCTGACTGTGGTCCTGGGTCAGGATGTACCCTTTGGTGGGGTGCTGTGCAGTGCTGGGATTGCAAGGGAGGAGAAGGCAGCTGAGACCCCTTGCAGGGAGGGTGGGTGAGTCAGCAGCAAATTCATATGCTCAGGGTGTCAACCAGTACTTGGGGGGATGAATGCCATGTGAGAAGAGGTGGTGTTTGCCAAAAGCACTGTGTGTATGTGCATGCCTGGTGGTTGCTCAATACCTGTGTGCATTTTGTGATGCAAAAAAAGGCTATGTAGCTGTGTGATGCACAGAAGTCCTGAAATTTTCCACAGACACAATATCAATTCCTAGATGGTGGTTGCACTTCATCTTAAAAGAACATAGAAACACAAGGGAAGGGGCTTGCTGAAGCCTCCCTGCCGTCAAACCACCTTGCTGAAGCTGGTGCAGGAGTCCTGAGGGGACCAGAGAGGATGCATCTGCCATTGGCTTTGGAGGACAAACAAATGAAGATATTTATTTTGATGTGCATGGGGAATCCTTTAGGGCAGGGGGTTCAGTTCATGCCTGAAGATTGTTTCATATTCCCCCCCTTAAGTTTCTTCACTTATCTAAGAGGGAAAGGTTTCTATGTAGAGGTGGGGTCAAGAAGGTGCAGTGCTGGAATAATGAGGGTGGGATCCTGAAGGTATCTCCCTTTTGGGAAGTATTGACAGGGGAAGGAATGATGTAAGGCTCCTTCATGCTGTGTCTAGAGCACTAATCTGGGCTACCCTCTGGGCTAACTCCGAGGGTGGGGGGAATCAGGTGAACTCCCATTTCCCCTATTGCATTGGGAATCTCTTGCACAGAGCCTGTGCTGTCATTCGGGTCACCGAGGTCCGAGGCTTGACACAGTTGAGAGCCACAAATGAGTGTGAAATGGGGCTGCTAGACAAAATGAAAAACACCTTAACCTTGGTGTCCAATTCCACCTCTTCCAGACCCCTCTTAGTCCCAGTGCTATGCACAAATTTGAGCAACTGACTGCTCGGCAGGGGTAGAGGTTGCCCTGTGTGGGCTCTTTGGGATTCTGTATGGACACACAGGTCCACACCTGGAATTGCTTTGGCCACTCGGGATGGGGAAGGAAGAGGAATACTTCCTGGCATCTGCCCCTGGCCCGGGGGCTTGGTGCTTGGTCAGGCAGACTGGTGCAAGCTCCTGCATGATAGGGCTCACCCACACTTGCCCCGAGGGTGCCTCCACGCCCAGCTCCACCCCCAGATGATACTACTGAAGACAGAGGGGCAAAATTAAAGTTGTGGGGACCCTCCTTGGCCTGGATGGGGTTTCTTTCCACCACTTCTATTTTCTCCCCTTGCTCGACACCCCAGAACCAGCCCTTCTAATGGGGTGACCGGGCTATATATAATTCCTGGATCACTTCAACCTAAAAAACTCCTCCTTGTGCATCACTTCTTGGCAAGCAGAACGGGGGAGGATGCGCCCTGCCTGGAGAGACTCCTCACACCCCTGCCCGGCCAGGGTCGCATGTGGGAGGCCAAGCCAGACATCCCCTTCCCCGCTGGTCTGTCGGGAGGTGAAGCCGGGTGCGTTTCGGAAGAGAAGTCTGGCTAGCCACATCCTTCCGGAAGGCAGCTCCAGCCCGGGGCTGTGGGACAAGGGTGGGTGGGGGAGCAAGACGGGACGGACACCGAGAAAAACCCTTCCACGGCTCGCCCAGGTGAGGAGCAGCTGGAGGGTCTCAGACAGTGGGAGAGGCCGGGAGAAGGGGAATGCGAAGGTGGAGGAGGGGAGGTGGCCCCCGCCCCTCTGGTGAGAGCCACCGCGACTGCCGGGGGGGCGGGCAGGGCCAGACTGTCCATTGCCCGAGGGTTTGCCTGCTCCCTCCCAGCCTGCTGAAGGAAGGAGGGAGGGAAGGGAGGAAGGAAGGTGGGAGGGAAGGTGGAGCAGGGTGGGGAAAGCCCTGCAGACACACCTGCCGGGGCGGTGAGACGGGCGGCGGCGGCGCGGAACGACGCGGAGCGGGGATGGAGGGTAAGGGGAGAGCCCCGGCGGGGAGCGGGACACAGGGCGCTTCTCCCCGCGGCGTTGTGCGGAAACCCCGGGGGCGGCTCAGTCCCGCTCTGACCCCTCTCCCACGGGGGCTGCTGCCGTGCCAGCCGGCATCGCCTCGGGGCGGCCGGGGGCGTGGGTTTCGCTCAGGCAGTGGAGGGGGAGGGATGGGGGGGGGAGGGGGGGATGGTAGGTGCGTGTGTGTTTGCGCCTGTGGTTCTCTTTCTCAGCCAACTGCTCCGGGATGGAAGCCGGCTCGTCGTTCCTCCAAGAGCGCCTTAGAGCTGGCTGTAAAGGGGAAGCACTGCGCACCCCCCCCCAGCCCCCGGACCCCCGGTCTAGAGGGGGCGAAGGGGCGCCCCGGGTGGTGGTAGGGGTACCCCGGGTAGGAGGAGGGGTAGCGTCCCCCAGATCCCTTCGTCCTCTTGCTGCTGGGCTTGCCTACTTGGCACAGACGGCTTTTTTTTTTTTTTTTTTTTCTGAGAAACACTTTGATTTAAAGGCATAAATGCTGCTGAGGAGTAGAGCTCAAACCAGCACAACTTCTGTGACCGCTGTTGCACCCTCTTTCTGCATACTTGTGTCCCTGTGGCAAGCGAGCCTGTCCCAAATGAGAGGGATCAGTTTCTGTAAGAAACACAGTTTGTTTTCTTTATTCGACCCATGATCCAGATCTTTTATCGGTATTTAGGCTTCTAAGCTCTTGGATGCTGGGAATCAGACACTTGAGTGTCTTTTTTGGTTACAATTCTTTCTTCCTGTTATCCTTCATCCAGCAGACCCTGAACCTTCCGTATTTTTATTTAGAGGATTAACTTCTGCACAGCCCTCTTGGCCATTATCCTTGCCGTGTTAGTTGGCTGTCTGAAATAGCATGATATCATTTTCACCACAAAAGGAGAAAAAAAAAAAAAAGAAAAAGAAACGAAAGAAGAGGAGGAGATTCCTTCCCTCTGCATTCATGCAACATGAACCTCTGCATTGCCTCTGGGAATGTTTGTTTGGCTGGGGTAGAAAAAAGCTGGACTTGATGCCAGCACCAGAGCAGCAGGTAACAGTGCACCTTGGGGAGGAGAGGTGGCCTCTAAGTCTCAGAAGAGATTTGCTGTGTTTTGCCTTGCCAGCTGAAAGGATTTGTGCTGGCCTGTGAAGCAGGCCTTATTGCTCAAGTGAAAATAGATATGGTGGTTCATTTGATACCCAGATGGAAGAGAAATCATTGCATGACCTGCTCCATCACAACCTGTAGAAGGCTCTCTGGGTTTTTTTGGTCCACTGACTTCAGGAAGTCCCTTTTGCTTTATTTGATTGACAGAGGAATTCCCTTGTTGCCGTCTATTTCCAGGCTTCCACACCAGTGTGTGGAAGGTATGTGGAACTTAAGCTTCTGTGATTCCCCTTGGGCTGCAGTACTTGTAGCTAAGCTGCTTCATGGAATGATGTCCTCAAGAACTTTGGTTTCATCACCAATACTTAGAACACACACGGGGAAAGTGAATCCCCAGGGACAGCCTCTCTAGCTTCACTACAAGAGAGCATGTCCCAGGATGTGAAAGCTCTTGGTCCTGACAGTGTTCTGTTCTCAGGAATGGGGGAAAGGAAAAATGTGTGATGGTCAGGGGGATATAAGAATGCTTCAGGTCTGAAGATGTCATCTTCTGTAGACTTCCTACTTATGCTCCTAACTCTGTTATTCACCACTTGCTTTCTGACTCTTGCATATTTGTGGACACTCAAGATCCTTCTGGACCAATCTTTATGTAAAATGGCTTCTGATGTATCTGAGTCCCGTTTGCAAGACTAACAAATCATTTGCAGGATCATACCTTGACTCATGTACTCCTGTGCCTACTCATGCCTCTTACATTTAGCTCATCTATCGTTAATGGAATTGTAGAACGGTTTGGGTTCAAAAGGACCTTAAAGATCACCCAGTCCCAACCCCCCTGGAATGGACAGGGAGACTTCCAACTAGACCAGGTTGCTTCAAGCCCAGTCCAACAAGGCTGAACACTGCCAGGTTGGGGGCATCCACAGCTCCTCTGGGCAACCTGTGCCAGTGGCTCTGGCCATTGAGACATTCCTCAGACCTTCTCTTTCTTTTTATACACCCAGCCCTGGAGAATGCCCCTCTCCAAACCTGCACCCTCTTGGAGCAGGAGGAGGAAGAAGACACCATTTGGGAGAAGATTGAGAGTGCACGGCACCAGCTGACCCGCTCCCTGAACCCTGCAAAACTCACCCCATACCTTCGCCAGTGCCGTGTGATAGATGAGCAGGATGAGGAGGAAGTGCTGAATTCATGCCGCTTCCCTTGCAAAAGCAACCAGACAGGTGGGAGAAAGCACAGACTTGCACTGAGCTGGGCCTGATTTGTGGGAAACAGCCTGGTTTTGACATGCAGAGGATGCAAACCAGCACATGGTGTTGTGGCCTCTTTGTCACTCCTACTGCAGTGCTACCCCAGCTCTTGTTGTTCTTTGAGACCCTCTGCAGTCAGCCCTCCTGCTCATCCTCTGTGGGCCTCCCCCTGGGTGTACACAGTCGAGGGAAACACTCCCAACCCATTCCCTCCTCTACCAATTCCCAGCCTTGTGGATGGAAATAGAACTGGTGGAGATGGTATTTCATATCACAAAGCTGGTCTATGCTTTTTTCTTTCCGGTTGGCAGGGAGTTCATCCTCTCTCTCTTATCCCTTCTTCTAGGTTACCTGATGGACATCCTCCGGCGCCGTGGGAAGCGAGGCTATGAAGCCTTCCTGGAGTCTTTAGAATTTTACTACCCAGAGCACTACACACGGCTGACAGGAAAGGAGCCAGTCCAGCGCTGTTCTATGATTCTGGGTAGGGGCAGGTGCTCCATCCCCCTTTTCAGCTGCTGCTTGTATTGGAAGGACCATGCATAAACCTCTGTTTAATGCTACTGTTGTGCAAGGAACCCTGACACCTCTTTGATCTGTCAGGGAGGGAGTCAAATGTTACACGTGTGATGGACTGTGGTGCTGTAAGCCTAGGAAAAGAAGGGCTGGAATCCCATGAGGAGAGCTTGGCACTCCTTGGTGGAAAACAGAGGCTGGGCCAATCTGTGGGTTGTTTTTTTTTTGATGTTGCTCCTCTCTCAGCATCGAGGAACTGATTCTCCCTTGTCTCCTCCCCAGATGAGGAAGGCCCTGAGGGACTAACTCAGTTCTTGATGATGGAGGTGAAGAAGGTGAGGGCTCAGCGGAAAGAGCACCTGCTGAAGGAGCACCAACTCCAGGTGAAAAACCAGGCTTTGGAGCAAGAGCAGGCCAGGCTGGAGAAGCAGCTGCAGGAGCTCCTGAAGGTGCAGGAGCGTTGCCAGCGGCTGAGAGAGGAGTGGGACTCCAACAGCCTGGAGCTGCTGAGGCTGAAGGATGAGAACTACATGATGGCCATGCGCTATGCACAGCTCTGTGAGGAGAAGAACATGGCCGTGCTGCGGAGCCGGGATCTCCAGCTGGTGGTATGGCCCCGGGGAGCACGGGAGGTGGTGGGGGTCTGGTGGCTGAGAGGGATGTGTGGAGGTGTCCATGTGTGACTGTGAAGGAGCTGATGGCTGGTGTGAGGTGTGTTGGGGTGCATGCCCCTGCTCTTCAAGGGGAGCATGTGGGGTTGAGCAGCCAAGTCATGGGGACAATGTGAGAGGCTCCCCCTGCCCTGAGGCAGCTGGAGGTACATCACCAGCTCCTGCTGCAGCTAGATGTATCACCTAGAGGAGACAGAACTAACTCCTCAGAGGAGCTGTGAGGGCAGTGTGTCTCCCAGCATCTCCGGGCTCTCAGCCTGGCTATAGGTACCATGAGAAGTGCTGCCTGCTCCTGCATGGTGTCCAGTGCTTCCTGCTCTGCTGATGGGCACCTGCACCATGTTGAGGCAGCACGAGCAAGCAGCAGGCAGCTGATTCTGCCCAGCTGAGTGTTTGTATTTACTCTTCCTTGGGAAAGGGCTTGCATTTTCCTTTTTCTAGTGAGGATGGTGGCTGTCCCTGCTGCCCAGAGCTGCCCAGGAGACTGCTCGCAGGAGAGTGTTTTGGCCCAGATTCTGTCCCCCCTCAGCCCCTGCTGCTCCCCACTCTCTCCTTGCCTCTCTCGTGGTGTTGGGGAGACTCATTCAGTGTACCTGAAGGAATTCATGACGCTGCGCTCCAGCTGCCAAGCTCTCACCTCCAGCAAACACCCACCCATTTCCTGCCTGGACAAGGACCAGACTTACCTTGAAGCTATTAATAACCTGGTTCTGCTGCCTCCTGGCATTCCCCCTACCAGTCTGGGCCTGGACCTCACTCACAGCCCCACAGTTACCTTTCATTCCTCACCCTGTTTTGCCAGCCCTGGGATCCTCCCCTAGCTTTTATCTGGTATTCCTGCCAGTGCCAGCTCCCCTGGGCTGTCTGGAGCAATGAGGTGAATAACTTGTGGACTGACTGGAATGGAGATACCCACCTGGAAGCAGTGTGGGACACCAGGTCCCAGCCACCTTTCCACTCCTAGCTCCAAGGTCCAGAAGCAACCAGTCCTGGAAAGTCATTCTAGGTCTTCTGGGCAGATTTGCAGTAGTAATGCAGTTCCCAACTCTCTCCTTGGCAATTTTGGCGGTGTTGCTTAGGGGCTTTGATAGGTTTCCCCTGCCTCATTTGCTCTCAGACCCTCTGGTCTGAGAACTCTGGTTCTCTGATCAACCTCATAAGTCATTACAGGTCTTTGTGGACCTTCCTTACACCTAAAAGTAACTTATCTCCCTGGTCTTGGAGAGAGTTGTTAGGTCAGGGTATGATGATGCATCTGTGGTACCCTGCAGCCTCCAGCAGTTTGAGCCTCAAATGGTTCTTGGGTTAGAGATGTCCTCCCCACACTGAATGAACCTCTAGTGGACTTTTCTGCTGCAAAAGTGTTCCTCAGCTATTCTGGAAGCCCTGAAGCCTTTGGAAGACTCTCAGCTGCTGGCCCTGGCAGTGCACCAGAGATCCCTGATCCACCTGTGGTCAAGGCCAGCTGCACTGAGGATGCCCCAAGGTAGCAAGAAAAGTTGTTGCAGCAAAGGAGGATCCTGAATGCAGTGATGCAAGTGCATCTTCCTCCTTCCCCCTGCAGGGAAAAGCTTTTGTGTGTAACTGTGCCAACCTTGGCCCAGGAGTGGGATAGTGCTTTCTGTGGGTGCCCATCCCTCGCTTTCCTCACCTCGAGACCCCTTTTTCTGCCCAGCATCCTCTCTGCTTCACTCTCCCGCTAAGGCAGAGGTGCAGGGCCACGTGTGTCAGACTCTTGTTTCTTCCCTGGGTTGAAGGTAGACCAGCTGAAGTGCAAAGTGACCAGCCTGGAGGAGGAGTGCAGCCTGCTGCGGAAACAGACATCTGCACCAGCCCAGCGAGAGGCAGAGGAGCGGGGCCAGCCTGACACAGCCATGTCTGACCTGTGGGCTGAGAACCAGCGGCTCACAGCATCTCTGCAGGAGCTGCAGGGCATGTTGCAGGTACTTGATGGGGTGAGGCAGGCTCTAAGTTACCTCCTGCCCTGGTGCACCCCCAGTTCTGGTGACCTGGGCACCGGAGAGATATGGGGAAATCACTGTTGCTTCCTCTGAGGATATTGCTTGGCTGTAGTGGCTGCCATTTCTTCTGGGTGATGGGCCTTTCTTTCTATCTCTTTGACTCCTGGTTGTTCTCATAAGTGTGGCTTTGTTCCTTGGAGCACAGAGTAGATGAATGCAGGAGTGATGATGGCAGTCACGCCAGTTTGCCTGTCACTGCCCTGGTTTGGTGATTCCTCGGTGCCTGTGGTGCAGTGACAGTACCTTCTCACTTCCTAGACACCTGGAGAGGGCCCAGTGCCAGGATCTGAGAAGATCCTGTTGGATATCCTGCAGCATGACTGGAAGGAAGCCCAAGATGACCGGCAAGATCTCTGCCAGAAACTCAACTCCCTGCAAAATGAGCTGCAGTGGGCTGAAGAGCTGAGGGATAAGGTAGAGCATCCATCACCACCCCCATCTCTGCATATTGAGCAGGGCCTGGAAGAGAAGGGAGGGAGAGGGCTGGGAAAGCACAGCAGTTGCTTCCAGGAAGGCTAATGCTCTCTCTTTGCTCTTGCCAGTACCTCCAGGAGGTGGAAGATCTGCAGCTGAAATACCGGACACTGCAGAAGGACTGTGATCTCTACAAGCATCGTATGAACACAGTGCTGCTGCAGCTGGAGGAGATTGAGAAAGAGCGAGACCAGGTACATTTCACTCCACTTTACTCCTCAACTTTCCAGCAGGAACAGGCTTTTTGTCTCTGCTCTGGATGCCCCCTTCTTCTCCAGTGTGCCTTCTCTATCTGTGCCAGGGTGGGAGGCAGGGATTTGTAGTGCAGTTCTCTGCCTTTCCTCACTCTCAGCCTGGCTCCTTGCAGGCAATCCAGAGCCGTGACGGGGTTCAGCTCCAATACTCCCAGAGCCTGATTGAGAAGGACCAGTACCGCAAACGTGTGCGGGCCCTGGAGGAGGAGAGGGATGACCTCTTGAGCAAGCTGAGCCAGGCAGAAGGGCTGAACAGCACTCTGGAGGCACAGCTGCAGCGATGCCAAGGCAGCCGTGGCCTGAGCAAGGTGAGCGTGTCTGGAAAAAAGGGAGAACAGGAGAAGGTGGAAGGGTCAGGAATGACTGATTTTGGGGGGATGCAGCAGAATGATGGAGTCCCTTCTCTCCCAGATGTGCAGCTCTTCCTACTCCCTTTACTCCAACCTCAGCAGCACCTGGAGCCTCATAGATGACCCCACAACTGGACTTGTGGATGCGCTGGGGGATTCTTCTATCCCATTCCCAGGGGATTCAGCTATTCAGAGCATGGTGAGTGCTTGACCATGGGAGGCTGACCCTCAAGCTGAGGGCAGTGGGGAACCACGCTGCACAAGAAGAGCACAGACATCGGAGTGGGCTCATCATGGGCCTGTGACGTGGCAGAAAAACTGGGCATGGGGTGATGTGTAAGGTTGGGCCAGATCCCAGGTGTGAAACTGTCTTCTCTGACAAACCGGTTAAGCTGACCCAAAGTGTGTAGCACTGAGCTGAGCTGGAAAGAGAGAGGCGAAGCATTTCATCCTATGGGACACCTGGAGATCAGTATCTCCATGTGAGCTATCCCCAAAAAGCTATTTAATCTACACGTGCTGGGGGAGAAATCCTAGTTCTTTTGAAGCCTCTCGCAGTGTCACATTGCTTTCTGTGGAGCCAAGTTCTTACCAGTTTCCCTTTGACTCCTTATGACCTTATCCTGGAGCACCCTGAAGTGGGTAATCCTGCATGTAATTCACACTTCTGTGTGTGCTGTGGCTAAAGTGAGATACGATGATGAGGTTGGGTATTCCCTTCATCTGCTACTGCTCCCACTGCTTGTAAGTTTCAAAAAGATGGGGATGCAGTGTCACACACCATCATCCATGCTTGGGAAAACAAGATGCCCCTGGATATTTGGAGGGATGATGTTTGGATGCTCCCTGAAGAGGAATGGGGTAACCTGGGGTCTGTTTGACTAAATGGAAGGGAGAGGTGGTGGTGGGTGTTGGTGTTAGCAGGCATCTCTTTCACTCTGCCCTAGGAGGTGACTCCCGACAGTGAGAAGGATATCAACCGCCTTTCCACCTTCCCTTTCCCCCCTTGCATCGGCTCCATCCTCCGTCGGCAGCGGGAAGAGAGGTGCATGCCCTACAAAAGGTGATTACTGGGGGCTGCTTGAGTCTGTGTCTCCTCTGTGTGGGATTGTGGGGGGCCAGGGGAAGCAGGGTGGCAAGGGAGAGGAGAGCCTGGAATGGGGACTGGGAGTAGGAAGGCTGTCTGGGAGCTGCATGCTGTTGGGTGGGGGTGGGAGAAGGCTGCAGGGGTGGGGTAGAGAATGGGATGCGAACAGGGTTTGGAGAAGCTGCTGCCTCACACCTTGCCTTTGTGACTCCTTTGTAGCTTGTCCTGCGGCTCCTTTAGCAGTATTGAAGATGCAACAGGTACCAGGGTGGGAGCTTTCATCAAAGGGCTTAGGTAAAACCAAATGGAGGCTGTGGGGTGAGGAGCTGGACAACTGACCCTCCCTCATACCTTTGGTTTGTGCCATTCACTGTGGGGGCTCTGAACCTTCAGCAGGGTGCTATGGACCCACACATCCCTGTGGCCCTGCTATGTGGCCAGCAGCTGGAAAAGCTGGGTTTTTCTCCGTAGAGTGGGTAGCTATTCACATCAGCTCTGTTTATTTCACAGAGTTGATGGAGAACTTGATGTTGAGTTGGAGGACTAGGTAACAGAAGAAGCAAACACCTTCACCCTGGGGTTTTATTGGTTCTGGGTGATGGGTTGTAAATTTCTTGGTGCTGGCAGGTCCTGATGTGGGTGCTGGTGGCTGATCTCCAGGCACACCTAGGTGCCCCTGGCTGCTGCTGCCTTCTGACCCAAATGCTGATGAAGGGAGAAGAGATTTGCTTGTTCTTAGGAGATATGGGGAGCCCTTTCCAGAAGGGTGACCATTCAAAGCCTCCCTGCAGCCTCAGTTTCCCAGTCAGGTATTAGAAAATGCCCAGAAGGGAGAGACAGACGTTTGCCACCCTGAGAACATGAGTTCCCTGCAGCACTCGGAGAGGTGATGTCCCCTCTCTCTCCCTCTTGCTCTCTCTCCTAGGCAGTGGTTTTGCTAGCGCCTCGCTCGGGGCCTTCTCTTCTTCCAGCAGCACCTACACCAGGGTGAAGTCGGAGATCTGCTTGTCCAAGCTTCCCAGCCGTGAGGAGGTCACTAGGAGGTAACTTGCTCTTTGAGCTCAGATCTCTGAGCTGCTTGGGGGAATGTTTCTTGGTGCTGGGGGATCCCACTTGGGAGACCCTTCCTTTCTGCCTACTGTAGAGAGAACCACAAGTCCTCAGGTGTCACCAATAATGAACTGGGAGCTTAGGCCCAGCTGTGCCCAATAATTAGGGCCTGCCCCAGCCGGAAATGGGTGGGGCTGAAGGGCAAAATAAAAGGCATGCTCCCAGAAGTAGAAGGAGAGATGAAGATGCCTGAGGAGAGGGATGGCAAGAGAGCTCCTGAAGAAGAGCCGTGTCCCTGTGAGAGAAAGGCTCGCCACAACAGCCTACCCCTCTGTGGGCTCTTTCTTGCTAGTGGGAGAGAAGAGAAGATCCTATGGTCCTTGCTTCTTAGCAGGACCCCATTTTTTTGTGCTGTCCCATATGTTATGGGGATGTTGCCATGGGCTGGACACACACCTCTGGGTAGGGAGAGGACTGAGGACCCAGCTTGGCTTTGATGTTGAGGCTGGTGGGATGAAATGGGTCATGTGGGTTCACAAGCTCTGTATGTGTGCCCTGGTGATGGCTGTGAATCACGAGTTCTGCACTGCAGTGCTCAGCACAGTGAATGTCCTGTAGCTGGACACAAGGCATGGGGTGGGCTGGTTCTTAGAAAAGGCAGCAAGTTTCAGGTGCTTGACTTGTCATTTCTCCTTGCCAGGTCACTGGTGGTACAGCTCATGAATATGGGTCACCCTAGCAAACCCTCAACCCAGGAGAAGAAGCTCAGGGAAGACATCTCTATCCTTGGAGGGAACAGGACAGGGATTTACGTCCAGTGGGTCAAGCCAGGCTCACGGGTTGAAGATGCAGGACTCAGGGAAGGGTGCAGGCTCATTGAGGTGAGTCTGGGAATGGGTTGGCTTTGTGGGTTTGCAAGACAGCTGGGATGATGTAAGGAGTGTGAAGTGATCCCCAGGAGTGTGAAGTGATGCAAGCTGACCTCTACCCAATTTGAAGGTCTCCCCCATATCTCTTGTTTCTCTGGACTGCTCCCTGCCTAGAGCTTTATGGAGCACAAATACCCATCCAGCTTTCATGGCACTCAAGGGTACTTGTGCATGTAAAAATACTGAGACCTTCTGAAACTCATCCTTCAGCTGTGAAAGGGGAGAAAGAAAAGGGAGTCATGCAGATTAAAATGGCATGGTGGCTGTATGTCCCTGGGGTTGTCTGTCACCTCGTAGTATTTTAGAGCAGTTTGCATCCTGCACATGCCCGTTGTGAAGCGATCAATTCTGGAGCGAGATCTCTCAGACCTTTGTGACTCTCCTGAACTATCGAGAATAATTGCTCTGAAGAAGGCTCCTGAAGGGAAGGAAAGAAATTTGTTTGGGCAGCAATGACACCACTTGAAATACAGCTACACTACCTGAATTAATATCCCACCTGTAACTGAAAATAAACCAGCTCTCCCATCCCCACTCATGCACATGTTGGTGCACGCATGTTTGCTTTCGCAGCAGCTCAGACAGGGTGGTGGCTGGAAGTGGGTATTTCAGAGGCAGAGGAGGGAACCAGAGGCAGACTGAGGATGTCTTGTCCTCTGGTAGAGCTTTTACTAGGCCTAGGTGGGTGAAGGAGCTGGGGAGAGCCTGCTGTTCTAGCATCTAGGTCTAATGGCATTGGGTCCTTGCTAGCTGAGGGTGCCATCGCTGAAGGAAGAGGTGCTTTCTCTGGAGAACTGCACACGAGAGGTTGCCTACCTGAGCTTGCTGCATTGGGATGAGCCCTCCAGTCTTGTCTTTCAGCCTGACCTGGAAGGTAAGGCCCTGGCAGCTGGGTCTCCTTTGGTCCAGTGAGCTCTCTGCCTCCCTTTTCAGACCCTCCACCCATCTCTGGAAGTAAATCTCAGTTACTCTTTCTCCTCTCCCCTTTGGTCCTAGGCCACCATGTGTGACCCAGGGGTTGGCTGTAGCTCCGGTAGCTTTCTCTGTCTGGTGTGACATGTGAATCCTCTGAGTTACAGGATGGAGGTACAGACCTTCTGTCTGTTTGCCTCCTCTGCACCCCCCACCCTGATCTGTAACATCACAGCTGTGCTGGGGACTTGTCTATTTTGTCAGTGATGCGTGTTGTCTCCCGTGTCCCCACTGGTCACCTGTATCTCCTGCTGCTTCAGGATACCAGCCTCTGCGGGAAGCCCTACAAGAAGGTAAGAAGTTTTCTGGAGACTCATTCTACGTACGCACCAACCTGTCCCTCCTGGAGCCATCAGACCCGTACGCGCTGTGCGTCAAGTGTCGGGAGATCCTCCATGTCACAGACACCATGCACAAAGGGAGGAAGGAGTGGTACTGTTCCCGCGTCGATCCCTTGACCATGAGGGACCTGGACAAGGGGACGGTGCCCAACTACAGCAGGTAACAAGGGTGAGGAGGAAGGTAAGAGGGTACTTGGGGTGCCTGTGGTGAGTTCTGAGGGGTGTGGACTCACCTCTTGATAGTTTGGTCTGCCCAAGCCTTGTATGGAGGAACAGTGGAGTAGTGTTTGGGTGCCCTTGAGAGACTGGGAGGTTGAGTGAGGTCTTTGACATGCTGATGACATGCAGCTCTCCATAGGGTTTGACAGAGAGGGCCTCTAGAGCTGCTTAGTTGCAACCTCTCTGTCTTTTCAGGGCTTACCAGCTTCTGAAGATCCAGGAGAAGGGTCAGATGCCTGGGCAGCAGAGGGGGCACAGAAACAACGTAAGTCAAAGAAGCCACCTGTGAGAGTCGTGTGTGTGCTTATGGCCACTCTACCACATAGCCTTGCAATCTGCTCCACTCTGTTGATAAACCAACTCATATAGAGGTGTCAGCTGGGTCAGCAAGCAGGGTAGGGGCTTATAGCCCAGGCAGTATTACAGCTTAGTGGCTCCCTTCCTACCCTCTCTTCTCTTCCCAGACTTAACCTGATGGGCCACAGACCCAGTCCCATGCTTTTTGTATGTGAGCTCCATTGCCCTTGCCAGCAGCCAGCTCCTTGTATGTGTGTGTGAAATGCTCTATACTCGAGCCTTATGGCCCTCACTTTCTCCTCAGCTGAAGAAACGTGCCTTGGACCAACTGCGCCTGGTGAAATCCAAACCACAGAGGAGCTCAGAACAGCCCCCTCAGCAGCTGTGGTTAGACCCCTGCTCAGGTGAGCTGTTACCCCTGCATCCGCCCCATCACTCTTGGAGAACAAGTTGTCTCATGTGAACACTGAAGGGACTCTGGCATCTGGGATGTCTCAGTCTCTTTGCCCAGGATCCCTCTTACAACCCTGCTAACAGCCTGCCTGGGGCAGTGGTGGAGTCACCATCCCTGAAGGTATTTAAAAGCCATGTAGATGTGGTGCTCAGGGACATAGTTAAGTGGTGAACTAGGCAGTGCTGGGTTAATGGTTGGGCTTGATGATCTTAAAGGTCTTTTCCAAAAAAAAAAAAAAAGATTCTATGATTCTAATTGGATTTTGAGAAGTCCATGCTCCTTTTCCTAGGCTTTATGGGGCTTTCCATTGCTTTTGTGGTTCTTGGGGTCATCTAACTTTTTTTGGAGAATATGCTGGTGTGTAACTCAAGGGAGCCTCAGAAAATGGGCAAGGGGAGCTACAGCCAAGGTACCTGCCTGTAGATGAGTGTTGTAACCAGCATAGGATCTCTCCCTGGACACAGTGGTTTGGTGGGTGCCTTGATGAGTCAGGATAGAGGGGATGGTACAGGAAGAACAATATGGTTTTTGGGTTAGTGGTAGCCTTGTCTCCTGTGTTCTCACCCTTGGTTTACTCTTCTTCATTCCTGTCATCCAGACCCAGAGATGAGCCTGAAGCCATACAGCCTGGTGCGCCCTGTGGTGGTCAAGACACCTCGCCCTGTGGTGCTGTCCCCTAACTGCATTGCACCACGGCTCATCAGGAACCTGCTGGACTTGCCCACCTCTCGCTTGGACTTCCATGTGTGCCCAGCAGGTAGGCAGCAATGAGAGGGTGACATGTCCAAGGCTGTTTTAGGAGCCTGTGGCTTAGTGAGGTAAAGTACACAAGTCTTCTCCTTCCCAAGGCTGCTTTCCTCTTTTACTTTCCTCTTGCCGCTTCTGAGCCGTATGGTGGGAAGCTGAAATGTTGCTCAAGGAGGTCTCTTCTGCAGAAACCTTGGTCTATCCAGTTCAGGGAAGAGTTGCTCTTAGTCCTGGAATGATGAGATTTGGTCTCATTGAACACTTGGAGAAGACATGAGATGCCTCTACGGTGTGGGGATCTCTGTCTTCCCAGGCAGTCCCTGTTGACAGGTCACCTTTTTGGGCTGTCTGCAAGACATTCCATCCTATTTTTAACTGTGTCCTATCCATTTGGCACACAGAAAAATGAGTCCTCCATTCTGGTTTTCTGGGGCACTGGGATACTCTTCCACCAAGTGGTGACATTGCCTTGCTGTTCTGGGTGGCCCTTGCCAAAGATGAAGCCCCTGGCCAAGGCGGGATCTGCAGGTTCACAGAATCATAGGATGGTTTGGGTTGGAGGAGACCTTACAGATCACCTAGTTCCAGCACCCTTGCATGGGCAGGGACTTCTCTCATTAGACCAGATTGACCAAAGCCCCATCCAACCTGGTCTTGAACACTTCCAGGGAGGGAGCAGCCACAACTTCCTTGGGCAGCATCTCACCACCCTCGGAGTAAAGAATTTGTCCCCAGTATCTGTGGCTCTGTGTCCTTCTTATGGTGGGGGCCCCAGAACTGGACAAAGTACTTCAGGTGAGGTCTCACTAGAGTGGAGAAGAGGGGGACAGTCACCTGCCCTGACCTGCTGGCCATGCTTCTTTTGATTCAGCCCAGGATATGGTTGGCTTTCTGGGCTGCAAGCAAACAGATTGAGCTCATACCAGCTTCTCCTCCTCAGGGATAATAGGATCCAGCCTCAGTGCTGTTGTCCTTTCCCTTCTGTCAGCATCATAAGGCTGACACACTGCTGCAGAGGCTGCTGGGGAAAGGGCTTTTCTCCCATAGGGAGTTTTGACAGAGGACATCTCTTTTCTTCCTTCCTTCTCCCTTCTCTAACTCTCTGTGCTTAGAGGTCTCCCTTTGCCAACTGCAGGACTGAAAAATGAGTCTGTATGGGTTTTTTTGAGGGGGTGATGATGCAGGCAGGTAGTGAAAAATGTCTGCTTTGCTGCAGGATGGCTCTGCAAATATTGGCTGCTGGGCTTCTTATCTGGGTGATTTGGCCTTATTTCCTGCCCTACTGAGCCCTCTGCAGGGTCCTCCTCACATTGCATGGGGACTTACTTTGAAGCCCTTACTGTGCTGGGGGAGCTTACACCAAGGGCAGAAACTCCATTCTCCCCTGCCAGTTCTGCTTGCTTGCAAGGGAAGGAAGGTGCTCCAGGAGCCCAGATCCATTTCTGTTTTCTGTACTGCTTATTTTTTCCCTTGGAGAACACCCCAGCCAGTGCAGAGTGAGTATAAGCCAGCCCAGCTTCCACTGGAGCCTGCTGCCTGCAAGGACAGGGATGGCTTTGCAGGATACAGCTCCACAGTGGAAGTATTTGTGCCACTAGGAAGAGGTAGCAGAAGATGCCCAGCCAGCTGGGGGCTTGGGAGGGTTGTAACACACCCTGGATCCAATTCCAAACATGACTTCTCCTGAAGACATTACTTTAATTCACATTTAAGGGTGAGCAGCTCCTAAAAGCCTGGCTGGGTTAAGCTGTTAAAACCTAGTGCCTGCTTCAGCCACATCAGGCTGCTGAGCCTGTGGCTTCCAAATGAGGTCTTTTTGAGTGAGCACTGTATCACATCATCTTCTTTTGGGAGTTACCAGAGGTACCTCCTTGTTTAGACCTCACCAGACCTCACTGTCCTGCCAGCTCTGCCTCCAGCTCTCTGTCTCAGCATCATCTTTTTAGCTGGACTAGATGACCTTTAGAGGTCCCTTCCAACAGCAATCATTCTATGATTCTATTCTCTGCTGCTCTCCTTGCTTTTGGCTTGGCTTCTGATTGTTCTCCTTCTACCTCTGAGCAGGGGGAGGTGGCTCAGGCTGCCACCAACAAAAGGAGGTTCAACTTGCCCCCACATCTTCCTTCCACACTGAGGTGCACGCTTCTCTTGCTTAGGCAGCTCTGCTGCTCCCTGGAGCCATCTATGAGCCCAAGAAGTTCACAAACCCAGCATAAAACCTGCTTGACAGAATAAAATCATTAGTTTCCTGCCATACTCTGTCAGGGAGGGGGTGGGACAGCATGGCAGTGAGGAAGGGGGGGGAATAACAGCTCTTTGCTGGCTTAGGTGGGAGACGTGCTGTAACACAAGTGTTCCTCTTGCCCTGCAAGGTGTCTTCGGCTGTGATATCGTGCTTGTTCTGTACACAGAAAGCTGCAGGAGATCCATGCCAATGTGCAATGTTGTATAATTAGACTCTCTCCCCAGAATCCATAAACACCGAACTCGATAAGCATCAGAGCGGCAGCAAACGTGCGGGGTCTGAGGCAGAGAGTACGTGCAAGAGGGAGAAGGGGCTGATGTCTCCCTTTTCATGTCTCCTCTTGACTCACAGAGAAGCTGGCAGAAGGGGATCCCTGTCCAACCCACACTCAGGAGCACTCTGTGTCTAGAACTGTCCCCCAGAACCGGAGGGGGAGTGGGCGAATCCGCATGATCCGGGAGGTGATGGAGAAGGTGCTGATCTGTTTGGTGTGGTGGGAGAGAGGGCCAGGATGGGGAACCCCCTTCAAACTGGAGAAGAGGAGGGGACAGCTGAGCAGGGAAAAGGGAGGGTGATGTGCTGATAGAGAAGGAGCTGTTTGCTTGGTGGATGTGTAATTTGGAGAGTGTTTTAGGCTCAGGTGCCATGGGGTTGAGGAGCAGCAGATATGAACTTTTCCCCGAGTCTCTACTGAGCCCAAGTAAAAGGAATGGCAACTGGTGATTCATGGGGGAGATGGTGGGAAATGCCAAGTGCAGAAGTGAGTTCCCTGTTCTCCCATTCCTCATCTTTGCTAAAGCAGCAACAGCTCAGGGCAGACAGAGAAATGTGGGGCTGTGGGTGACAATGATGACAAAGGGGATGTGAATATGGGCTGTGGCTGAGCAAAGGGCCTGGTGGCCTTGTGGGTTGGGTTGGTGGTGATGGAGTGGATGACCCTGCTCGTTAATTCTCCCCTTCCATCTTGGCACTGGCTGAAAATTGCACTTTTAATGGAATTACTATTGGAAAAGCAATGATATTTCACAGTATGGGGTTTGATTTAATATAACTGTCAGGGGCTGGGGTTATTTTTTCTCCATTTAAATCAGTAAATCTGTTCAATTTCCCTTCCAGAATAAACACTGCCTGCTAGAACTGGGAGTTCAGGGTGTGAGGGATCTAATTAGAAGTGAAATATACCCCATTGTTATCCATGTCGAGGTCACCGAGAAGAATGTTAGAGGACTCAGGTAAGAGAAGACAGAGTGGCATGAATGAAAGGTGTCGTGGGAGGAGAGAGAAGCCCTTATCTCTGTTCAGAGGGAGAGACAAGGATCGGGTGAGAGCACTTGCTGTGTGTGTGTGTGTTGGGATTGGCAGCCATGAGGGGAAAAAGGGCAGGAAAATTGACTCTGGGTATGTGTGAGGGAGTTCCTGGCTGTTTTTGCCACCCCAGCTCTCTGTGCTGAAGGTAATACTCATCCTGGTGTTTTCCCCAGGAGTTTGCTGGGGAAGGCAGGCCAGCGGGACTCGGAGGTGCTGAAGGTGTGCCGTGGTGCAGAGCAGGCTCTCCACACGCTGCCCTGCTCCTGGGCCAGGGTGGAGCCCCATGCCTGGAACCATGCTGAAGAGCTGCCCAAGGTGGTCCGGGGATGCATCTTCCAGGAGCAAAACCGCCCGCTGTGGATTGAGGAAGGCTATGACTGAGCTTGAGAGTGTCAGAATTGGCACTGCCAGCTACCATCCCCAAGAGATGTTCTCAGAGGTCCCAACCTCCCCAAGCTCTTCCATGTAGCATGTACTTCTCTCCCCAGGAGGATGCTGGTGGCAAAAGTCCCCCAGGGGTAGCCTTTCTGTTCCCCTCGAGGCCACCAAGAGCTGGGGAGTGACACGTGCTGCCTCCCCCATCTGAGCTCTCTGTATTTGATTGGAGAGATGTCTTCCACCATTATGATGGAAGCCACCCTCATGGGCTCTTCCCCATCACCTTGGGCTGCCCTTGTCTCTGGTGTGTGGTCAGATTGCCAGATGGGGAACACAGGGGAACAGTGTGGTGTCAGACTGTATAGGAGCATCTCTCACACACCTTTGAAGCCCTTCTCCCACCATCTCTGTCTCCCCTGCCCTGCAGCACTGTTTGCTCTGGGTCTCCTCTTCCCCTGTCTACCTCACCTCTGGCCCCACACAGCAGGGAGCACAGCTCGTGTACCAACACCCTGCCATGGCTGGAATGACACTAAGCTTGCAAAAAACCCTCGTTTTATAGGAGCTGTACTCTTTATTGCTTGTAAATTATTAATGGAGCATTTTATTGGCAAACTGCATGTAAAGCAGAATTAAATACCATTCATAATGGAAATGGGTGGCAGGCTATGGGCTTGTGTGTTACTGGGAAGGTTTGAGTGATGCATGACGGGGTATTTTTCTCCTCCTTTAACTGAGACCCAGCTGCCCAGCCCTCCAGGGAAAGGAGGGAGCACTGCTTTTGCTGTTATAGGGGCAGCAAGAGGTGTGGGGAGAGGACAACCTGAGTGTGTCACAGACCTACCCTCCTCCCCTTTGTCCTTCTCCCCTGTTTTTCAGCCTCTTGACTCTCCCCAGTGCTGTTTTTGGCCAGGTTGCTCTAGAAAAGTCGGGGGAAAACTCGATGTGTCTGGCTGAGGTCCCTAGAGCTTCACATCCCTTCATGCCCTGTTTTTTTGTGAAGCAACAAGCCAACTACCTCATCCTTCTGGGGAACACCAATGAAACAGCCCAGACCCACTGCCAGAAGAGTGGGGGCAGTGCCCCTTCAATGGGAGCTGTTCTCACCCTGACATGGGGCCAAGTGCATGTTCAGACCCTGACAGAGGGAAGGTGGAGGGCTTGGGTAGCCATGCTTACCCACCCTAGC
The DNA here is from genome assembly GCF_036169615.1 of Heliangelus exortis. Taxonomy (NCBI): domain Eukaryota; kingdom Metazoa; phylum Chordata; class Aves; order Apodiformes; family Trochilidae; genus Heliangelus; species Heliangelus exortis. The sequence goes on along the minus strand of NC_092422.1, from coordinate 145,133,668 downwards.
ATGGTCCTGACTCCTAACCTACTGTCATTATCAGCCCTGCTATGGGAAAGGGGTGTCAGGATACCCACATCATGGAGAGAGGTTGCTTGTGGTGCTAAGTGGTCTTTCTTGGGGCACGCAAAAGGAAAATTGAGTCTGTGGCTCTGAGAGGCTCTGTGGGGCATGAAGTCAGGCAGAGGACTGAGCCCACTGATTCTGGGGTCAATGGGAGAAGATGGGCAACCAGCACCAGTGCCAGGTCCTCTCTGTATCTTACTTGCCCCAGTGATTTTGGCACTGCTAATGCTATGCACTTTTGAAGCTCTCAGCAAAGATTAACTTGCTGATCTTCACTGGTCCCTTGTGAGGTGTTATTTCAGGCTCTAAACCAGTTGCCTGTGTCTTTTATGAGGACGAGAGTGAAGGGGGAAGGAAAGAAAATGAAAAGATTTTAACCTGCAGTCACTAAAATGTAGAGCAAAGTCCCAGCTCTGCCCTGGAGCATTGCAGCTCTCCTCCCAGGGAAGGGGGGGCTGGTGTAACACATGGCTCCAGATGAAAGCTCCCAAATGACATCCACACCAGGGGATGCAGCCTGAGCATCCTGGCACAGCCAGCCCCCTAGGAGGGTGCTTGCCCTGCAGGCAAACAAAGTGGGAGTCTTGTTGAGATGATGAGAAGACAAGTCCCAAAGCAAGCTCCCATCCACCCTGGCATGGATTTGAAGAAGTTTGCATCTTCACAGGGGAAAAGAAAAATTAGTGCTTGAGTAAGCAGGGGAAACGTACCGCATGAGGCGCTCTCATTCAGGGCTTGACAACTCCTCCAGTCTCTGCTGGTGCTGGGAACCATCTCTGGAACTATATCCTAGGCTGAGGGTGGTCAAGAGCAAGACCCCCATTTCTGGCAGTCACTATGCTCCCATCTTGGCACTTGCTAGCTCCCCCCACATAAACAGTTGCCCCCCAGCAGCCTCTGGGCCATCAGCTAGAGGGAAAGGAAGGTGAAAGAAGGTTGCTGGGAGGCAGGTTGGCACTGCCCAGCTCCCCAGGCAGCAGGCAGCCCTGCCTCACCTGCTCCCAAGCTTCTTCCAGGCCCTCTCTTTATCCATTGAGTCTCCCTTGAGGCTTTCAACATCCAGCTTCAACTTGTTCTGGACACGGGTGAGAAGCAGGGCAGAGTGCTGCAAGGCAAACCTAAATGATCCCCCCACTGCCCTGTGCACCTTCTTTATACCTCTGGGGGGGTGGCTGCCTGCTCTGCCCGGAATGAGTCACGGGTGAGGCACAATCAAATTAGCAGCCCTGGGCACTAATTACCAGCAGTAACAGCCTCGTGCTAACCCCTGTCACCAGGAGCAAAAATTTCTCCCTCCGGGGACAGAATCAGCAAGGTGGTGTTTGTGTGTCACCCTGGGATGTCACCAGCCCTTTCCAGGCTGCCCCCCTGCCCTGGCTGTGCTTGCAGAAGTTTGGGGTCTCTTTCTCATGGATCAGCCAGCCCTATCCCAAGGCAGGATTGGGCACTGAATGGTCCCCCCATCCCTGGCACCCCAAAAGAAAGAGCTGTCTCATAATGCAAGGAGCAAAGCTGTGCTCACCTCTAGCATCGGGCATGTTCTGCTTTGTACATGGGGGGTCTGACCTCTTATGCTTCCCAGCACCATGCTCTGTACAAGGTAGGTTTGGATTGGATTTATGTGTCTTTTAGGGACATCACTAAAGATCCTCTGCCTCTCTCCCCCTTCCCATCCCGAATGATTTCCTAGGCCAAAGCTGGGAGGTCCTGCAGGATGCCTGGGAGCCATGGAAGCTGCTTTACAGCTGCCTGGGGCTGAAGGACTTGGAGAGATTAATTTCTGGTTCAGGAGGAGTGGCTAGCCATGGGAGCAAGCCAGTATTTAGCACACAGGCTGCAGATCAGTCATACCAGCTTCCCATCCCTGCAGTAATATAAGGCCTGAAGGTGAATGACTCCCCCCTCCCCTGCCCCAAATCAGTGTAAGAAAGCTTTGCTACTCAAAGAGATCTAAAAATAAAACCTGTAGGGACCCTCCAAAGGGATATAGGAGATGCTCTGGAGATGTTCTTGCTTCAGGGGAAGGGTAGGAGTCCTGGAGACTCAGCAAAATACATAAGAGGAGAGAGGAGAAGTGAATTCAGTGGTTTCTGCATCACAAAATAAAAAAATTGTAGCCATGGATATGGCTGGGGTTAAACTGTGTGTGGCAAGGCCTGGGGAAACTAAGTACACATTGTTAGTCCTGCAGAGAAGTCTTCCTTGTGTGCCTGGAAGCTCTCTGTGCGTGGACACACGGTAGGAATGTGGAACAGAGGAATCCTAATCCCTGCCCTGACCCCCTTTTCTAAGGTCCCATGATCTGACATGTGCACTGAGGGGGTGGGATGGGCTTTGCCTCATGGTGTCATGTCCCTTCCCGCCATTTCCCCTGGGTCCCCATCTTATTACTTTTTATATATATATATATATTTTTTTTTTTTTTTTTTTTTTTTTGGTATGCTGAGATTGAATGCCCACAGCTCTCAGCTCCCTGAGGAGGCGCTCTGATTTCAGCAGCTTATGTAGAGCACTACCCTCCTGCTGTCCCCACGCTCACTGCACAGGGAATCAGTGGTGGGGAGTGCAGGCATCCTGCCCCCTCCCCAGCTGACTGCCTCTCTGTACCCCACAGCTACTCTGTAAAGTGGCCTAGAGGGGTAGTGTGACCTTCATGGTCGCCCACCCCATATCTACCTGAACCAGCAACTGCATGCAGCAATCTGTGGTGATGATCCCAAATTTTCCTGTCTGCTGTGGTCTTTGTCTTGGGGGGTGGGGGGAGATCTCACACTTTTTGAGAGTCTCTGATATCCTCCTTGAGGAAAGTCTTCTCCATGCAGGACATGCTTAGCTACTCTCAGCACGTTCTGTGTCATGGCCCTAGACTGCCCTCCTGGCCTCGTTGGCCTTGTTGGGAGCTGGGAGATGTACAGAGTCATGCCCAAAGGTTGTGGGGTGGTGCTGGGGAAGGAGCTGGAGCTGCCAGTTTGTTCTGTGCCTGCTGGGGTCTCTGGGGTTCTCCACAGAGGGAGAGGACACCCCTCTTCCTTGCCTAGAGAAGGGGAAAAGGAAACATCATCTTGGACAGCACAAGAGCCACAAGGGACAAGTGGCTGAGCTGCAGGGGATAAAGACTTGGGTGGGATGTAGGATCAGAGAATCATTAAGGTTGGAAAAGACCTTCAAGATCACCGAGTCCAACTGTAATTCAACTATCACAACCACTAAACCATAAGCCTAATGGTTTAAACCATAAACCTAATGTTGAGCCGTGGACATTGAGAGGGAGGTGCTGGTGTGTTCTGTGACTGTCACTGGTTCAGCAGCCATTGTCCTTTGACCCCCCCTAGCAGGGAAGCGAGATGGGGAGTGTGGAAGGGATGGTGTCTGGAGACAGGGGAAAGACCTTCTAGAGACAGAGTTAAGGGAGATGGGTGTCAGAAGTGGAGGTCAGACCTTAATTTGAGGCACTGGGGCTTATGAGGGGGTGGGGGAGCAATGTAAGACACAGTCCTGCGTTCGGGAGGCCAGGTGGGGTTAAGGGGTAGCAATTCAGAGCAGTGCCATTAGGAAAAGTCTGTGGCTGGGGTAATTCTTGGGGAAACATCGTTCTTCCCTAGCAAAAAATGGGCCCCCCCGTGCTTTAACTTCACCCAAGCACCCCATCCCTGCCATCTCCCCCTGCACCCTCCTGCAAGAGCACAGGGCTCAGCAGCACCGCAGGGATGGGGCTGAACTGGCACAGAGGAGAGGGAAAAAAATAAAACCAACAGTCAAGCAACAGGTTTGTCCTCTCTGATAAGCTGCTCGTCACCACAGAGATATCTCAGCCTGGCCATGCACTGATGAGTCAAACTCACTGCCAGATCCCCGACTCCCTTCTCCTCACCCTCAACCGCTCTCCATCCTCTTCCTCCCCCCGGGTTGGCGCCCCGCCCCAAGTCCGGAGGCGGGACCGGGGCCGGGGCCGGGTCTGGGGCTGGCAGGGAGCGAGGGGCAGCTGCCGGGAGGGAGCAGGTGGAGAGGCGGACCCGCCACACGCGTGGCACACAGCCCCTGCCCTGCAGCCTTACACCAGCCCCTCTCCTCCTCCCCGCAGCCCCTGCCTTGGATCTGCGGGCTGGTGGCTTCTGAGGAACCTATGCTTTCGGTCCAGGCTTCCCACCGATGGCTCTGATCCATTTTGCTGCACCCTCGACCCTCAGCCTGGGACCCTCGGCATCTCCAGTGGGAGTGGGGATGCTCTTCTTCTTCCTGGCAGGCTTTGCAAGCCACCTGTAAGTCGCCTTGGAGCACTTTCCCATCACGTGTCCCTGCCTCGCTGGGCCATCAAGCCTTCTGGGTCTGTGAATATTCCCCCCACTTCACCACTGTCCTCTGGGGCTGCTGCCTCTTTGGCTTTTGGGTCTTCACCCACCCTATTCCTTGGCCATATCTTAATCTGACCTTGTCATCGTCTCGTCCTGCCCCACTGGAGGCTTTGAGGAGAGTGGACAGCAACACGTGGAGGTACGAGCAGAGGTCATCCTTTTCCTGACAGGATACTGGCTGCAGCGGCTGAATGAATTGGGAGCCATGGGCCGCTGGCTCATCCGTGGTCTCTCTGGAGCCACAGTCTTCCTTGTCAGCGTGGCTTTCCTCTCCGTGCGGCACCGTGGGGCTCAGGAAACATCTTGGTATCCAAGGCTCAGGGGGGGAGTGTGGGAGAAGCCAGGGCAACGGAGCAATGTAAGCCCAGAGGATGTCACGGGAGGCCATGGCAGAGGGCAGAAGGACCTACAAGTCAGTCCTCCAGAGGGATACAGGACTGAGGGAAGCCTGACCCTTGGGGACATTTTTATAGCTGTGAAGACAACCAAGAGATTTCACCAGAGCAGGATGGAGCTGCTCCTGGACACGTGGATATCTCGAGCAAGAGAGCAGGTGAGCGTGTGGATTTGGGCTGGAGAGGGGGTGTTTGGTAACAGGCAATGAGCTTGGTTGGGGGGCATAAAGACCAATGGAAGGGGCGACTGGGCACTACAGTCCCACCCAATATTTTGCCTCACTTTCCCTAATTCACTCTTCTGTTCACATTGAAAGGGGGATGCTATCTAGCAAAATGTTTCTCTGGCAGCTGTTTCATGGGAAAGGCCAGCAGAGAGGATGAAGGGTTTGTGTGGGCCCTTCCCATGGAGACTGGGAGGACAAGTGCTCTTAGCAGGCATCACTTGCTTCTAAGCTTTACTCTTGCAGCTTGAGGTGGAGAGGATTAAATTTCCCTTTTTAAATTCAGTCTCAAAAGGGGTTGCAGACTGCCTGGGCCACACCAGGCTGTGGCAAGAAGTGTCCAGGGTCTGTATGTAATGGTGGTTTTCTACCTCCTAGTGCCATGAGTTTGCAAGGTTCTGTGTGACCCCTCCCAGCCCTCCATCAGGATTCCTTATTTGTGCCTGAGCACCCTTCACCCTGGGATGGTGTGGTGCAGCAGGCAGGGCATTAGTGCAGGAGGGGTGTTTACAGCCCTGTTTGTTCCCAAGCACCATCAGTGGTGTCCCGAAAAAACAGCTGAGTTCATCAGCACAATCTATGCCTTGCTTTCTTGGGCAGTTTCTCCTCCACCCCATGCTCATGATCTTGAAGTGATTTGACTTTTTAAATTTTTGGTTTTTTTTTTTCATCTGGGTGTCTGATATTTTCACCCTTTGCTAAAACATATTTTGGAGAGTTTCCTTCCTGTTAGAGGAACTGATGTGGGGCACCACGTTGGTGGTGCTGTGCAGACTTGGCTTACTGGTGGGCAGAAGTACTCCCTGGAGCCCGGGTACTTCTCTCCATCCCTCGCAGAGCTGCTCCTCAAGAAAGAAGAAATCTTTTGGCTGCCCCTAAAGGATTTTTTGTTTTTGCCTTCACCCATGTGTGATGGCTGCCTAGAAGACAATTTCAGTCCTCAGTGAGGGAGGGAGCCGGGGGTGGAGGTATTGGGTAGGAGGGTGCTTGAAGCAATGCAGGGTTTTCTGCGTAAGGGTGGTTTTCCACTTCATGGTGCTGCAACTGTTTGGTCTGCTGCAGCCCTCACAGGAAGCTGTCCTATTTTGAGCACGCTTCCTCTCCTGTCCCTCTCAGTGGGTGACATGTGCTGCTTCCTCTTTCAGACACACTTCTCCTCTCCATCTGACCTCATCCCAGAAACTCTTTGGAGGAACCGAACCAAACCACACGGCTGCACTGTCATTGCCATATTGTGATGGGAGTGGGTTTTTGGAGTGGGCTTTTAAGGGGCAGCTCACCTTTCCCTCCTCCTGTGTTTGAGAAATAGGTGCCTGGCCA